>NC_091432.1:200285068-200628193 GCF_964237555.1 Oryctolagus cuniculus | reverse complement strand
ATTTAGATTGCTAAAATAAATTGCAGTAGCTCTATTATACAATGTTCTATCATGCAGCAACTAAAAAGAATGTTTGACCTAGAAACATGTTCATGAAAACATGATTTCATTAAAAAAATTTACAACAAAAGAAAACACATCAAAATGCCATTAGTAGGTCAACTTTAAAAGGCAGAATCAGATTTATATGGTTTTTTAAATTTTCTTATTTAGTTTCACTAATTTTTCAACCTATAATTTCTAAAACTAATACATTTCACAGAAAAGAGTAAGGTAGCTTTCACTTGCTTAAGCAGTTAGCACATATTCTGCATGGTTGTATCTCTACACCACACTCTACAGAGAGCACACCTCAGTCACAGGTTAGCAGAAAACTGAGTGACAAAGAAGATAAGAAGCCAAGAGGCTTTGCCTAAGCAAGAGGGTTTGGAAAAGTATGCAATCGGGATACCTGGAGAGCCCAAAGGAAGGTTCATCCGCCCTGGGGAGCCCGGACAGCCTGCAGCAACAAAGGCTTGTGCTGGCGGGATCCCACACCACACGAGTCTCACCTTCCTTTCGATCTCCTCCATGAGCTCTAAAATATCAAAAGGCAAGTCCTTCTTGTAGGGAATGGGGTAACGGCTGATGGGTTTGGACTTCTCATCCTGCTGAGTCTCATGAAGGCGCAAGTTCAGGGTCACCACAGGCAATGTTTTCCACAATCTATTTGTAACAATGTGAAGAGACTGAAAAGAAACAAGGACAGATTTGGATGGGTTACTGAAGGAATGGCTTGGAAAATCACTCTGCACATTTTTTGTTTGTTTTAAGATTTATTTACTTGAAAGTCAGAGCTACAGAGGGACAGAGACAGAGATTTATCTTCCATCCAAAAGTTCACTCCCCAGGGCTGAGCCAGGGGGAAGCCAGGAGCCAGGAGTTTCATCTGGGTCTCCCACATGGGTGCAGGAGCCCAAACACTAGGACCATCCTCTGCTGCCTTTCCCATGCCACCAGCAGGGAGCTGGATCAGAAGCAAAGCAGCTGGGACACAAACCGGCACACACGGAAGACCAGTGTCACAGGCAGTGGCTTTACCACCATACCACAATCCTGGCCACAACAGCCAGAGCTGTGGCCACCTGAAGCCAAGAGCCAGGAGCTTCTTCCAGGTCTCCCACGCAGGTGCAGGGGCCCAAGGACTTGGGCCATCTTCTACTGCTTTCCCAGGCCATAACAGAGAGCTGGATCAGAAGTGGAGCAGCTGGGACTCGAACCAGCAGCCAAATGGGATGCTGGCACTGCAGGTGGCAGCTTTACCTATGCCACACCGCTAACCCCAGTAATAGCTTTCTAAGTGAAGAGTGGAAAACAAAAACATGGATGAGCAGCTCCTTTATGCCTTTTACCACACACAGTTATAAGAGGGCTGCAAGAAAAATCAAAATCATGGTTTTCCAGAAAACTCAGTCTGGTCAAGATGTCCCAGGCTGTGAAAGATGGTGTGATAATGCAGGGCTCAGTGGAAGCCCAACTGTCTCAATGGAATCCTGGCTGTGTGCTCTAAGGCAGGTTATTTCTCTTACTTCACTTCCTTTATCTGCACTGTCGAAAATAATACTAAAACCACAGAGCTCTATGAGGATTTGCTAACACAGGGGCTGGCGTTGAGTTGTGAGTGAAGCACCAATTTGAGTCCTGCATGCTTCCTTTCCCTTCCAGCTCCCTGCTAATGTGCCTGAGAAAGCAGCAGGAGATGGCCCAAGGACTTGGGCCCTGCCATTCCCGTGGCAATTCCTGGCTCCTGGCTTCAGCCTGGCCCAGCTCTGGCTGTTGCAGCAATCTGGGGAGTGAACCAGCAGATGGAAGATGTTTCTCTCTGTCTCTGTCATTCTGCCTTTCAAATACTAAATAAACAAATACTTATTTAAAAATAATATAAAACTTTTTAAACTCATATAATGCCTAGTATGTGCCTAATAATTCAAATCATATGTTATGTTGGTACTGTTATCCCTATTTTAAAGATAAAAGAAAAGACACCGAAAAGTCACAGAGCCTTCAAGAAGCAGAGCAAATCCAGGCAGTCATGCTGATAACCATGTGTTATGCTGTACATACAAGCTCACTGCTAAGGACTGCAACTCAATACTTTTTGATTTAATTGATTAATTATAGAGACAAAAAGAGTTCCCATCGGCTACCCGAATGCCTGCAGTGCCTGGCTGGCACTTGAGCCATCACTGCTGCTTCCCAGGGTCTGCAACTAGTAGGAAGCTGGAGTCAGGTGCAGAGTCTGGCATCGTACCCACACACTTTGATACAGGACACATGCATCTTAACTGTTGTCTTAGTGGCTAGACCAAATGCCTGCTCAACAGTACTTCTTAAAAACTTCTAAACCTGGGGCCAGTGTTGTGGCATAGCGGGTAAAGCTGTCGCCTGCGATTCTGGCATCCCATATGGGTGCCAGTTATATCCCAGCTGCTCGGCTTCTGATCCAGCTCCCTGCTCAAGGCCTGGGAAAGCAGTGGAAGATGGCCCAAGACCTTGGGCCCTTGCACCCACATGGGAGACCCAGAAGAAGTTCCTAGCTCCTGGCTTTGGCCTGGTCCAGCACTGCCTGTTGTGGCCATCTGGTGAGTAAAGCAGTAACTCTGACTTTCAAAATAAATAATTAAAAAATAAATAAGTAAATCTTTTTTTTTATTTAAATTTTTTTTTATTTGACAGGTAGAGATATGGAGAGAGAGAGAGAAAGAGAGAAAGGTCCTCCCTCCGTTGGTTTACTCCCCATATGGCGGCCACGGCCAGCACTGCACCAATCCAAAGCCAGGAGCCAGGTGCCCCCTCCTGGTCTCCCATGCAGGTGCAGGGGCCCAAGCACTTGGGCCATCCTCCACTGCCCTCCCGGGCCACAGCAGAGAGCTGGACCCGGCGCCCACATGGGGTGCTGGTACCAGCCCCAGATCTTTTTTTTTTTTTTTTTTTTTTTTACAGGCAGAGTTAGACAGAGAGAGAGACAGAGAGAAAGGTCTTCCTTCCATTGGTTCATCCCCCAAATGGCCACTGCAGCCAGTGTGCTGTGCCGATCCGAAGCCAGGAGCCAGGTGCTTCCTCCTGGTCTCCCATGTGGGTGCAGGGCCCAAGCACTTGGGCCATCCTCCACTGCCTTCCCGGAAGAGCTGGACTGGAAGAGGAGCAACCGGGACAGAATCTGGCACCCCGACCGGGACTAGAACCTGGGGTGCCGGTGCCACAGGTGGAGGATTAGCCTAGTGAGCCGCGGTGCCAGCCCCCAGATCTTTTTTTTAAGATAACTTCTAAATCTAAGCCAATCTATAAGTCTCAGGCCTGGTCCCTGCTTTCTCCTAAACCCTTCTTAACATTTGTTTTTAACGATTTACTTTATTTATTTGAAAGACAGTGTTACAGAGCGAAGTAGAGCCAAACAGAGAGAAAGATAGACAGAGAGAGGTCTTCAATCTGCTGATTCACTCCCCAAATGACCACAACGGCCAGAGCTGCACCGATCCGAAGCCAGCAGCCAGGAGTTTCTTTCGGGTCTCCCACGTGGGTGCAGGGGCCCAAGGACTTGGGCCATCTTCTACTGCTTTCCCAGGCCATAGCAGAGAGGTGGATGAGGAAGTGGAGCAGCTGGGACTCTAACTGGCGCCCATATGGGGTGCTGGCGCTGTAGGCCATGGCTTTAACCCACTGCACCACAGCACTGGCCCCCTTCTTAACATTTTAATGCTAAATCTATGATTGACTGTACTACCATTAAAAAGAACAACTTTGATCTGTTGAGTAAATACTTCACCAGGTAAATTGGTAGGAGCTTTGCAGGCACTGTCTCTAAAACTGAAATTATCTCCCTCCACTGGGGACAACCACATCTCAGCTACTTTGAGGGAATGCAAGCTCAATATTGTCATAACTTCATATTTTTCAAGAGAAGTGAATGTGGCAGTTCAAAATGAGGTCTGCTGTCAGCCCAATGATGCAGCAAAAAAAAAAAAAAAAACCAGGACATGGGAAAATGATATATCTTGGGGCCGGCACCGTGGCGCAGTGGGTTAAAGCCCTGGCCTAAAGCGCCGGCATGCCATGTGGGTGTTCGAGTCCTGGCTGTTCCTCTTCCAATCCAGCTCTCTGCTATGGTCTGGGAAAGCAGTAGAAGATGGCCCAAGTGCTTGGGCCCCTGTACCCACGTGGGAGACCTGGAAGAACTTCTTGGCTCCTCATTGGCTCAGATCTGTCCATTATAGCCATCTGGGGAGTGAACCAGCAGATGGAAGACCTTTGTCTCTCCCTCTCTCTATAACTCTGCCTCTCAAATAAATAAATAAATCTTAAAAAAAAACAAACTGGGGGACAAATGAACAAAAAACCTTGCAAGTTGCTAGGTTACAACTGTTTTAAAACTAAGTCAACTAATAAAAACACTTAAGGTATGAACATAAGCACAGTGCCTGCCATTTTTTTAAAAAAACATTTATTTATTTATTTATTTGAAAGGCAGAGTTAAAGAAGAGAGGAGAGAGAAAGAGATATCTTCCAACCATCCACTGGTTCATTCCCCAGATGGCCACAACAGCCAGGGCTGGGCCAGGCCAAAGTCAGGAGTCAGGAGCTTTTTCCAGGTATGCCATGTGGGTGCAGGGGCCGAAGTACTTGGGCCATCCTCTGCTGTTTTCTCAGGCATATTAGCAGAGAGCTTGATTGGAAGTGGAGCAGCCAGATCTTTAACCAGCACCTGTATGGGATGCCAGCATCACAGGCAGTGGCTTTACTGGCTACACCAGAGCACCAGCCCTAGTACCTGCCATTATTATGTGAGTATATAAATGGCCATTATTATTGGTGAAATATAACTTTTTAAAAAGAGGTTTATGTATTTGAAAGGCAGAATTACATAGAGAAACAGAGACACAGAGAGATTTTTCATCTGCTGGTTCACTCCCCAAGTGACCACAACAGCCAGGGCTGTGCTAAGCCAAAGCCAAGAGCCAGAAGCCAGGAAGCAGGAACTCCATCTAGGTCTCCCATGAGGGTGGCAAACTGGTTTAACAGATGCATTCACAGGGAGGTGGACTGGAAGTGAGGCAGCCAGGACTCAAACTGGCACTCTCATGGGATTCTGGCTGTGCAGGTGTTGGCTTACCCACTTTGTCACAATGCTGGTCCCATATAGTTTAAAACTTTTTGTTAACAAAAAAGAAAAAAACAGATACTTTATGATCATAAAATATAGACTGAATTTTGCTACCCATCCTTATAGTCCAGCACAATCCATAAAGGAAAAAATTAGTAATTGAATATCATCAAAATTTTAAACATGCTTCAAAAGACATCATTAGGAAAATGAAAAGCCACAGAAAGGGAGAAAATACTTGCAAAACAAATGTCTAATAAAGGACTTGTCTAGAATAAAGATTGTAACTCAGTAAGACAAACAACTTATGGCCAGCATTGTGGCACAGTGGGTTAAGCCACCACTTGCAATGCATCCCATATAGGCGGAATTGATCTCTCGGCTAATGCGCCTGAGAAGGCAGAGGAAGAGAGTGAGAATATTTGGGCCCTTGCCACCCACATGAGACACTTGGATGGAATTTGGGGCTCCTGGCTTTGGCCAGCTAATGGGGCCATCTGGGGAGTAAAAACTAGCAGACGGATCACTCTGAGTCACACATTTTCTCCATAGCTCTGCCTTTCAAATAAATAAATAAATCTCTTTTTTAAAAAGAGGCAGAGACAGAGAGAGATCTTCCCTCTGCTGATTCACTCCCAGATGGCTGCAACGGCTGGAGCCAGGATGATCCGAAGCCAGGAACCAGGAGTTTCTTCCGGGTCTCCCGTGTGGAGGTAGGGAACCAAGCACTTGGGCCATCTTCCACTGCTTTCCAAGGCCATAGCAGAGAGCTGGACCATAAGTGGAGCAGCTGGGTCTTGAACCGGCACCCATATGGGATGCCAGCACTGCAGGTGGCAGCTTTACCCATTATGCCACAGTGCCGGCCCCAATAAATTTTTTTTCTAAAGACAAGGAACCCATTTAAAAAATGGGCAAAAGATAGGAAGAAGATATTTCATTAAAGAAGATATACAAAATTTTTTGCCACACTTGTTTCATCTATTCCTCTACTTTTCCTGTAGAAACAATTCTTTTACTGTAGTAGAATATACATAACATGAAATTTGCCATTTTAAACATTTTTGGTATATGTTTGAATAGCATTAAATACTTTGTTGGATAATAATCACCAACACCTCCAGAACTTCCTTGATGTTCCCAAGCTGAAATTCTACACCCATTAAGCTCTCTTCCCGGTCCCTAAGGAGTACTATTCAACTTTCTGTTTCTAATGCGGACATTTCCTATACATGCACTAAAACAATATGCGGCCTTATTTTTTTTATGTGGCTTCTTTCATAGAGCATGCTCTCTAGGTTTATTTATGTATCAGTACTTAGTTCCTTTGTGGCCTGAATAACATTGCTTTGGAAGACACATCGTATTTTGTTTATTCATCAGTTTATGAACATACACTGTTTGCACTTTTGAGTCATTATAAGTAATTCTACTCTAAACATTTCTGTGCAAGATTTTGTACAAAGAGAAGCTTTCAATTTTTCTGTCTGATATGGGATGCACACATCCCAAGCAGCAGCTTAACCCACTGCACCACAAGACGCACCCCTCTTGGGAATACTCTAGAAATGGAATTACCAGTTTGAGGAACTGTGAAACTGTTTTTTCAAAGTCACTGCCTTATTTTACACTCCTACCAATAAGATGAATATTCCAATTTTTCTACATCCATGCTAACACTTGTTATTTTGTCTTTGATGACAGCCACCCTAGTGCAGATAAAATGGTATCTCATGTTCTTATTTTGCATTTCCCTGCTAACGGTATTGAGCATCTCTTCATGTGCTTACTCACAATTTATGTATTTTCTTTGAAGAAACGTCTACTTAGATCCTTTGCCTACTTTTACACTGGGTGATTTTTTTAAGATTTATTTATTTATCTGAAAGGCAGAATTACAGAGAGGCAGAGGCAGAGGGAAAGAAAGGAAGAGGTCCTCCATCCGCTGGTTCACTCCCCAGATGGCTGCAACGGCCAGAGCTGCACGATCCGAAGCCAGGAGCTAGGAGCCTCCTCCAGGTCTCCCATATCGGTGCAGGGGCCCAAGGATTTGGCCTCTTCCACTGCTTTCTCAGGCCATAACAGAGAGCCAGAACAGAACTGGAGCAGCCAGGACTCGAACCACCGCCCATATGGGATGCCGGCACTGCAGGTTTCAGCCCCGTCTGCTACATCACAACGCAGGTTCCTGGGTGATCTTTTTATCACTGAGTTATAAGAGCTCCTTATCCATTCCAGATATATGTCCTTTATCAAATGTATGATTTTTCAAGTATTTTCTCCCATTCTTTGGGTTGTCTATTCTAATTTTGATGAAGTTTAATGTTTATATATTTTTCCCTTGGATGCTGGTGTATTTGGTGGTGTCATATTGAAGAAACCACTGCCATATCTAATATCATCACGATTTATCTGTTTTCTTCCAAGAGGTTTTTTTTTTTTTTTTTTCCTTTAAGGCTTATTTATTTATTTTCAAAGTTAGAGTTACAGAGAGAGAGGGATCTTCCATCTGCTGGTTCACTCTCCATATGGCCACAACAGCCAGGGCTGGACCAGGCCAAAACCAGGAGCCAGCAGCTTCTTCCAGGTCTCCCACATAAGTGGTGGGGCCCAAGCACTTGGACCATCTGCTACTGCTTTTCTCAGGCAGTTAGGAGGGAGCTGGATTGGAAGTTAAGCAGCTGAGACTTGAACCAAGACGGGATGCTGGCATCTCAGGCAGCAGCTTTACCCACTACTCCACATGGCTGGCCCCTCAAACAGCTTTGTAAGATAGCATTGACATTTAAGTCTTTGACCCATTTAAAGACATTATATGTATTTTTTTTTACATGTGGATATCCAATTTTCCCAATGGAATTGTCTTGGCACCTTGTCAAAAAATCAGTTAATTATTAAGTGTGGGGTCTTATTTCTGTGTGTGTTTTACATTTTTTTTATTTGAAATGCAGCCAATGATGGCTCTCTCTCCAAATGTCCACAATAGCCAGAGTTGGGCGAGGCCAAAGCCAACAGCGCAGATCTCAGTCTGAGTCTCCCTCGTGGGTGGCAACCACTGAAGTACTCAGGTCACCACCTGCTACCCCCTAGGGCACTATGTTATGCTGGTACCCTTCTATCCGGGTTACTGCAGGCTTGGAGCAAGCTTTGAAATCAAAGATGTGAGTCCTCCAGCTTTGTTCATGACTGTTGTGGCTCTTCTGGGTCCTTTGAATGTCTGCAACAAAGCTGGTTGGATTCTGAGAGGGTTTGGGTTAAATCAATCTGTAAATTTGGAGAATATTGCTACCCTAACAATATTAAATATCCTGATTATCCTGATCCATAAACACAACAGAGTGCTGTTCCAATTACTCAGATCTTCTTTAATAACTTTTAATTTCTTTCAATACTTTGCAGCACTTATGTTAAATTTTTCCCAAGTGTTTTATTCTATGTGATGCTTCTTTAAATGGAATTATTTTTAAAATTTCATTTTTTGTTGTTCATTTCATAAATAGAATTGATTTTTTATATATATTGTTCTTGAATCCTGAAATTTTCCTGAATTTGTTAGTTCTAATGGTTTTCTTCGGATTTTCTATATATCAGAAATCACCTGCAAATAGACACTTCACTTCTTCCATTCCTACCTTGATACCTTTTATTACTTTACTTTTTTTTTTTTTTTTTTTTTTTTTTGCCAAATTGCTCTGGTAGAACCTCCAGTACAATGCTGAACACAAGTGGTGAGAGCAGACTTCCCTGTTTTAGTCCTGATCTTAGAGGGAAAGGTTTAGGTCTTTCACGATTCAGTATGTTAGCTGCAGGTTTTTCATAGATGCCCTTCATCAGGAAGGGAAGTTCCCCTCTACTATTACTTTTTATTGTGACATGGATAGACTTTGTCAGTGCTTTTTTCTATATCTACAGAGATGGTGTCTTCTTTTTTAAAAGATTTATTTATTTATTTGAAAAGTCAGAGTTACACAGAGAGAGAAGGAGAGAGAGAGGTCTTCCATCCACTGGTTCACTCCCCAAACAGCCACAATGGCTGGAGCTGGGACAGTCCAAAGCCAGGAGCCAGGAGCTTCCTCTGTGTCTTCCACGTGGGTGCAGGGGCCCAAAGACCTAGGCCATCTTCTACTGCCTTCCCAGGCCATGGCAGAGAGCTGGATTGGAAGTAGAGCAGCCAGGACTTGAACCAGAGTTCATATGGGATGCTGGCACTGCAGGCGGCAGCTTTACCCACTAATCCACAGCGCCGGCTCCAGAGATGGTATCTTCTTTAAATGTTTGGTATTCTTTACCACTGAAGCCTTCTTAGCCTGGGCAGACGTACCTTAGGATCTTACAGCCTCATGAGATTTTATGCCAATGATCAATGTTTTGCTCTGAGCTCCAAATTTACCCTTTGCTGCTTATCTGAGAAAATGGACTTGAGTCTGTGAATTTTTTTTTCCTTTGATATCTATCATAACAATAAGCTTTACAGGTAGAAGGCCCGGGAGAGTCATTGCAGAAGTGCGTTTTACTTCCTGGTGCCAGCATGCTCACTGGCACACTCCTACAACAGAAGTTCCTCCAGCATCTGTATACGCTTTAGAAACACCTAGCGGGGACAGCTCTGTGGCACAATGGGTTAAAGCTGCGGCCTGCAGTGCTGGCGTCCCATAGTTCCAGCACCCTGGTTTGAGTCCTGGCTGCTCCACTTCCAATCCAGGTCCTTATTAATGTGCCTGGGAAAGCAGTAGAAGATGGCCCAAGTCCTTGGGCCCCTGCACCCACGTGGGAGACCCACAAGAGGCTCCTGGTTCCTGGCTTTGGCTTGGCCCAGCCCTGGCCTTTGCAGCCATTTGCGGAGTGAACCAGCAGATGGTAGATCTCTCTCTGTCATTCCCTTTCTGTAACTACTTCTCAAATAAATAATAAAAATCATTTTTAAAAAAAGTATATAGGGGCCGGCACTGTGGTGCAGTTGTTTAACGCCCTAGCCTGAAGCGCCGGCATCCCATATGGGCGCCGGTTCAAGACCCAGCTGCTCCACTTACGATCCAGCTCTCTACTATGGCCTGGGGAAGCAGCAGAAGATGGCCAAATCCTTGGGCTCCTGCACCCGCGTGGGAGACCTGGAGGAAGCTCCTGGCTCCTGGCTTCAGATCGACGCAGATCCAGCCGTTGCGGCCATCTGGAGAGTGAACCAGCACATGGAAGATCTCTCTCTCTCTCTCTCTCTCTCTGCCTCTTCTCTCTCTGTGTAACTCTTTCAAATAAATAAATAAATCTTTAAAAAAAAAAAAAAAAGCATATGGGGGCCCGCCCTGTGGCTGTGGCAGGTAAAGCTGCCACCTGCAGTGCTGGCATCCCATAAGGATGCTGGTTCGAGACCCAGCTGTTCCACTTCCCATCCAGCTCTCTGCTGTGGCCTGGGAAAGCAGTGGAAAATAGCCCAAGTCCTTGGGACCCTGCAACCGCATGGGAGACTTAGATGAAGCTCCTGGCTCCTGGCTTCGGATCGGCGCAGATCCGGCCGTTGGGGCCTATTGGGGAGTGAAACATTGGATGGAAGACCTCTCTCTCTCTGCCTCTCCTTCTCTCTCTGTGTAATTTACTTTCAAATAAATAAATTTTTTAAAAAAAGGATATGAATAGCAGATATTGCAGAGATAAAGGCCAGAGGTACTGGAAGGCAGAGCTGCCATGGCTGCATGGCTCAGAACCGGCAAACCCTCAATGGAGAAGAGCCTAATTCACCCAGGCCCATTTTCCCAGAAATTCCCACGTGCGCGTCCCAGGATGAATGGCACACACAGCCCGCCGCGAAGGGCCTCCTCTGCATTGCCAACGTGCCGTCCCTTTTACAACCAGAAAAGGCAGCAGGAGAGGCTCAAAACAAAGACCTCGGGAATCTTCGGCGTAGTGGTTGACACCCACATCCCACAGAGGAGTGCCTGGGTTCGAGTCTCGCCCCGGGCTCCTGAGGCCAGCACCTTGGGGGACAACACTAAAGGCTCACAGAGTTAGGGCTCTGAGCCACGTGGGAGACCCGGATTGGGTTCCGGGATCCTGGCTTGGGCCATGCCGTATCAGCCGCGAAGGGCATTTGGGGAGGGAACCAAAGGGCAGGTTCTCTGTCTCTTGAATAAACAAACAACAAACTTAGAATGGACCTCACGGGACTCCAGGCCCGGGCCGGGCTGCTTGAAGCCGAGAGCCGGGCCTGGAATCCCACTCTGCACACGCGCCTGGGTTCTCAGGATCCCACCGGGTAGTGGGCGACCTGCACTGCCTGCTGCCCAGATCGCGCGAGCCCTCACTCACCGGCCTCAACACTCCGAGGCAGCGAAGCACCGCCATGGCGTCGCGGGCCGGCGGCTTTCCTGCGCGCCCCGCCCCTGGGCGTGTCTGGTGGGCGGGGCCCGGGAGCGACGACGACCCGCCCCCGCGCTTCCGGTCTCCTGGCGTTTGGGGCTGTCTTAAGTGGTCTTGGCTTTAGAGACGGCTACTGCCGCGTGCTGCTCCCGGAGGAAAGTGGATTCCGTAGGACTTCGCGCTAGGTCTTAACCGAGTTTCTTCCTGAGACCCCACCACTGATGTGGGGAGCCTGAGGGACAGCTCAGGGAACATTATCCGGCCTTCCCCTCTGCCTGACCTAAACAGGAGGTCGTTGAACACTCTTCAGCCTTGGCCTTGGGTCGGCCGTGATTGAAGTGGACTTGGTCACTGAATATTTACTGGTTCCAGGCCCTCTGGAGTTGGGTTGGAATGGAGAGAAACCCCCAAGTCTTTGCCAGGGAAATTAATCAAAAACACTTCTTTCAACAATCTCAGGGCACAACAACAGAAGTTATACTTGTATTTCAGCTGCTCTCTTAGCGCACTCAGGAAAAATGGCGCACTAACGTCTTGTCAGATTTGAACAGTCAGAGATGGTCTGATTAAACATGCAAAAACTTGGGCCGGCGCCGCAGCTCACTAGGCTAATCCTCCGCCTAGCGGCGCCGGCACACCAGGTTCTAGTCCCGGTTGGGGCGCCGGATTCTGTCCCGGTTGCCCCTCTTCCAGGCCAGCTCTCTGCTGTGGCCTGGGAGTGCAGTGGAGGATGGCCCAGGTGCTTGGGCCCTGCACCCCATGGGAGACCAGGAAAAGCACCTGGCTCCTGGCTCCTGCCATCGGATCAGCGCGGTGTGCCGGCCACAGCGTGCCGTCCGCGGCGGCCATTGGAGGGTGAACCAACGGAAAAGGAAGACCTTTCTCTCTGTCTCTCTCTCTCACTGTCCACTCTGCCTGTCAAAAAATAAAAAAAAGAAAAAATTAAAAAAATAAATAAATAAACATGCAAAAAGTCTAAAAATGCACTTGCAAGCCTGGTGCCTCAAAGTTGGGCAGCTGAGAGCGATCCATCTGCACCTCCCAGTGGCCGGGAGCTCTCACCTCTGCAGAGGAATCTGATCAAGTACTGATTGAAGGTGCCAGTTGATAGAAAATGGCAATTTCATTAATTATGCCTGACTCAAGAAGTCGGAAGATTGGAAGCCCTGAAGTACCTGTACGAGGTGTTTGGTTTCTCACGTGGGCATCAAAAGTGTGCTCTTGGTAAGGTAGCTGTAGGAATTTAACTCAGTTACTGATTTTCCCAGGCATGCAGAGATAATATGTGAATGCGATGTGTATTTTTGCAGGGTGAAAAGTCTAGGGGCAAATGTGTGTCACAGTATTACTATATTCATTTACTTATCAGGCATTGTTTCTTTTTTTCTTTTTTTTTGACAGGGAGAGTGGACAGTGAGAGAGAGAGACAGAGAGAAAGGTCTTCCTTTTGCCATTGGTTCACCCTCCAATGGCCGCCGCTGCCGGCGCACCGCGCTGATCCGAAGCCAAGAGCCAGGTGCCAGGTGCTTCTCCTGGTCTCCCATGGGGTGCAGGGCCCAAGCACTTGGGCCATCCTCCACTGCACTCCCTGGCCACAGCAGAGAGCTGGACTGGAAGAGGAGCAGCTGGGACAGAATCCGGCGCCCGGACCGGGACTAGAACCTGGAGTGCCGGCGCCGCAGGCGGAGGATTAGCCTAGTGAGCCTCGGCGCCGGCCCAGGCATTGTTTCATACCAGACCTTGGGCTACAATCAGAACTAGAGTGGTCGGCATGGAAGAGCACACAAACAGGCAAGACCAATACGTTTTCTTCTCTAGTTACAATCAAGGTGTTTTTTTTTTTTATGATTTATTTTATTTATTTAAAAGGCAGAGTTACAGAGCGACAGAGCTCTTCCACCTCCTGGTTCACTCCCCAAATGGCCTCCAAGGCAGGGGCTGAGCCAGACCCAAGCCAGGAGCCTGGAGCTTCATCCAGATCTCCCAGGCGGATGCAGGAACCCGAGGATTTGGACCATCCTCTGCTGCTTTCCCAGGTGAGCAGGGAGCTGGATGGGAAGTGGAGCAGCCGGCACTCGAACCACAGCAGCCTTACCCACTAGGCCACAACGCAGGTCCCCAAGAAGTTTTACTTTGAAGAAAAAGTACTTTTCCTGGTAAAGGTCAGCACACTTCTGAAGGTAGCGTCCGAAAAGAGCCCCACAAAGTAGTTTCCAAAGTCCCTCTGTTCAGCTCCCGTAATTCTCCAGGGATCCTATGAGAAGTATCTTGTAGTCCAGGGGTGCGACCGGAAGTGCAGGCTTCTCCAGTGGACTCAAGCTGGGCGTGGCTCACTGCCGACCCGCGGGCAGACCACGAGGCAGGTGCTCGGGTCCTGACACAATCACAGCCGCCTTGGGCGAGGAGCACCCGCCTGCTGGCAGAGACCCGGCTTCGCAGACTTGGGTGCAAGGCCAAACGACAGCCACGGCCGGAAGCGGAAATCCGGCCGTGGGCTGGCTGCTCCACTCGGAGACGGAAGCGGAAGTTGGGTACCGGAAGCAGTGTTTAGTGACGCCTACTATGGCTGAATCTGCGCCTGTCACAGCTGAGTCTCTCGCGGGCAGCGGGGCGCGGGCGGCGTGCACGGTTCTGAACCAGGTGGTGCTCCCAGGAGAGGAGCTGCTGCTGCCGGAACAGGAGGACGCAGACGGCGCTGGCGGGGCCGGGGAGCGGCCGTTACGCCTGAATGCCGGGGTGTGCTCGCGCGTGCGCGTGGTGTGCGGCCCGGGCTTGCGGCGCTCTGGCGATCGTCTTCTGGTCACCAAGTGCGGCCTCCTCCGCCACAAGGAGCCCAGCAGTGGCAGTGGCGGTGGCGTTTACTGGGTGGACTCGCAACAGAAGCGGGTGAGCTGGGATCCCGGGGGGGACGGGGAGGTGGGGGCGCGGCCGTGAGCATGGAAGAAGCCGCCGTGGGGCCTTGCAGTGTTAAGGCGGAGGGTGGGGGCGCTGCCGTGAGCGTGGAAGAGGCCGCCGAGGGGTCTTCCTGTGTTAGGGCGGGGGGTGGGGGCGCGGCCGTGAGCGTGGAAGAGGCCGCCGTGGGGCCTTGCAGTGTTAAGGCGGGGGGTGGGGGCGCGGCTGTGAGCGTGGAAGGGGCCGCCGAGGGGCCTTGTGTTAAGTCAGGGGTGGGGGGCGCGGCCGTGGTGCCTTGCTGCGTTAAGGCTGATTTGGAACCACCGTAGTGCAGGGCCCACCTCAGCAGCCACTGTATGTAGGACCATGAACAGTAGGGATGCAGCCTGACAGAGGCCTCTGGAGACTGAATCATGGTTATTGTCATTAAAATCCCAGTGGTTTTGGAACAGCAGGCTTGACCTTTGGCGTCCCAGCGAGCAGAACCAGGCTCAATGAGTGGCAGTTACAGGGAGTTAAATCGCTCTTAGGTGAGAACTTTCCTGGTAGGAAAAAGTGTCTAACAATGGAATGTGCTTTCCTGGTTCTAAGGATTCCAGTGCCACTGGACTTGGATGCAGCAGAAGCTAGGGACTTACTGGTAAATACTGGCTCAAATGAATAGAAGCTGTAGGGGCCACTTGTGGTGCAGCAGGTTAACGCCCTGGTCTGAAGCACCGGCATCCCTTATGGGCGCCCATTCGAGTCCCGGCTGCTCCTCTTCTGATCCAGCTCTTTGCTATGGCCTGGGAAAGCAGTAGAAGATGGCCCAAGTCATTGGGCCCCTGCACCTACATGGGAGACCTGGAGGAAGCTCCAGGCTCCTGGTTTTGGATCGGCGCAGCTCTGGCTGCTGTGGCCAACTGGGGAGTGACCCATCGGATGGAAGACCTCTCTCCCCCTTTCCCCCTCTTCCTCTATCCTCCTCTCTCCTTTCTGTGTAACTCTGATTCTCAAATAAAAATAAATAAATCTTTAAAAAAATGAATAGAAGCTGTAAATCTGAGAGTTTATACTGTGATCTCTCTTTTACTGAAAATGGCATATAATCAAACTTGTATGGGTTAACTTGTAAACTTGCATTTCGGAATATTTAAAATTATCTCTTTAATGACAACAACTAAGGCTAACTTGCTGGAGATATCTTGCAATGATAGCTTGCCATTTATGGCTGTTCTCTCAATTCTGTTTTGTAGTATGTTCCAGTGAAAGGAGACCACGTGATTGGCATAGTGACGGCTAAGTCTGGAGATATATTCAAAGTTGACGTTGGAGGGAGTGAGCCAGCTTCTTTGTCTTACTTGGCATTTGAAGGTGCAACGAAAAGAAACAGACCTAATGTGCAGGTAATGATGGCGCCTTTGACCCCTAGGACGTTCATTTATCCAGCAGCTGCCTGACCTGTCTCCAGAGCCTGGCCATTCTCCCAGCTGTGCGGGATCATCTCTGAGTGTTCGGGCTCTCAGAGTTCCTTCAGAGTCTGCAGGAGCAGAGGCACACACTTGGTTTATATTTGTGACGTTGGTTCCTGGGAGGCTTCACCTTGGAGGGGAGAGGTTCTGTTTTCTCCGCTGTTACCTGTTAGGTCCGTATCCACTGGCCAAGGTCAGGCACAGCCTTAGAGAGGGGGAAGGACAGGTGGTGCAGATCAGCAGCAGCTGTCTGTTCGCCCTGCAGAGGAGTCATCTTCTTACCTAAAGTTTGCAATTGGCCTTCTCAGGTCGCATAGCCACACCCTTCCTGTCTACCCAAGCCAGGAACTTGGTGGCTTCTTTGCCCTTTCACCTCTAGTCACTAGTTGCTTAATCCTATTTTGAGCCTACCTCCATCCCTTTGTCTCCACTTTGCAAGTTCAGGCCTTAAACCCCCGCCCCCACAACTGAAGTCAGTGAGTGATCCTATTAACTCCTTTACCTCCACCCTTTTACCCCATCCATAGAGGCTTTGGGGAGCTGATATCCCCTTTCTCAGACTAAAAGGAAGATTCTTCAAAGCCTGCAGAATTCCTCAGCGTTACCTCCTTCACAGCGTGCGTGAATCACACCATACTCTACTGAACTCAGTTTCCTGCCCGTGTATCTTGCTTGGGTCATTCAGGTTGTTCCCTGTCGGGATTGCACAGGCTCATCCTTTGGGATCTGGGGTGAACAGGACCATCTTTGTGAAGGCATTGCCAGTCATCACTTTTTTATCTTTGCTTTAGCACTTAACTGAATTTGGCCTCGAATGAAATCTAATCTGTGCATCCCAGCTGCACTCCAAGACCAAATGCTTCTGAAAGGCAGACAGTGTTTTGTTCCTCTCTAGGAACGTGGTCACTGACAAAAAGTAGATATTTAATGTTTCCTTGAGTGAACAGAACAGTGGAGGTAGGCTCAAAATAGGATTAAGCAACTAGTGACTAGAGGTGAAAGGGCAAAGAAGTCCACTCTATTTCCTCAGTTCTGGCGTTCTGAAATTTAGCCTATGAGACTTCTAAGTAAATCTCATATGGAGAAGTGTCTATGAATTACCACCGTTCCCTCTTGCTTTGGATCATTTGCATACCTGGAGTTCCTTTCTCTGTCCGTAAATCTGTAATTCTCTAGAGTAACTTCCTGTAAGTAACTATCTGCACTGACTAGCTTGGAAGCTACTAGCTATGTGTGGCTGCTGACCATTTGACATGTGGCTAATGCACTGGTTTTTAAATATCTGATTTTTAAAAAAAGATGTTTTATTCATTTATTTACTTATTTAAAAGGCAGAGTGACAAAGAGGGAGACAAATTTTCCATCCACTGGTTCACTCCCTTAATGGTCACAATAGCCAGGGCCCTGCTGGTCCAGGCTGAAGCCAAGAGCCTAGCATGCCATCTGTGTCTCCCACAAGGGTGGTAGGGCCAAGTACTTGGGTCATCTGCTGCTGCTTCCCCAGTACATTAACAGAGAGCTGGATTGGCTCCCAGCTGGGATTCCCTGACAGCTGCAGGGGGCAGATACATGTGTCCATTTTGCCTTCAAGACTCAATTCCAAAGTGGCTGTGGACATCCTAGAGCAGTCAGTCCCTTGGCCACAGAACCGCAGATGGCTAGCATTGAGAATGACCAACAGAACCTGTAGATTGGTGTACTAAGAAAGTAACTTTTTTTTTTAATGTTATAGGTTGGCGATCTCATCTATGGCCAGTTTGTGGTTGCTAATAAAGATATGGAACCAGAGATGGTCTGCATTGACAGCTGTGGACGAGCCAACGGGATGGGTGTGATTGGACAAGATGGGCTGCTTTTTAAAGTGACTTTAGGCTTAATTAGAAAGTAAGTCTGGCTTGCCTGCCTTCTATAATGACTAATCTTTGGGAATTACATTCTTGGTAACTGATTTCTCCTGGAGGTTAAAAATCACTATCCAAGTTAGCATATTTCTAAACTCATGAATTTAGTTCTGTCCTGAACATAAACTTAAGTCCACATGTATTTGACTGTGTAGCTTCTGGTGCTAGTGTAGTGTCGGGGCTAATACTTCAGGCTTCAGGCTCATACTCTGTCATATTCAAATCTTCTCTCCAATAAGGCCTGCTAAGCTTACAGGGTCAGGAAGATAATCTGAAATATTCTTTTAGCACTGTAGGTAACAAAAAAAGCTATCATTGTAAAGTCTAGAATTAAGGTGCTGAGAGACAGGTATTTGGTGCAGTGGTAAAGCCACTGCTTGGGATGCCCATGTCCCGGTTCACGTCCTGGCTCCTCTGCTTCTGATCCAGCTTGCTGCTAATGCACACCCTGGGAGGCAGCAAATGATGGCTCAAGTACTCTGGTCCCTGGCACTTAACTGGGAGATAGAGTTCTGGGTTTCCAGTTTTGTCTTAGTCTAGCTGTTGCAGGCATTTGGGGAATAAATCACCAGATGGAAGATTTCTATCTCTAGTAAAAGAATTAAGGCGTTCTGACAATTCAGGGGAAGAAGAGTTAGCGACACAGGAGTTTGATTTCCTTGTCGGGGACAGCCCACCCATTGTGCCTTTGAAAAGTATAAAACTTCTTGGAAGAAAGGGTGGGAAATGTCATCATGTGACTTTTTGGAATGAAGTTGGTAGAGCTTTGAACAGCTATAGAGAACTGCCCAGGAAAGGAGCCTCTTTGTAAAGGAGAGTCAGGAACACCCTACCACGTCATTGAAGTTCTTTTCTTCTTCCCACCAGGCTGTTAGCTCCGGATTGTGAGATCATACAGGAAGTGGGAAAACTCTATCCACTGGAGATTGTATTTGGAATGAATGGAAGAATATGGGTTAAGGCCAAGACCATTCAACAGACATTAATTTTAGCAAACATTTTAGAAGCTTGTGAACATATGACAGCAGATCAGAGGAAACAGATCTTCTCCAGATTGGCAGAAAGTTGATGTATGTGGACTCTTTTAATGGATCAATGGAGCCAAGAGACTGTGGGTTTCCTGGGGGAAACTTTTTTTCAAGTAAAGCTCTTCTTGTTAAATCTTCAGAAGACAAGATGTAAATGTACATTGTCTTATTAGAGTCCTAAGTATTTTTGTAAGAAAGTTACTGGTTTTTACTCATGCTGTGTTGGTGTGAAAATAACTATAAAATTGTAACTTTTTTTGTTCTGTACAATAAAGTTTACTAAAAAGTCATTACAGTTTATTGGAGTTAATTAATTCTTTGTTAGAGTGCAGCTTCAATAATGAGGCTGGAACTCTGAAAATAATTCTCTGTTAACAGTAAAGCATGTAGAAGACAAAAAAGAAACAAAAGCCACCTTTAACTCCAGTATTCAGTGAGTAAGATCTAACAAGTCTTGTTGGCCATATACCAAGTATTGTTCCAATCACTTTTGATTGGGTTAACTCATTTCTCCCTCATAGTTGAAGAAACAAAATTTAAATTGGTCTCCATTCCCAACCACTATGTATATGGTTTTCAAATTGGCATTATAAGATATTTATACTACTTTCTAATCTACTTTGTCCACTTCAAATAACATGAATCTCTATCACAATTGCTAACAAAAATTCACTGGTTGTGTACATCACTTTCATATTACAGGATTTTTATATAGTTTTTTTGGTTATACAAATAATACTTCTGAATCTAAACTGTCCAAATCTTAGTTTGCAAAAATCATTTCCTAGAGGCCAAACAAAAGGCTACCTTTTCAGGTTTTGGAATTTTTTTTTTTATGGGAAAGGTTTATGATAAAAGTGAAAAAGGATTTAAAGATTTTATTTATTTGAGAGGTAGAGTTACAGTGAGAGGGAGAGACAGAAAGAAAGGTCTTCCTTCCGTTTGTTCACTCCCCAAATGGCTGCAATGGCTGGAGCTGTGCCAAACTGAAGCCAGGAGCCAGGTGCTTCTTCCAAGTCTCCCAAGTGGGTGCAGGGGCCCAAGGACTTGGGCCATCTTCTACTGCTTTCCCAGGCCATAGCAGAGAGCTGGATCGGAAGTAGAGCAGCTCATATGGACTGCTGGCACTGCAGGCAGTGGCTTTACCCACTAAGCCACAACACCAGCCCTTGCCTGCTTTTAAACAATATAAATACTGGGGGCTGGTGCTGTGGCATAGTGGGTAAAGCTGCCCCCTGCAGTGGTGGCATCCCATATCGGCACCAGTTAGTCCTGGCTGCTCCACTTCCTATCTACTCTCTGCTATGGCCTGGGAAAGCAGTGGAAGATGGCCCAAGTCTTGGGCCCCTGCACCCATGTGGGAGACCTGGAAGAAACTCCTGGCTCCTGGCTTTGGATCGTTGCAGCTCCGGCTGTTGCAGCCATCTGGGGAGTGAACCAGTGAATGGAAGACCTTTCTCTCTCTCTCTCTCTCTCTGCCTCTCTCTAACTCTGCCTTCAAGTAAAAATAAGTGAATCTTTAAAAAAGACTGATTTTCTAAGTGATCATGGCTCCTGAGGGATTGAACTGTGAAGATGAAGGGGCAGCGGAGAAATACCTTTGGATTCTTTGTGAATTCATTAGTAGTTTAACCAGCAAGTTAACTCACCCAAACGGCAAGAGCAACTATAGGACACAAGGAAAGGAATATGAAATTTGTGTAATAAGAGGTAGGCTATTTTATCTAAAATGCTGTCATAATGCAACATTTCTGGCTATTTTCAAGTTAGATTTTTATCAACACTTTTTGTTTTCAGTTTGATTGCTTAATTACGTATATATAGTAGTCCCCTCATCTGGGGACATATTTCAAGATTCCAAGGGATGCTTTATACCACAGAAAATACTGAAACCTGTATATGCTGTATATACCTACCTATAATATGGCTGAATTTAGAAATAAGACATAGGAAGATATTAACAACAACAAAGTGGAATGTTTGCTATAATAAAGTGATTAAAGCATGAATTATTTATTTCCAGGATTTATCAATTATCTTGACCCCAATTAACTGTGGATAAAGGAGGACTACTGTATGCAAAGAATCTAGTTTGTAGACGTCTAAGGAGGATACAGGGCTATTAATACAAATCCTCCAGTAGGATCCTTGCCCATACTCAACAAGGGAGTACAGGGCAAGAGCCACGGTGGGGACAAAGGAGAGCCAGGTCAGGAAAGACTGATCCTTACAAAGCTGTTTACAGCTCATTACTGAGCTGGGAGAAAAGTCAGCACGATCAGCGGCGGCCAGGGAAATGCATACAATTTTATGATGCCAAGTTAGTGAAAATTCAATTCTTGATGTAACAATAAACAGTCTTTCAGTCTTCGACAGAGACAGGTGAATCAACACATACACAGCCACATAGTTTTAGGGCTAATTGTTATGTAAACTTTTTACTTAAAATATATTCGGGCACTTTCGGTGAGCTAGGCACTATAGGAGATACAAAAGAGCACAAACTGTGGTCCCTGTCGTTAGTAGATTATATCCTATGAAGACCCAAGACGCCAAGTTAAGGTGAATGTGTGCCACTGCCACCCTCTGCCCTGCTCCTCGGTGAGGATGTTTGCAGCAGCTGCCGCTAGGCTGCCCATCATTCCACCAAACTGCGCACAACGTAGCCTTTTCCTGAAGAGACACCTTTCTTCAGCGCTTCGGGCCAGCTGTGAGTCTCAAAGTAAGTGGCCAGGACATCAAATACTGCCAGAGAGAAACAGAAAACACAGTAACCACGTAATAAAAACCAGTGAGTGACTAACGAGGAAATGCATGTTCTGGAATATTTCATTCAACAAGTCCACTGCGCACCACACACAGCAGTAGGTTGTGAGGGGACAGAAGTGAGGACAACTACCTCACAACTACCTCAGTCTACACTGAGAGATACAGGCCTATGATGGATATTGCTACAACCCAGAAAAAAACAAAGAAGGGGCCCAGATGACCTGGGAGTGGGAGGGAAGTTGGCCAAGATGCTTCTAACCTGAATCTCAAAGAACAAACAGGAAATCACTGGTCAAGAAAGCAGGACATTCTAGGCCAAGTGGACAACTGGAACCACCTTTGCCATAACTGAGCACCAGGGAGAAAATGAAGAATGCCACGCGATGTCCAGCACAAACACCACAAGCTGTATGCAGTAAAGTTCAAGCACATGAGTCACTGGAGACTGCTCCAAGGGCCATTTAACTGTAAACACTGAAAAGATGCCGTGCCAGAACGCATGCACGCACGCACGCACGCACGCACTGTGGGCCACGGGAGAAGTACCTTGGTTGATGGCCAGTATCTCTGAATGATAGTTTTTCCCGTTCTGGCATCTGACCATGTACTCCTGGATTGGCAAGCGGGCTGTCTTCACAGAGTGTTCCCAAGCCTTTTGAAATGTTACTTTCTGTAATCACAGTTAAATATTTTTATCACAAAATATATGCAAGTTTATTCTCAACTCCATACAAATTGTGGGAATTCTATCTACAATTTCCATCTCTACTTATAATTAAAGGATAAACATTTAAAATAAGCAAGCTTGCATAAGATGATGACCATCGGACTGCTTCATTTTAATGGTACATTTTTGCCTTTGTAATTTGTAGGTTGATATGTAAATAGCTGGTCCTTCTTTCATTCAGTCAACTGCCTGAATCAATATTACACTGGGAATTACAAAATAAAGAATGCATAATATAATTAAAAAAATCTTCATTTACTAGATGATATTCTTCTGTAAGAGATCTCTTGACTATTTTTTATATTTTTCAGTATGGAGTCATGGAACACCAATATTTTAAAATTAAATGCAATTAAGCTATCATCTATACACATATAGATGATATATATACATATACATGATTTATATACATATACTAAAAAGTATATGTATATAAAAATATATCCACATATATGAAAGATATCCATGTAAAATAAGTGTACAAAACATTTATGTGTGATCATAGACTACATTGAGGAAGATACACAAGAAAAAATTTTTTTAAAAAATTTATTTATTTGAAAGTCAGAGTTACACACAGAGAGAGGCAGAGAGAGAGGTCTTCCATCCGATGGTTCACCCCTCAATTTGCCACATTGGCTGGAGCTGCACTGATCCAAAGCCAGGAGCCAGGAGTTTCTTCTGGGTCTCCCACGTGGGTGCAGGGGCCCAAGACTTGGGCCATCTTCTACTGCTTTCCAGGGCATAGGGCTGGACAGGCAGTGGAGTAGCTGGGAATAGAACTGTCACCCATATGGGATGCCAGCACTTCAGGCCAGGGCATTAATGCGCTGTGCCACAGCGCCAGCCCTAATACACAAGAAAATTTAACAGTGGTTGTCTTGAGAAGGGAAGCCTCATTACTCACTCTATTCTTTGTACATTTTAACTATTATATCATTATTTAACATACATATTATCTATGTAATGTATGTTGGCAAATATAAACAAAGGAAATTAGCAACTATTTTTATAATAGAAACACGTTTCAAAACTCTGGTGATGCTCCAATTATTCCACTAAAACTCCCATTCAACAAAAGACATTTGGACAATCATATTAAGGATTAAGTGTGAAATTCTGGGATAAGATTTATGGCAGGAGACCAGCACTGTGCCAGTGGGTTAAGCCACTGCCAGTGACACCAGCATCCCATATGAGCTGCTCCCCTTCTGATCTAGTTCCCCACTAATGCACCTGGGAGGGCAGTAGGGGATGGCCTGGTGCTTGGGCCCCTGCCACCCACGGGGGAGACCCACACAGGGTTCCAAGCCTGATCCAGCCCCAGTGGTTGCTGCCATTTTGGGGAGTGAACCAGTGATGGAAGATCTTTCTCTCTCACACTCTATCTGTAACTCTGCCTTCCAAATAAATAAATAAATCTTTAAAAAACAAACCCAAACAAACAAGCAAACAAAAACAAGCTTTTTATCAGAAGGGAAGGTGGTTTGGGAAGGAGCAAACTACTCTCTCACAAAGATTAAACTGAGTGCTGAGCCAGTGCTCACCTGGTCAAGATCAGTGTTATCCCCTGTAAAACTGAACAGAACAAAGCAGCTGGGCCAGCACTGTGGCACAGCAAGTTAAAGCCCTGGCCTACAATGCCAGCATTCCATATGGGTGCTGGTTGGGAGTCCCGGCTGCTCCACTTCTTATCCAGCTCTTTGCTTATGTGCCCGGGAAAGCAGCAGAGGATGGCCTAGTCCTTGGACCCCTGCACTCACGTGGGAGACCCCGAGGCGGCTCCAGGCTCCAGGCTCCTGGCTCCTGGCTTTGGATTGGCTCAGCTCCAGCCCTTGTGGCCATTCAGGGAGTGAACCAGTGAATGGAAGACCTCTGTCTCTACCTCTCTTTGTAATTCTTTCAAATAAATAAATAAAGACTATTAAACACAATATATAGCAATTAACCAAAAATTATTAAAAAAAAAAAAGGCAGCTCAACAGGGCTTTTTATGTAATTATCAAACACAACTCATTCCAGTTCCTGACTGTGGATTCTGTCAGGCTCAGGACTGGGGCCAGTGTGAAAAGAGGTTACATCACAGCCTGGGGCCAACCCAGGGAGACGAGGCTTGCTCCTCCTATTCCCTCTGAGTGCTCAGGCCCACTGGGTAAGATTATGACAGAGCAAGAACCTCTAAAAGTAAACACTGCTTTTCAAAATGCGGATGTTGAAGTCAACTTGAATACTGACCTTCTGAATACTTTCATCCACAAGTCCACCAAGGATGTAAACTTTGTTTAGAGCAACATCTTCAAGAGCTAATGAAACAATAAAGGTCACTGAGATCAAAACTGTTTGTTAATTACTAAACTCAAAGAAAGCAAAAGGAAATAATTAACAGTACAAGTAGAAATTTAATGAAAGAGAAAAAAAGCAGTAACTTGCTCAAGAAAACCAAAGGCAGACTAACAGACCAATAAACAGACAAGTTATTGGCATTTTTAATCAAAAAGGTAGTAGACCCAAGGTAGTAGATTTAGAAAGGAAACAAAATTAAGAGAGAAAATAATCAGAAGGTAATACTATGAATAGCTTAATAACAGTAAACTTAAAAATTATGTGAAATGAGGCCGGCGCCGCGCCTCACTAGGCTAATCCTCCACCTAGCAGCGCCGGCACACTGGGTTCTAGTCCCGGTCAGGGCACCGGATTCTGTCCCGGTTACCCCTCTTCCAGGCCAGCTCTCTGCTGTGGCCAGGGAGTGCAGTGGAGGATGGCCCAGGTGCTTGG
Source organism: Oryctolagus cuniculus (assembly GCF_964237555.1). Lineage (NCBI taxonomy): Eukaryota > Metazoa > Chordata > Mammalia > Lagomorpha > Leporidae > Oryctolagus > Oryctolagus cuniculus. Next base: position 200,603,159 of record NC_091432.1, on the reverse strand, counting down.
GCCCTGCACTCCATGGGAGACCAGGATAAGTACCTGGCTCCTGCCATCGGATCAGCGCGGTGCGCCGGCCGTGGCGGCCATTGGAGGGTGAACCAACGGAAAAGGAAGACCTTTCTCTCTGTCTCTCTCTCTCACTGTCCACTCTGCCTGTCAAAAAAAAAAAAAAAAAAAAAAATTATGTGAAATGGATGATTTTCTAAGACAAGCAATACCTTAGCATTGATCCAAGAAGGACCAATGGGGGCGGCCGAGCAGGGAACCTGGGAAGGGCTGCCTGGCAACACATAAGGCCTAGCGAGGGTGGAAACCCTACATCTGTGTTGCTGTGTGCACAGGGCTGAACACACGCAGAGAATCCAGCGAGGGATCTGCCCATCAGAGGAGAGCAGTTTATGTTCCATCTTTGACTGGCTTTGATAAATTCTGCTATGGGGAACAACGAAACAGAGGTCTAGGAACAAAGCCCTACATGAATCCATGCAGTGAAGTACATACCGTGTTCTGAGTCAGGAGTCAGGTACACAAGGGTTTCCAGAGGAAATAAGTTAAAGCAGTCTTCTTCTGTTATGTCTAGCTGAAAAACACAAAGGATCCAAGTGGGAAGCTGGTTAAAAGACAGCCACATTCAGTAGCTAGTCACTGGACATCTAGTTTCTTACCGTCCGTGGCCCCAGGTGCATCAGGGAGCTGCACTCCTGACAGTTTCTTCTTGGAGAGTGTTTGGTCAGGCAGGGGAAGTAGAAAGGCACAAACATTTAAACCATGAAATCAGACAGAAAGTGATACAGGGCACCCACAGAGGTACAGGGAACAGAACTAAAGCCAGGGAAGACCTGTGGGTGAAGGAAAGGCAGGAGCTGAACTCCTGAGAGGAAGTCAGGTTGATACAGATGAAAGGAGAACCATTCAAAGCAGACCATCCCCTAAGAAAAGCAGGAAGACAGCAAAGCAAGGGACGACATGATCTGTGAGTGCGTCTGTGGAATCATAAAAAAGTGCAGTGGGTGGGGCTCAGTGCTGTGGCGCAGTAGACTAATCCTCCGCCTGCCACACGAGCATCTCATATGGATGCCGGTTCTAGTCCCAGCTGTTCTTCTGATCCAGCTCTCTGCTATGACCTGGGAAGGCAGAAGATGGCCCAAGTGCTTGGGCCCCTGCATCTGCATGGGAGAACCGAAAGAAGCTCCTAGCTCCCAGCTTCAGCCACTGCAGCCATTTAGGGAGTGAACTAACAGATGCAAGACCTTTCTCTCTGTCTTTCCTTCTGTCTGTAACTCTGTCAAATAAATAAATCTTAAAAAAAAAGTGCAGTGGGTGTTTGCCACAGTGGGTAAGATGCCACTGGAGATGCCAGCATCCCATAGAGGAGTGCCTGCGTTCCAGTCCCAGATCGACTCCTGATTGAGCTCTCCTAATGCACACCCTGGGAGGCAGCAAGTAATGGCTCCAGTACCCAGGTCCCTGCAATCCACGTGGGAGACCCGGGACCGAGATTCCGGCTCCTGACTTCAGCCAGGCCCAGACTTGGCTGTTGCAAGCACGTGGGGAGTCAATTAGCAGATCAGAGAGCTCTGCCTTTAAAAGTACAGACATAAAGGTGGATATGAGTGCACTTCAGCCGAGATTGTTAAGATAGTACTATCAACACAGCTGGCTGCGTAGCACCACAAAGTACACCCTTCACACTTCTCGCCTAGAGAAGGCCGCCACTGCGCAGCCTCAGCTACACAAAGCACACCCATGAGGGCATTCTTAGTGACAGTTCTTAGAGGGTGGTCTGGATTCTCACGTGTCTATCACTACATTACGACATTCTTGGGAGAGTTGAAAAGCATCCTAGTACTTCCTAAAACTCACTTTAAATCCACACTACTTTTTTTTTTTTCTTAAAAGCAAAAAACTGAAATATCTAGTGAATTTACTCAAGTGAAGAAAGTTTAAAAGATACAGAAATGAAAAATATTAGAAATATATACACAATAAAAAGTGAATATAAATTAGCTAATTTCATGGACATTTCCAGTTAAACACTCATACAAACACATATTCACCTTTTTATTTATATAGCAATAATACATGGCACAATGATTCTGGCAAAAAAAATCAAAGATACTAAAAATATTCTCAAGTTTTAAAAATTGTGTGGAATATATCTGAATAATAACATTCTATGTGAATGTAAACCCCCGATTTAATGCCCAGAATTTTATAATACCAGAAGCATGGTTGGTTTAAATTTTTTAAAACGGATATTGGTATCATCACATATTGGCTTAGTAATAATTAAGGCATTTTGCATACACAGCATCTCAATGTGAACAAAAAATTTTTAATAATTTACTTTGATGTTTTCACTTTCAAAGTCTTTCAACATAAGAAAATATCTGCACACACTTAAGTGTTTTTTTTAATAAAACACAATCTTAAAAAAATCATGATTGGTCTTTTTTTAAAAAAATATTTATTTTTATTTATTTGAAACACAGAGTTACAGAGAGAGGTAGAGATAGAGAGAGAGGTCTTTCATTCGCTGGTTCACTGCCCAGATGGCCACAACAGCTGGAGCTGTACTGATCCGAAGCCAGGAGCTTCCTCCAGGTCTTCCACATGGGTGCAGGGGCCCAAGGACTTGGGCCATCTTCTACTGCTTTCCCAGGCCATAGCAGAGAACTAGATCAGAAGAGGAGCAGCCAGGACTCAAACTGGCACCCATATGGGATGCTGGAGCTTCAGGCCAGGGCTTTAATCCGCTGCACCACAGTGTCAGCCCCATGATTGGTCTTTGTAGTTTCTAGTAATAAGTTTTGTCTTACTTTTGCAGAGTATAAATTATATTCTTATGCATGACTGCATTAAAATCCAGTAGTTCTTAAACAATGTTATTAAATAACCACATGGATCCCAAATGCAGCAAAGGTGAACAATCTTCATAGTGCCCTTTTACCTCATTGAAGTTGAAATTGTTCCTTTTAGATACTATTCCACTTCAGTGTGAAGTAGATTGTTAGGGTTTAATTAGTGGTTTCATTATACGACTTTTTAAAAGAAAAAATGATTTTGCTTTCTTCCGCAGTTCAGTTCTCAGGAAAGACCTATTTTTAGAAACCTTATAGTGCCAAGATGTCTCAAATAACCAAATGCTGTTTAGTAGTAGAAAAAAAAATCTCTCAATGCAACTGCAATAAATAAGCATTTATAGCCTTAGCTATATTACCAGTATATCCTGGCAGTAAGATGGTTTCCCTATTCCCACAATCCACTTCATTGTTGTTTTAAAATCTGAATATTTCTGTCATTTCTGATTCGATTTGTATGACAGTTCTGACCACCACCTTTTTATGACTGCTTGAAGCCAGTTTACATGACCTATTACATATTCTTCCAATCTGCTTTTAAGTAATGACTTTACTAGAGGCAACAAGTCCACACGGCAGCCAAGTGAGATCTAGTAAACTGTGGGATTCCCGTACACTGTGGTAAACTGCCTGTGGTAAGCAGACAGGCAATCCACACCTCCAAGATCTTCTATCCTCAGCAGCTAGGCTACAAGTTCACTTACGCTTCTCTTTCTCTCGAAAGTTAAAGCTACGTTCAATCACAAACTCCTGCTGAATAAAACTTGAGTCACTGCTTCCTGGTCCTGCGAAACCTCAGGGAAAAACCCACTATATTTTGATAATGGGCTTTCTGTCTGTGAAGAACCAGGGTCACTGGAATTAACCAAATATGTTCGACTATCATGGTGTAATTTTTCAGGCAGGCAACCTGCACAAGCCAGTTCATTTTCTTTATTTGCCGTACCATAGCCCTCACTGCTAGGGGACTATTTTTATTTGTAACAAGGATTTGAAAAGGGGTGATGAACTTCCTTTCTGCAATAGATCACCTTAAATAATTTATGTGCAGTTTTCACAATTTGTCCAACTGTTCTATTTATGTAAGCAGCCAACTGGGAGATTCTTTAACCTCTTTCATATTCTTATTGGTGAAATTAGAGATCTTTTTTCTAGGAAGATCAGTAGAATGATCCTCAATATTATTACAAAAGCTCTATTTTTTAACACTGTGGGTTTCAGATGCCATAGTCTCTTACATACCTGTGCTCACGGTACCACAGTGCCTCAGCCCTGCCCAGGCGCTGCCGAACTGTGCCCGGCAGCCTAGCATGTCCCTCGGCTCCCCCACCAGCCACATTACTTTTGTTTGCTTTTAAACTATTTGAGAAGCAGAGACAGAGAGTAAGTCTGTGTGTGTATGTGTGTTTTCCCATCTGCTGGTTCACTTCCCAAATGCTTTCAACAACCAGGGCTGCGCCAGGACAAAGCCAGGAGCCAAGGACTCCAACCAGGTCTCCCACATGGGTGACAGGGACCCAGTATCTTTGGCCATCACCTGCTGCTGGGGAGCACATCAGCAGGAAGCTGGGACTGGTAGCAGGGCTGAGACCCACACCTAGTTACTCAGATATGGGCAAGGGCATCTCAAGCAGCATCAATACCTGCCCCTAAACTCACATTACTTCCTAAAGCATTCCTCCACTTCCTCCATAACTAACTCTGCATTACCAAGAACAAGAAAGGAGTCATGGGGGCCAGTGCTGTGGCGTAGCGGGTAAAGCCGCCGCCTGCAGTGCCGGAATCCCATATGGGTGCCAGTTCGAGTCCTGGTTGCTCTACTTCCGATCCAGTTCTCTGCTATGGACCTATGGACTGGGAAATAAGGAGAAGATGGCCCAAGTCCTTGAGCCCCTGCACCCTCATGGGAGACCTGGAGGAAGCTCCTGGCTCCTGGCTTTGGATCAGTGCAGCTCCGGCCATTGTGGACAACTGGGGAGTTAACCAACAGATAGAAGACCTTTCTCTCTTTCTATGCCTCTTCTCTCTCTGTGTAACTCTAACTTTCAAATAAATAAATAAATCTTAAAAAAAAAAAAAAAGAAAGGAGTCATGGCACTTTCCAGAAATACTTCTGGAGTATATAATCTAGCATTCAATATATAGGACACAAATTACAGTCCTAGATCCTGGGAATATCAGTTTGTCAATATAGTTGAAGGATGAGAAGATTTTTTAAATGAAAGAATGGAGAAGGTATGAATTCTTCTTTTAGATTTCAACATTGAAAACATGTAATTAACACACACAAACACATACATAAAATTACAGTGTCATTCAGTATCTACAGGGGATTGGGTTCCAGAACCTCCAATGATACCCAAATCCAAAGATGCTTAAGTCCTTACATAAAATGCCACAGTATTTGCATATAAACTATGCACGTCTTTTAGTATTCTTGATTATTTATAATACCTAATACACTGTGAATACTATGTAAATAACTGTCATAGTGTACTGTTTAAGGAGTAATGACCAAAAAAATCTGCATTTTTTCAGTACAGATGTAACTGTTTTCCTGAATCTTTTCAATCCTTGGTTGAGTGACTGCAGATACAGAATCTATGAATTCAAAGAGACTAACTATACATCAAAATATGAAAAAACGAAAACACAAACTTTTATCATTACAATACAATCAGTTTTCAGATACTTGTAGTTCAAATAATTTGCATAAAGGGACTTACCAAGTAACTGGAAAATCCATCATTCATCCTCAAACACTCTTCATAGAGGGGGCTGTCTGTTGTGAACCCAGTGAGGTAGATCCAAAATGGCCTGTCAGCCTTCTTGTTTGAACCGTACAACCTTCGGATCTGCCCAGCCAGTCTACTCAGTTCCTTCAAAGAAATAAGGACAACAAGGTGGAAACAAGCCAACTCCCTAAATTCATTATCAACAAATGGCTATGAACATAGCAAGTCCACTGAATGCTATTCTAGAAAATGTCATGAACTAGGATGGCCTCTTTTATTCCAGGAGTGAGCACACGTACGTGTGAGTGTGTTACAACCTATGATGTCACAACTTATGGATGAAAGTTCAGATAAAAATGTTAGCCAGGAAATAGTGAGTGCGAGTTAGTGGGAAAGCAGAATTCTTTGTCCTGCTGGCTCTATTGTTATACATTTAATATAGATAAAATTACTTCAGCTTTTACTAAAATCATACCATGTGATATTACTATTTGAGTTATTAAAAAGAGATTAGATAACTAGAAATGTTTATACTTCAGTAAACTTAGCACCTCCTCCCTAACTCCAACAGATGCCACAGGGGTTGGAAATTTAACTTCCCATGCTGATTCAGAGACCTCACTCTTACAGAAAGCAGCTTCACAATCTAGCCCTATTTATTCAACAGAGAAGAAAATGTTTCTGGGGGCAAGCGTTTGACCTAGCAGTAAAGACACCGGCTGTGATGTCTGCACCCCATTGAAGCGACTAGTTTCCGGACATGGCTCTGCTTCTGCTTCCGACTTCCTGCTGATGTGCGCTTCGGGAGGCAGCAGGTGGAGACTGAAGTAGGTGGGTTCCTGCCATTCATGTGAGAAACCTGGACTGAGTTCCTAGCTCCCAGCTTCAGCATGGTCCAGCCCTGGTCATGCAAGCTTGTGAGGAGTAAGCCAGTAAATGAGAGTTCTTCCTGAATCTAGACTTGATTTAATCTGATATCTAAGTTAATACAAACAGTAGAGACTTTTGGTTTACCTTTTTGAAGAATTATAATTAAATTCCATGTTAAGAACCTACAGTTTTCCTAATTTTTCTGAAAAACATGCAAACACTGGGGTGGATGTTTGGTGAAGAATTCAGATGCCATGTAGGATGCCCACATCCCACACAGGAGTGCCTGGGGTCCCGGATCCACTTCCAATTCCAGTTTCCTGCTAATGCATACCCTGGGAGGCAGTAGCTCAAGTATCCAGGTCCCTGCCACCTCTACAGGAGACCTATACTGAGTCCGGGCTTCTGACTTCAGCCTGGCCCATAAACAGCTGTTGTGGACATTTGGGGAGTGAACCAGCAGATGGAAGATCTTTCTCTGTCTCTTATCTATCACTCTACCTTTCAAATAAAAATAAATAAAGATCATAAGTAAAATTATTAAAATGGTGAACTCCCGACAACATGCTACCCAACAGATATTCCTCTCCCCAGTAGAAGGCCAAAGAACTGGTGTGTAGAGAAATGAACCTGAAAGGCTCACTTCAGACTGGGGACAGCACGAACAGAGAGGCCAAGGGATCAAAACGGATGACAAGGTAAAAATATGCAAGCTACACCGGGGGATGCACCTCTTCTTCCAGATTCTTTACAGTAACCACTTGGAATTTAGTAGGCCAGTGTAGAAAGCCAAACACTGGGTTTATTAAAAATCACAGAAGCTGAAGCTGGTCATATTCTTCATGACAAATGCACCCTCCTGAGCCTCCCTCATCAGAGCAGGAATTCCAGGCTTAGCGAATGCTCTACCTTCTTTGACATATGGTGGGTCATACTCAAATCAATACACAGTCTTGGTCCTGAGTGTTTGGCTTCCAAAAGCTTCTCTTTGGTTAAGGCTCTCAGAAAACGTTTGCTGTGCTGGGGGCAGATGCCTAGAGCAAAAATATCAGGAAGGAAGAAAAGTGGGAAAACAGAGGAACAATCTTCCACAGAAACAAATCTCCCTGGCCAGCTGCATAGTTTTTGTATAGGAAGAGAAATTGAGGCTCGCACAGGATATTCGTTCATTAGATTCATGCATGGCAGAGTGGTAAGGAGTATAGGCTCCGGTGCACACAGGCGGGTTAAATGCAAGTTCAGTTTGTTCACTTATTAGCTGATTCATCTTGGGCATATTACTTAATTTCTCTGAGCCTCAATATTTTCACCGATAAAACAGGGATGACAATAGTACCAACATCCTAGAATGTACAACTCTTAGAACTGAACTTAGCACCCAGCTGTGAACAAACGTTAATGGTTGCTGGTATCATTCCTTCTAATTTCAAGCTCACAACCCATATTCACTAGACAGCATGTATCTGAAAAGCAGCCTTTGGAATGCAGACATTTTGTCACAGTGGGTTAAGCAACTGCTTGGGATACCCACATCCCTTATTGGAGTGCCAGTTCAAGTCTCAACTACTCTGCTTCAATCCAACTTCCTGCTAGTGTCCTGGGAGGCAGAAGATGATGGTTCAAGTGTTTGGGCCCCTGACACCTAGTTTACAGAGATTCATGGAGTTCTGGGCTCCTCTTATTTCAGCCTGGCCCAGCACCAGTTATTGAGGACATTTGAGGAGTGAACTAGTGAATGGAAAATCTGTTTCTTACTTGCTCTCTTTCTCTCTCTGTTGCTCTCCCTTTCAAGTAGATGAAAATAAACATTTAATGAATAAACATTTTTAAGGATTTATTTATTTGAAAGGCAGAGTGACAGAGAGACAGACAGACAGAAACAGAGAGCTCTTCTATGTGCTGGTTCCCTCCTTGAATGCCCCCAGCAGCCAGGGCTGGGCCAGGCTGGAGCCAAGAGCCAGGAGCTCCACCTGGGTCTCTCACATGATTGGCAGGAACTTAAGTACTTGTTTCATCATCCCCTGCCTCCCAGGATGCGTAAGCAGAAAGCTGGATCAGAAGTGGAGAAGCCAGGACTCAAACCAGCACTCTGACATGGGATGTGGGCATCCCAGTGGAAGTTTAACTGGCTGTGCCACAAAACCTGACCCAAATTTCTTTGATACTATGAACCCAAAAAATAGGACAACAAGCCCCATCTTACAGATATTTGTCCACTTAAATAAAATTCCTATTTGCCTAAGAATATACAGATGCCTGTTTACTAAGCAACAAATATGATTCCATGAGTAATCTACTACCTGGATTTTCTGCACGATTGGCTTTTCTTCTTTCTTTTTCTTGTTTTCTTTTACTCTTCTTTGCTGCAACTATCTTTTCCCAATGTCTCTGTTTCCTTTGGACATTTTTCTTATGTTATCCAGAAAACAAAATTGTTTGAGAACTTCATAAGCACCAAAAAGGAAAATGAATATTAGAAACAATTACTTAATTTTTTCACTTACATGTAGAGTTAGGTGAGAAAAAGGATATTATTAAAAACTCTCTACTTAGAGAAAACAGAGCCCCAGAAAGAGATGTGACCCACCCACGGACACAGTAAGTTAAAAAGGAACAGGGCCAATAGCAGAGTGTAGACTCCCGGCCCCTCTGAGGTATATTACAAGTTCCCTTTAAACTTTATTTACTTTTTCCTATGACTTAAATGGAACTGAAATTTTAAAGCAATTACCAGGAAGTTAATTCATCACTCAGAATACACAAGACTCACTCCTAGCCTCTTTTTTTCATGATCAGGATCTACCCTGACAACAGGGTGCTCCAGGACATCCCATCATTCAAGGCCCTTGGCCAAGCAACTGACTGCACTCACCGAGCACCATGACGCAGTGCCTGCGGGTAAGGTTTCTCCCCCACCACACTCGCATCCCACGTCAATCTGCAGAAGCTGGAAGCTTTCAGAGACGCCATCTTCATCTGTGTCTTCCAGGATGCCTTCCCGCTCCTGCACAACAGCTGACGGTGTCTCCTGGGCACTCCCTTCAGACTTCCACTCCATGCGCTTAGTCCCCGCTCCTTCAGAAAAAGGTACAATAATTTGTGAGATATTACTTTGTTTACACAGCCATTTTCCTGTATCCTAAAGACCAATGGTGTTAAAATATTGACCCAAATTTAATGAACTAAGAAAAGCAAGTGTGTCTCCCAGAGAAAGGATTTAACACAGAAGAGTACCAGTACTTAGTTCAGTACTAAGGGAGCCAAATATTCTCCTTTCAGGCCAAGCACAATCAGTGACATCTCTGAGCTGTCAATCATTATCTACTGTTGCAGTCACACAGATAACCAAGCTACCTATTGTGTTCTCCATAATGTACTGTATGATTGTATCTCAAACAGCTCATTTTCACAGTTTTTTTTAGCAAATATTTATTCAGCACCTCCTATTTTCAGCATCCTCCAGTAGAAACATCCTAGGAGAATGAAGGGCTAGCTAAAAAGTAGGACAGAGTGGCACAAAACCAGGCAGGAGTTTGTCTAGGCTCTTGGAGATATAACAGAACTAGTTTTTTTCAAATGATATATTCCCTCCCCTAGACCTGCTGAGTGCTGTGGCAGCAGGGAGCCAGTCACCAGTGATGATGTTTAACATTCCTCAAAAGAGCCTGAGGTTGGAAAACATGGACAAGCACTGGTATAGCACACTTAACAAATGCTGCCAAAATTTCAGCGGTGTTCAAAATCCCTGAGAAAGACAGTCAGTCACAAATGCTCTAGTTGGGGCTGCTGCCTGCGGTGCTGGCTGCTCCACTTCCAATCCAGCTCCCTGCTAACACACCTGAGGAAGCAGCAGAGGGTGGCCCAAGTGCTGCACCCATGTGGGAGACCCTTAAGAAGCTCCTGGCTTCAGATTGTTCTAGCTCCAGCCACTGCAGCCATTTGGGGGGTGAATCAACAGATGGAGGACCTCTTTTTTCTCTCTCTACCTCTGTCTCTCTGTAACCCTGCTTTTCAAATAAATAAATAAATAAAAAAGAAAGAAAAAAAGAAATGCTCTATGGTCAAGTGTCACAGACCAAGAACAGTGTGCCCATTGCCATGATCTTCTGAGTCCAGTCACACTATTATAGGGAAACTGTATCCTTAAAAATATAAATGTCATATGATTCATGTATATGGTTAAAAAAAAAAAAAAGTCTTTTATAATGAAAAGTGATGATCCTCACCCCACCCCTTCACCTCTGTGGGCAACCCTGGTTAAGCAGCTGGTTTTCATTCTCCTGGTAACTAACACCTTAACCTGAAGTTGTGCTCACACCATTACTTTTCGTTTCATCAGCTTTGAATTCACTGGCTCCTGATGAAAACGTAAGAACTGAAACCACTTAAATCAACCCCCTATTATTTCCACTTCTCTACATGTTATCTTGCCCTATATATTTTCTTTGATATAATTTTACATACAGCAAAACGCGAAATCATAGGGTACAGTTCAGTTTGTGGAGGGGGTGGTAAAACATACTAGTGCGGTGAATTTTGTTGTTTTTTTTTTTTTTTAAGATTTTTTAAAAATTTATTTATTTGACAGAGTTACAGACAGAGAAAGAGACAGAGAGAAAGGTCTTCCTTCTGTTGGTTCACTCCCCAAGTGGCCGCAATGGCCAGAGCTGCGCTGATCCGAAGTCAGGAGCCAGGAGCTTCCTCTGGGTCTCCCAAGCAGGTGCAGGGCCCAAGCACTTGGGCCATCCTCCACTGCTTTCCCAGGCCACAGCAGAGAGCTGAACTGGAAGAGGAGCAACGGGGACTAGAACTGGCGTCCATATGGGATGCGGCGACGCAGGTGGAGGATTAACCTAGTACGCCATGATGCCAGCCCCCTAGTGCAGTGAATTTTGAAAAAAGCACAGGACTGATGCTACTCATATTCTCCTCAAGATATAAAACATTTCTATCACTCCCAGAAAGTTCCAGCTCTTTTTGCACTTTCCACATTAATGCCCACCCTATTCCCAGTGCCTGCCAAAGGCAGCCACTGTTCTGTGTTCTGCATCATAGATTAGCTGTGCCTATTATAAAATTTCTCATCAACAGACTAAAATATGTACTATTTAGAACTTGATTTCTTCCCCTTTAGCAAGTTTTTTTTTTTTATTACTGAGCGATTCTATTGTATGACTAAGCCACACTATATTTTCATGCAGCTAGACATTTGAGATTTTTTCCAATTTGAGGGTATTATGAATAAAACTGCTATGAACATTCTCGTACAACTGTTTTGTGGACACGTGTTTTCACATCAACTGGCTAGGAAGCTAAAAGTAGAATAGCTGGGTCACAGGATAGGTGTATATGTAACTCAGGAGAAACTACATCAGTTTCCTAAAGTATAGTGCTATTTTATTTGAAAGGCAGAGAGACAGAGACCGTGTCTGCTAGTTCACTCCTTAGATGCCCACAACAGCCAGGGCTGGGTTGGACCAAAGCCAGAAGCTAAGAACTCAATCTGGGTCTCCCACATGGGTGGCAGGGACCCGAATACTTGATCATAACTGCTGTCTTTCAGGGTGTGCAGTAGCAGGAACTGGAAGCAGAACATTATTGGGCATTGCCTAAAATGGTCCCTAACAACATGGTGCCTAGCGGACGTTCGGGGGGGCATTTCTGTGGCCGCTGCAGTTAAACCACGCGAGACTGGACCACCTGCAGGGATAGGTCCGCTTTAGTTCCAGACACGTGGACAGTGCATGATCCCTGTACCTCACTTAAGATGCCCCTGTGCATGGTCCACCCATGCTTGCGTGACCTTTTCACTGATTGGCTCCCCTACTGCGCATGTCTTTCTTAAGCTTTATAAGCCTGTACACTTCCTCAATAAAGTAGTTCCTGCTTCGACAGAACTCACGGGTGCTTGCTAGGGTGTGCATGACCCGTCGACCTTACCTCTCCCATTTGCCTTGTCAGGGGGTGCTTGTACTGTCCTCTGCCGGTCAGGGGCCAGCCTCAGGCTTAAGACCCCAACAGAATGTGAACCCAAGTATTCAAATATGCAATGTGGGCATCCAAAGCAGCGTCTTAACCACTGTGCCAAATGGCCAGCCCTACTGTATCTTTTTTTTTTTTTTAGTTTTTTAAAGATTTATTTATTTGAAAGCAGAGTGACATAAAGAGTGAAAGTGAAAGAATCTTCCATTTGCTGGTTCACTCTCCAAATGGCCACAATGGTCAGGGTTGGGCCAGGCCAAAGCCAGCAGTCTGAAGCTCCACTCAGGTCTCCCATGTGGGTGGCAGGGGCCCAAGTACTTAAGTCATCATCTGCTGCCTTCCCAGGTCCATTAGCAGGGAGCTGGTTTGGAAGCATGGCAACAAGGACTTGAACCAGCATTCTGAGATGCTGGCACTGCAAGCGGCAGCTTACCCACTGTACCACAATGCCAGGCCCTGTGCCATTTTAAGAGACAGAGAAAGATACAGGGATCACTTCATCCATTACTTCACTCTCCCAAATGCCCCCAGTGCCTGGGGCTGGGCCAGGCTGAGGCCAGGAACCAGGAACTAAATCCATGCCTCCCATATGGGTGGCAGGAGCTCAACAATGGTTCACAGTAGCATGAAGCTGGAATCAAAACCTAGAGCTAGGAGTCAAACCCAAGCACTGTGACATGGAACACGGACATCCCAACTGGCATCTTAATCACTATGCCAAATGCCTACACTGTACAGTACCATTTTATACAGCTGTGAGCAGTGTATGAGAATTCCAGATGGCCCATATCATCAGCACATCTGCTGCGGTCAGGGTCCTAAACTTTAGTCGCTTTTTTAAAGAATTTTTATTTACTTATTTATTTGAGAGGTAGAGTTTACAGACAGAGAGTGGGAGAGAAGAAACAAAGGTCTTCCACCCCCAGTTCACTCTGCAAATGGTCACAACAGCCAGAGTTGGGCTGATCCAGAGCTAGGACCTTCTTCCGGGCCTTTCACGTAGGTGCAGGGGACCAATCACTTAGGCCACCTTCCACTGCTTTCCCAGGCCATAGTAGAGAGCCGGATTGCAGAAAGCAGCTGGGACTAGAACAGGCAGCACTGCAGCAGAGGCTTAGCCCACTATGCCACAGCACCAGCCCCGTTAGTCATTCTTGCAGAGCACACTGTTATGTTTTCATTACACATTTCACTGACGGATGATATTGAACACTTTCTCATGTTATTTATCAGTCACCTGTAATGTCTTTGTGAGACACCTGATGTCGTCTGCTCACTTAAACCTTTTAAGTTATTGAACTGTAGGAGTTTATCATGTATTCTGGATACAATCCTTTCCAGATACATGTAGTGGGACTATTTTCTCTCAGTCTGTGACTTGCCTACCCATTTTAACATTCCCTTTTCATGAGCAAAAGCTTTAAATTTTCATCAATTTATCATTTTTTTCTTATATATGCTGTGTCCTCTTAAGAAATCTTTGTTTACTCCAAAGTTTTAAAAATATTCTGTTCCCTTCAAAAGTTTTAGTTTTTTTTTTTTTTTAAAGATTTATTTATTTATTTGAAAGGCAGAGAGACAGAGACAGGAGCTCACCCATCTGCTGGCTCACTCCTCAAATGTCTGTAAAAGGCCAGGAGTGGGCCAGGCCAAAGGTAGGAGTCTGGAGCTCCATCCATACAGGTCTCCGATATGGGTACAGGAACCCAAATACTTCTGCTGCCTTCCCAGGCACATAAGCAGGTAGCTGTCTGAAGTGGAGCAACTGAGACTTGAATCAGTCCATATGGTATACCAGTGTCGCAGGGGAGGCTTAACCACTGCACCACAAAACAGCCCCAAAGTTTTATACTTCCAGTTTTACATTAAGGCCTATACTCCAAATTCATTTCATAATTAATTAATTTGAGAGGCACAGAGACAGAGCTACCATCTCCAGGTTCACTCCCCAAATTCCTGGACAACAGCTGGGGCTGGGCCAGCCTGGGAACTCAATCCAGGCCTTCCACATGGATGGCAGGAATCCAATTAACCAAGCCATCACCACTGCCCCATAGGGTCTACACTGGCAAGAAGCTGGAGTCAGGAGCCAGAGCTGAGCATCAGTCCCAGGTACTCTGATAGAGAACATGGGCATCTTAACCAACCGGCCAATCATAGCCCCTCATTTTTGTGTCCGGCACGATTTGTAGAAAAGACTTTTTCAGCTGAACTGGTCTGGAATTTATATCTTGCAATGAACTTGTCCACTTTATCTAAACTGACAAATTTATTGAGATAAAGCTACTTACAAATATCATCCTTTTGAGGTCGGTTTCCAAGATGGAAGAATAGGGAGGGAGCTTCCTGCTCTAGTCTAGGGGAAGATAGTTTAAAAAAAAGCAGAGAGTGTGCAATCTTAGGGAAGAGTTAGGGAGAAAACAGCAGAGAAAATCCATGCAAATTAGAGGGACACTGTGGCTCTATGTGGAGGGTGAGGACACACACAACCCAGGTCCCCAGCAGCCGAGAGCCTCAGCACCAGTTCTGGAGAATGACGTGAGGCCAGACTGCAGCAGCCCACCCACTGGCAATAAAGCTGTGGGAGGAGCCTGGCATGAGTCTGGCATGAGCCCTGTGGAGGACAGTGTACCTGGCAACCTTGAGGAAAAAAAGGGGGCATGTTTCTCTCTCCCTGACCACCTGGCACCAGTGTCCTGTAACTAGCCGAGAGAGGGTGGGCACCATTTTGGACATATGTAACAACTGTGCCAGCTCGTGTCCATGTGCCCAGCAAACAGCCAACAGGAGATGCCTGAGTCTGGGTGGGAGAACTGACGGGGCCTGAGTGCTTGTGACTGCGGGAGCCTTGTGTGCTGCGACTGTGAAAACACCGTGGCTCCTTGGGATACAGCAGGGTGTGGCTGGGTCTTTGGGCAGTCACTGCGGGCAGCTTCACATGCTCAGGACTTCCTGATTCCCTGGTGAGGGTCACTGCTGAGGGATCCGTGTTCACACCAAAGACTGCATGGATCATTTGTGTGGTTCTTGTGGTGGCGTGAATGAAAACTACTCACTGGGGCTAGTGCCCGGCACTGGAGGAGAGTAGGTGAGTGTAAGACTATGCTAGCAGAGCTGAACAAACCTCCCCTGTGATTATGACAAAAAGAGAGCAATTTACCCAACTTGGGTGTCACCTTGGACACTCCCCTCACCCTGGAGCACTGAACAGAGCTCCCTGACCACATCCAACACACATCTCTGGGTATTCACTGAAATAGCGGACATTCCACTAAGCCAGAGAGGCGTAGTCCAAAGATAAAAACCATCACAGGGAAAAGGGAAAAAAATAAAAACACCAAGTATCTCCAAAATGTCTAATAATAAACACAGTAATTCAAGAACCAAGTCAAAGAAAGACAACATGACACCCCCCAAAGAACACAACATTTGAGTACTAGAACGTGAACATGAAGAGACTGAAGAAATGCCACAACGGAACTAAAAAAATTGATCGTAGGATTGCTTAGAAGCAATCACAAGCAGCCGGCGCCATGGCTCACTAGGCTAATCCTCCGCCTGCAGCACCAGCACCACGGGTTCTAGTCCCGGTTGGGGCACCGGATTCTGTCCCTGTTGCTCCTCTTCCAGTCCAGCTCTCTGCTGTGGCCCAGGAAGGTAGTGGAGGATGGCCCAAGTGCTTGGGCCCTGCACCCGCATGGGAGACCAGGAGGAAGCACTTGGCTCCTGGCTTCAGATCAGCGCGGTGCGCTGGCTGTAGCAGCCATTTGGGGGGTGAACCAACGGAAGGAAAACCTTTCTCTCTGTCTCTAACTCTGCCTGTCAAAAAAAAAAAAAAAAAAAGAAAGAAAGAAAGTAATCATAAGCAAATCTGTGAACTACAGAAATCCATACATGACATGAAGGAAAATTTTTCCCATGAAATTGAGATTTTAAAGAGAAATCAAAACAAAATATTGGAAATGCAGAATTCAATAGAACAAATAAAAAATGCAGTGGAAAGCTTTAACAACAGACTCAGCAATGCAAAGAACAGCTGAGTTATAAGACAAATCTCTGGAAAGTTTGCAGTCAGGCCAAACAAGAGGAAGGAATTAGAAAGCTAAAAAACAGTGTTGGAGATTTATGGGATACCTTCAAACAACCCATCACACGGGTCTTAGGAGTTCCTGAAGGCATGGAAATAGAGAATGGGTTAGAAGGCCTTTTTAGTGAAATAATTATGGAAAACTTCCCTAATTTGGAGAAAGAAAGGGATGTCCAAGTACATGAAGCACACAGAACTCCTAACAGACATGACCAGAAAAGCTCTTCACCACGACACACTGTAGTCAAATTCTCCACAGTAAAACAGAAAAGATTCTCAAATGCACTTAAGAGAAAAGCCAGATTACTTTCAGAGGATCTCTAATAAGACACAGAGATGACTTATCCTACAGGCTAGGAGAGAATTGAGAGATATATTCCAAGTCTTAAAGAGAAAAAAATCTGTCAACCCAGAATACTTACCCTGCAAAGCTCTCACTTATGAATGAAGGTGAAATAAAGACCTTCCATAACAAACAGAAATTCAAAGAATTTGTCACCACCCATCTAACCTTACAAAAGATGTCATCTGAATGGGATTCGCTGCTCCTGCTTCCCTCCGGCAAAGTTTTAAAAGGACCTATTCCTGAACACATGGCTCTCTTCTCTCCTGCTCTCTCCTCTCGCTCTCTCTTGATCACTCTCTTCTCTCTGCTCTCTCGTCTCCTCTCTCTCTGTCTCCTACACTCTCTTTCTCCATCCTCGTCCCTTCTCTCTGGCCTGCTGGAATTTCCCCCAATAAACCCTTTCCCTTAGTCCAGTGTTTGGTGTGTTTTGTGACGATCTTACAATCAGGGAAATGCAAATTAAAACCACAATGAGGTTTCACTTCACCACCGTTGGAATGGCTTTCATACAAAAATCAACAAACAGCAAATGCTGGCACAATGTGGGGGAAAAGTTACCGAACCTACTGCTGGTGGGAATGTAAATTGGTACAACCACTGTGGAAGACAGTAGGGAGATATCTCAGAAATCTAAATATTGAATATACCCAGCCATCTCACTCCTGGGAATGTATCCTAGGGAAATGAAATCAGCATATGAAAGATTATCTGTACCTCCATGTTTATTGCAGCTCAATTCACAATAACTAAGGTATGGAATCAACCCAAACATCTTCACCTGAAGACTGGATAAAGAAATTATGGCATATGTACACTACGGAATACAACACAGTGGTTAAAAAAAAATGAAATCAAGTCATTTGCAACAAAATGGATGAAACTGGAAAACATCATACTTAGAGATAAGTCAGTACCAAAAGGACAAATACTGTATGTTCTCTTTGATCTGTGATAACTAATAGAGCACCTAAAAGGTAATGTATAGAGGGCTGGTGCTGTGCCATAGCAGGTATAGCTACCACTTGCAGTGCTGGAATCCCATATGGACGCCGGCTCGAGTCCCGGCTGCTCCATTTCCAATCCAGCTCTCTGGTATGACCTGGGAAAGCAGTGGAAGATGGCCCAAGTCCTTGGGCCCCTGCACCTGCATGGGACACCTGGAGGAAGCTCCTGGCTCCTGGCTTCGGATTGGCACAGCTTTGGCCATTGTGGCCAACTGGGGAGTGAACCAGCAGATGGAAGATCTCTCTCTCTCTGCCTCTCCTTCTCTCTCTGTGTAACGGAGATGCAATGACTTTGAACAGCCCTTGTCTCGACTATTAAGGAAGTTTTTTTTCCCACACTATTTGTCGAAATCTTAGTATAATCATATGTGTATAAAGTTAATTGAAAATGGATCTTAGCAAAAAATAAGAATGGGAATAGGAGAGGGAGGAGGAAGAGGGTTGAGAGTCTGAGTGTTTTATTCGTGTTTACTGTTTAAAAAATTGGAGGGTGGGTACAGTGGGAAGAATCACTATGTTCCTACAGTTGTACTTATGAAATGCATGAAGTTTGTATTCCTTAAATAAAAGGTTTCTGAAGGAAAAAATATCCTTTTAGTATCTGTAGTACCTGTAGTGACATCCCTGGGTCCATTATTAACATTCATACTTTGTGTCTCATTAAAAATTTTTTCCCATGATCTGTTCATTTAGGGGCTTATCATTTTTTTTTAAATTTTAGTGATTTTTTTTCTCTATTGTTTCTTTTCTGTTTCATTAAAATCTGCTCTTTATTTTTGTTACTTTTTCTTTTTTTCTTCTATTCAAAGAAGTTTTCCCCCCAGCTTCTTGATAATTATTGATTTTTTTTTTTTTTTGACAGGCAGAGTGGACAGTGAGAGAGAGAGACAGAGAGAAAGGTCTTCCTTTGCCGTTGGTTCACCCTCCAATGGCCGCCGCAGCTGGCGCACTGCAACCGGCGCACCGCACCGATCCGATGGCAGGAGCCAGGTACTTATCCTGGTCTCCCATGGGGTGCAGGGCCCAAGCACTTGGGCCATCCTCCACTGCACTCCCTGGCCACAGCAGAGAGCTGGCCTGGAAGAGGGGCAACCGGGACAGAATCCGGCGCCCCGATAATCATTGATTTTATAAACTTTTTTTAAACATGAGCACTTTATATTTTAAACTATAAATTTCCTTCTATATGCTATTTTAGCTGCATACCATGAAATTCTGACATCTTGGGTGATTCACTGCTTATTACTATGAAACAAATTACCCAAAACTCAGCAGTTTAAAAAAAAATCTGGGGCGCGCACAGTGGTTAAGATGCTCTGGGGACACCAGCTTCCATATTGGAAAGCCCATGTTTGAGCCTCGCCCTGCTTCAGAATTCCACCTTCCTGCTAAGTCACATCTTTAGGAGGTGATGGTTCGAGTATCTGCTCCCCGCCACCGACACGGGAATCTGGACTGGGTTCCCAGCTCCTGGCTCAGGCCTAGCCCAGTCCTGTCCTGCCCCAGCTGTTTGCATCAATGGATGGGAGATGTGTCTTCCTGCCTCTCAAATAATAATTGCGTTCCTGCCATCCACATGGGAGACCAGGAGTGAGTTCCTGACTCCTGGCTTCGGCAGTGCCCAGTGTGGGAGTTGCGTGGGCATTTAGGGAATGAACCAGTAGATGGGAGCGCTGTCTGCCCCTTCAATGTGGGATGCAGCTTTTTTTTAAAGATTTGTTTTATTTTTATTTGAAAGAGTTACACAGAGAGAGGAGAGGCAGAGAGAGAGAGAAGTCTTCCATCCGCTGGTTCACTCCCCAGTTGGCCGCAACGGCCAGAGCTGTGCCAACCCGAAGCCAGGAGCGAGGAGCTCCTTCCAGGTCTCCCATGCGGGTGCAGGGGCCCAAAGACTTGGGCCATCCTCTACTGCTATACCAGGCCACAGCAGAGAGCTGGATTGGAAGAGGAGCAGTCAGGACTCGAACCAGCGCCCTTATGGGATGCCAGCACTTCAGGCCAGGGCATTAACCCACTGTGGCACAGCGCCAGCCCCAGGGTTGCAAATTTTCTAAGCAGTGGCTTACTTAACTCACTGTGCCACAATGGCCACCCATGTCTTTTTTTTTTTTTTTTTTTAGATTTCAAAGTGTTAGAGCAGAGAAAAACAGGTCCTCCATCCACTGGTTCACACCCCAAATGGCCAACATCCAGGATGGGCCAGGCTGAAGCCAGGAACTTCTTCCAGATCCCCCACATAGGTAACAGGGACCAAAGCACTTGGCCCATCTTCTGCCGCTTTTCCCAGGCCATTAGCGGGGAGCTGAATCGGACATGCAGCAGACAGGACACAAACCCACACCCATATGGGATACCAGTATTGTAGGAGGTGGCTTTATCTGCTGTGCCACAACGCCGTACCTGCTGCACAACACCAGCCCCACACCATATCTTTAACAAACAGTACTCTGACCTGTCATAACTCTTCCTTTAGAGGATGAAACAAACTATAAAGCCAACCACGAGTCATCTGGATTTTTCTGCATTTAGGCATTCACAAATGAAATGAAAACTTTAGCATGAATGGATTCAGTTAAATTCATTTTATTAGGGTAAGAAAAACACCAATTTGTTAAATGAATGCTTCTTTGCAAATAGCCATGTGATCTCTTCTCCCTGAGAACTTGGCAGCACTTTGTAGTTACTTGTGTCTGACCATTCATTTTTTTTTGTTTGTTTGTTTTTTTGTTTTTTTTTTTGTTTTTTTGACCATTCATTTAACCACTGAACACTGAGGTCCTCCTCTGTGACAGGCCTTGCTGGGGAACGACCAGGCAGTAATGCATGTGGAGGTCTCTAAGAAAAAGGGAGCTAGGAGAGGGGTAGCTTCAGGAGCTGACAGCTGTCCACTGTTTAAAAAATTGGAAAGGGGCAGGCGATGTGCCGAAGCAGGTAAAGGCCCCACCTGCAATGCCGGCATCCTATATGCGTGCCAGTTCGAGTCCCAGCTGTTCCACTTCTGACCCAGCCCTCTGCGGTGGCCTGGGAAAGCAGTAGAAGGTGGCCCAAGTGCTTGGGCCCCTGCACCCGCATGGGAGACATGGATGAAGCTCCTGGCTCCAGATCAGTGCAGCTCCGGCCGCTGTGGCCATCTGGGGAGTGAATCAGCAGATGGAAGACCTCGCTCTCTCTCTCTGCCTTTCTCTGTGTAACTCTTTCAAATAAATAAATAAATCTTTAAAAAAAAAAGTAAAAAAATTTAAATTGGAAAGCCAGAGTTGATCATTTCTCTCCCATCAAACTGAATTCTTTTGCAGGAAGGATTGTGAGATGTACATGTCCACATTCACCTAAACACTCAACAACTCCCAGCAGTGCTGGTGCTTACGGAACTGCACTGAATTTTACCCCCACCACGCCCCTGCCCCTTTTCCTCTCTCCCCTTCCTGGTACTAAGCCTCCTTAAATTCCTATAGTCCTTGAGGATGTTTTCAGACCAGGAACCGGGGTGCAGTGATCTTGAAAAGCTAATAAAGACGATCCCGACCACTGCCACCAGGGTCTGTAACATCGCAGACTGGCCATTCCTGAAGGCACGCACCATCTCGTTTCCGTCTTTGCACCGCTGCTCATCAGCACAAGGCCTGGCACTAAACGGAAGCTCAGAAAAATGCTGAACGGGAGCTTGCCACAGAGGGAAGCTGGGCACCGCGGAAGCACGGACCTGCTGAACTGATGTGGGACGTCACCCACGCCAGACCTAGCCCTTCCTTATTCAAGAATCTTTTCTGAGCCTCCACCACAGGCCCAGCGGGGGTAGGAGGAATTAACAGTTACTAAGTACCTAAGCCACAGCGAGGATCTGGGGCTGGCATTCACTCTGCCTTCAGGGGATTCCAATCATCGACTCAGCCTGGATTACAAGCCCTTCCAGGGAGCAGGGGAGAAGAATTCACCTGCACTCCCCAGTATACGCAGCCTCCAGGGCTAAGAACTTTCCAGATGTTTGACAGTCACATCCCCCTTCTGCTTAGAAGCCGGCAGGGCTCTCCATTTCGCTTACAGTAAATAACCCAAACCCATACAAAGGCCTGTCCGGGCCATTTAAGTCTACCTCCTCCAGCTGTCTCCCTGGGCCCACCTGCTATTCCCCAAACACACCCACCGCGGGGCCTCTGCGTTCGCGGCCCCGCATTATCTCACTTCCTTTCGTCAGGCCCTTCCCCACCCCCACAATGGAAGCCCCTTCAATACCGTGCGGGCTGGGGTAATAATCGTCCTCCCCCACCTCGGGCCCACACATGCCCAGACCCCTTCGAGTTCAAGCCCCTCCACCCCGAAGGCGGCACACGCCGGCGCCACGCCCCAGGACGGAGCAGCCTGTGTGCCCACGTCTCTCTCCCCCTCACTCCAAGCCGCAGCCCCCCGCGGCCCGCTCCAGGCCTCTCGGCCCCTTCGGTTCTGGAACACCCTGACCCCCGGCCCGAGACCGCTCAGCTCCCGCCGGGCCGCCCGCTGTGAGGCAGACAGGGGAGGCACCGAGAAAGTGAGGAACCGCGGGCCACCTAACCGAGAACCGCTGCCGTCCGACGCCGGACCCCGCAGCCCTCGCCAGCCCCCGGCCCGAGCCCCAAGCGTACCTGACGCCGTCACCTCCTGCAGCGGCAGCGGCTACCGGCGCGATGCAGTCTGGCCCCGCCCCCGCACCACTTCCGGTTCCTGTCTGCGGTTCCGAATGGCATCCAGGGGAAATGTAGTTTTCCACTTGAGAGCTCGGTGGGATTGGGACAGAGCAGAGGTTTCGGCTTCCGCGACCCGCTTCTCTGAGCCTCGGCTTCCCCGTCTGTTAGGTTACAGTCGCAGTCCCTGGGAGACCTTACAGACTCTTGTAGGCAACCAGACCCTTTATTGGCTGTCAGGTGCTGGACGTGGCGCTACAGGGATGAAACCAAGACTGGGACCACTTTATCCCGCGCCGTGAGGGGCTTGGCCACCCACAGGTGTCCCCGCGATCAGCACGGTGCATGGGCTGACACGGCCTTTACCTGAGCACACGGCCCCCTTCTCCGCCACCTGGCTGTGCAGGCTTACAACAGAGATGTCCTGGCTCTGGCGGATAAGGGATCTAGCCTCTGGGCACTCCCCTTGCTTCGTGTCCCCGCACGTGTCATCGGGGAAACTGAGGCTGGGAGACGCGAAGCAGCTGGTCCAGTCCTCGGCCTGACAGACTCGCAGCCACGCCTCCCTGTTCTGTGGCTGAGCTGAAACATCTCCCTCTCAAGAAAGCAGAGCCTGGTTGGATCCCTGCCGGATCTCTGAAGCTTCTCTCTGGGGCTCCCGCCCGTGCTTCAGACACACCCAGGACCTTTGTTAGTGTTTGCATGGCTGCTGTCCCATTCTTTGGACCTCAGCCTAAACGTCCCCTCTTCAGAATGGCCTTCCTCGGCCACCCTGTGTCGCACTGGCTCGTTCCAGCCTTGTCTTGGCCTCTTCTTCGTTTTTAGCAGCACCTCTCAGTCTGGAATGGATTTTCCTGTGTCAGTCCTACTAATTGGGAGTTCTCTGAGGAGACTGTGCCATGTTCATGGCTGTATTCCCAATGCCACCGCAGAGTAAATCTTTGCTGACACAGTATAGGTCTCTCTCTCTCTCTCTCTCTCTCTCTCTCACCAGAGAGAAAGAGAGAGGGAGAAAGAGAGAGTGCTCCAATCCAGTATTTCATTCTCAAATGCCTGCAACAGCTAGGGCTGGGCCAGACCAGAGCTGAGAGCTAGGAGCTCAATCCATGTCTCCCATGTGGGTGGCAGGGACCCAGTTACTTGGGCCAACACTACTGCCTCCCAAGGTGTGCATTAGCAGGAAGCTGGAATTGGATTTTCTCCATTCTTGATACATCCAAATTCTGCCTACAAAACCCATGGCCTGAGCCCTCACTGGACACATACTTAGCATATTAGTTCTAATTAATGCTGCCTCCACAGGATGCCTTCCATGATTACTCCTCTGCCCCTGGCTGTAGAGATGAAATAAAAATGGAGTAAGTGTGGCTAAAAGC
This sequence comes from Oryctolagus cuniculus, assembly GCF_964237555.1. Taxonomy (NCBI): domain Eukaryota; kingdom Metazoa; phylum Chordata; class Mammalia; order Lagomorpha; family Leporidae; genus Oryctolagus; species Oryctolagus cuniculus. Next base: position 200,579,246 of record NC_091432.1, on the reverse strand, counting down.
TAACTGCATGATTTCCCACTTCTGTAAAGATCAGTCTTGCCTGCGTGCTTGCTAAGGGCTATCTCGTGAAACTGTGTGGCGCAAAGTCCAGGGACTGATGTATGGAGCCAATTCTAGGAACGGAAAAAAGGCCCAACCCAGTGTTCTAAGATTAGAGACATGTGCCTCGCCACGTTTATCTTACAACTACATCCTGGGCCTAGTAACTGCATGACAAGAAGTTTCAAAACTGAGCCCTAGTGGACAGAATGCTATATGAATCTGTGTAACTCGCTGCTGGGGGCCGCACTCTGGTGAGGGCTGTCGGTCCTGATTGGTTGCCGTGCCTTTCAAATAAAATGTTAGCGTGTGACTGTCGCTAGCCTCCGTAACATTCTGTTTCAGTGAATGAGTGGATGCAACACCAGCCCTCAAATTATTTCTGCCTCCTTTGAGCTCCCATGGCCCCTTATCTGTTCCCTTTGGCACTCTGAGCACAGCGTGCCTTATGTTGCAAATCTCTGTGTGTCCTCCAATCACCAGGAGCTCTTGAAACTAGGATCCTCACCCCATTATTTTTATGCACCGTCCTGCGTCAGGCACCAGCTGGCACGGGAGCACCACCAATGGACGCTGAGAGAAAGGAGTCCTGTGGTGCGATGAGTGAGTGAGAAAAGGAAGGCGGGCTGTAAACGCAGCCGTTCCTCAGTCAATAACCGCCGGCTCTCACACGCGGCCAGGCAGCCGTCCCTGCCACCTCCCATGCCAGGCTGTGCGTCTGAAGGCAAGGGTCAACGGCACAGCGCCCCCTGCACCTCACCGTCTCCATACGCCGCACTGGTAGTGTGCATAAGAAAATGCACGCGAGCTATGGAAACAAGGCGCCCAGCACCCCGCAGTCCTTGTGTCCTTTTGTCCGATGCGGGAAACAAAGCCCCACAGGTGCACCTCTGACAGCACAGGCCGCAGCCAGGGTTGAAGCCTCCAGTCCTGAACGTCCCTGATCGTGTTCCTTAGCTGGCCGCGGGCAGAAGTTTCAAATCCCAGGTGGGTGTGTGGTGCGGTGGTTAAGGCTCCTATTGGGCTGCGCGCTTCTCACAGTTGAGTACCTGGGTTTGATTCCTACCTCTGGCTCCTGACTCCAGCTTCCTGCTACGATGCAGACCCTGGGAGGTAGCGGCAATGGCGCAAGTAATTGTGTTCCTGCCACCTACATGGGAAGTCTGGAGGAGTCGCTGGCTATTGGCTTCTGCCAGCTCAGTTCCAGCCTATGAGGGCATCTGGGGGAGTGAACCAATGGATGGCAAATCTCTCTGCCTCTCCAACAAACAAATGGTTTTTAAAAGCTTCAAGTCCTGTTTAACATCCTACGGTTTTTATTATCTTGGTGCCCCCTTGTTCCTATGGTTCACTGTCATGAGCTAACTTACACAGATCTATTCAAAGTTCTCTGTGAAGAGAAACAGGCATCGAAGGAGAGAGATCTTTTCCTGCACAATCCTGGCTAACTGGTTACTAGGAAAGCAGCAGCAGGGAGCGGGGACGGGAGAGCTAACTGTTCCTCTCTCCTCCAGTTCCTGCCTGCCTTGGGATTGGAGCGCATTCCTGTTCCTGCTTTTTCTGGATGAAGGGAAGGAACTGGGGAGCCCTGGGGAGTGGAGCCATAGGGGTGGCCCTGAGCTCCCAGCTGGCTGGGGACATGAGAGGGACAAGGGGACCCCTTTAGTGAACTCTAGGAGCCCAGGGGGAGCCCCTACGCCACCTCTGGCCCAGAGAAGCAAGCGGGGAAGGCCCCCAAAGTGGTCTTGAAATGTTTCCCTGGCACCTGACAACAAAATGCAGGGCAAATTTCAGACCAGGACAGGCATTCCATGAAAGCTGAGGGTCAGGACCAACACTCACCAAGCGTTTCCTGGATTGTGTCTTTACTACATGCACAGCCTGTGACGTGGGCATGAGTTAGTGTCCTAGTTTATGCAGGAGAAAGAAGGCACCGAGAGGGTAAGTAGCTTGTCCAAGGTCCACCAGGATTAACTGGGATTAACGGGCTCCAGCGGGATTAGTGAGAAAGGAACGGAATAGATTTCTTTTGCTCTAATATTATCCTTAAAAAGGCAACTCTAATTCTGGGATTTAATATTTTAGTGTATTTAAAACAGAAACAGGGGGCCGGTGCCGTGGCTCAATAGGCTAATCCTCCGCCTTGCGGCGCCGGCACACTGGGTTCTAGTCCCGGTCGGGGCGCCGGATTCTGTCCCGGTTGCCCCTCTTCCAGGCCAGCTCTCTGCTGAGGCCAGGGAGTGCAGTGGAGGATGGCCCAAGTGCTTGGGCCCTGCACCCCATGGGAGACCAGGATAAGTACCTGGCTCCTGCCATTGGATCAGCACGGTGCGCCGGCTGCAGCGCGCCGGCCGCGGCGGCCATTGGAGGGTGAACCAACGGCAAAGGAAGACCTTTCTCTCTGTCTCTCTCTCACTGTCCACTCTGCCTGTTTAAAAAAAAAAAAACAGAAACAGGGTGCAAGATTCAGGGGTGCAATCTGGGAATAAAGTGTGGAACACGCCTGCCTGTGGGATAGAGGCACCTGCTGCCACCTGGTGGCCACCTACGCTTGCTGCAGCGAGGCTCCCAAGACTATCAGGCCTCCTGAACTTGGGAAGGTGGAATCTATCAACTCTCACCTGTGCGCACTGCAAAGGTTATCGTCACATCGGTGTGACGTGAGAAGTCAAGGCTGCTTCTTGGCGACCTTCTCTTTCTTCCCTCATCCCTGGCTCCTTGCTTCCATATCCACTGTGTCCACTCCTTAGATGGTGCACACTTGCCTAGTGGCAATCTGTTCATCTATACTGCAGGAGGCCTGTGGCACTCCGACAGGGGCACGGACTCACCTTGACCTGTATTTATTTATTTTATTTTTATTTTTATTTTTTTTTTTGACAGGCAGAGTGGACAGTGAGAGAGAGAGACAGAGAGAAAGGTCTTCCTTTGCCGTTGGTTCACCCTCCAATGGCCGCCACGGCCGGCGCGCCGATCCGATGGAGGAGCCAGGAGCCAGGTGCTTCTCCTGGTCTCCCATGGGGTGCAGGGCCCAAGCACCTGGGCCATCCTCCACTGCACTCCTTGGCCACAGCAGAGAGCTGGCCTGGAAGAGGGGCAACCGGGACAGAATCCGGCGCCCCGACCGGGACTAGAACCCGGTGTGCTGGCGCCGCTAGGTGGAGGATTAGCCTAGTGAGCCACGGCGCCGGCCTCACCTTGACCTGTAAACCCCAAATCCCAGCACAAGACCTGACCCAGAGGCAGTTACTGAGGGCAGGTTTGTTGAATGAATACCAAGGACTGCTTTTGACTCAGACTCATCACCACTCTATGAGATTCAGGTCAAGTTTATTTGAATACTCTATATAGTAAACATTTGAGGCGAGTGGCAGGGGGCTGGAAGGGCTGTGTCCAGGGTAGGGCAGGGCAGGGGGCCTCCGCGCAGTGGATGGGCTCACAGGGCGGTGGACGCCCGGAACTTCTGGGTCAAACAGAACACGGCGGCCGTGAGGGCCGTGCAGTGGCGGGCCAAGAGCTTCACGCTCAGGTCGTGGTAGCCCCTCTCGCAGGTGAGTCTGGCAGCCTCCACAAACTGGTGATAGGTGTACACCACGTCCCTCAGGTTCCCGGCCGCTTCCCTGTGCCGGCCGGAGCAGCGGCTGCAGTCTGTGAGCTGGAAGCACAGGCCGGCCAGCTGCACCAGGTGCTGGAAGGTGTCGCGCACGGCCCCCTGCATCTCTTCGGGGGACTGGTCCATTCTGATCACGTGCTGACAGCTTGACAGCAGCTTCTGGGAGCCCATGCAGAGGCGGCTCCGGCTTTCGGAAAAGTGCCAGGTGCACTTCTCTGGGGGGTGCTTGTGGCCAACCCCCCAGGAAGCTTCCAAAATGTCTTGCAGCTCCAGCAGGCTCTCCAGGAGCCGGATGAAGCCCTCCGGGGTGCTGGCAGGAGTGGCTCTCAGCTGCCTCAGCGCCCTGGAGCAGTACTCCGGCCAGATGTGGCTTTTCCGGGGCAGGGGCGCGGTGCTGCAGCTGTGGGCCCGGCCAGGCCTCCAGGGCAGAGCCAGGCGGCTTCCTGCGGAAGGTGGTGAGGTGAGGGGGGCTGTGGGGTGTGCTGCCGGGTCCCTGTCTTCTTCCTCCGTCTCGGGCTGCAGGCCACGGAAGCACGTGGCGTAGGAGAACTGACAGCTGCATTGCTCCATCCCGATCCTGGGGCCCACGGTCTCGTTCAAGCCTGCAAACCCCAAAGCCGTGGCCATTCTGAGACTGGTGGGGACTTCGGGATGGCTCTCTGGGGCAAAGCACAGGAAGGAGTTCTCGGCAGCAAGGCAGATGCTGGAACGGTCCTCTGGGCTTTCTGGCAGGGGGCAAGGGTTTGAAACTTCTGGGCGGGGCTCCCCTGGAGGGCGGGGCTCCCCTAGAGGACCTGGCAGTGGCTTTGGTGGGGAAGGGCCAGGATTACAACAGACCTGCTGAGCGGTGTCCCTAGGGGCTGTGTCTTCCCCCCGTGCATGGTTAAGTGGCTCTGCCTTGACCCCCATTGGAGGGAAGGCTGAGGGAATGGTCTGCTCCCCAAGTAAGAAATCAGGCTCCAAATCTAACTCCACCAATAGTTCTTGTTCCTGGGTCTGGCAGGCCTGGCCTGGGGTTCTTCTGCTTTGTTCCAGGGGGTCTCCCGGGGGAGTTGGTAGGGTCTGCTCTGCACCCATCCCAGGAGGCTCCAAGGAGAGGAAGGTCAACACCCCACCAGCCGGAGCCTGCAGCTCGGTGTGTGACACGGAAGCCTCAGCGCCACCCGAATCCCTCCCAGCTTCCTCCCGAGATCCGCTGGCGCCATCTTTGTTTGGAACCCCTCTGTCACTTCCCGAAGACGACTGTCCTTGCTGCCCCTCCTCTGCAGGGATCGGGCTTGTGTCCCCTGCCGAGCTGATTCCCCCTCCATCGCTTCCAGGCCCATCCCTGGCAGGCCGCGACGGCCCTGGGTGCTGGGGGCCCGCTCCTCGCTCGTGATTCGAACAGGAAGAGCCCAGGCCCGTTTCCAGCTGCAGCACTGCCAGCTCGCGTGTGTCTCCTTGAGAGCCGTCTGGCGGTCCTGGGCTGCTGGCGGGGGGCACTCTGTCTGGGTTAGGGGGGCTGCTGTCCCCGGGCTCCTCGCTGAGCTCTTTGGGGGCACTGCTCTGTGGGTCCTGAAGTGGAGGGAAGGTTTGGCATGGTCTGGCCTGTGCAGTGTCTGGGCCAGGAAGCCCCAGGTTAGAACAGCAGGGGGCGCCCGCGGAGGCAGTTACAGGGGCAGCCCCGGAGTTCTCTTTCTGAGCGGGGTCAATCCGGAGGCGAATGGCAGAAATGGAAGACACGCGGGAGTCGATGACGGACTTGGTCTCCATGGTCTCGGGCTCCATCTCCATGATCCTGGACGCGGGGTTCTTGGTCTTGGTCTCCCTGAGCGGCGCCAGCAGCCCCAGGGCCTTGGTCTCCAGGAGGCCAGGCTCCCCCTGCACGTGCTGCAGGGAGGACACGGTGGGCGAGGGGGCCCCCAGGGCGAGGTAAGGCTCCCTGTCATAGTAGCACACGTCGTCCAGGCTCTCCAGGGAGGCCGCCGGCGCGAGGGGGAAGGAGACCTGCGAGGTGTACTCGGTCTGCAGGAGGGACCGCCTTTTCCTCAGGCTTTTGGGGTACTTCTTCAGCCCACCTCTTCTGCTCGCCTCGCTGCCGCCGGGCCCCGGGCCGGGCCCCGGACGTGCGCTGTCTGCCGAGCTGCAGGTGCCGGCCTCACCCTGCGCTCTCGGGCCACTGGGTTCTGCGGCAGCAATGGCGGCTCTGGGCCCTGGGAGTCAAGGGAGAAAGAACATAAATAAACAGACAGACAGGCAGGGACAGAGCTTCGGGCTCAGGACTTGGGCTTGTCTGGGTTCAAACCCCGTCTGGGCCTTGTTACCAGGCAAGAGAAATATCTTTTTAAAATACATACTTTTAAAGTTATTTCTTTATTTAAACATTTATTTAAAAGGCAGAGAGAGAGAGAGAGAGAGAGAGAGAGAGAGAAACATCTTCCATTCACTGATTCACTCATCAAATGGCCACTATTACACCTCCTGGGCCAGGCAGAAACCAGAAGCCTGGAACGCCATCCGGGTCTCCCATGTGTGTGGCAGGGGGCCACGTACTTGGGCCATCTTTTGCCTCCCCAGGCACATCAGCAAGGAGCTAGATTGGAAGTGGAGCAGCTGGAACTCGAACTGGTGCTCCCATACGGGAGGCCGGCTTAACCCCCTGCACCACAACACTGGCCCCTGCCACGTAAAACCTTGATCCCCTCCATTCCCTCACCGGAAGGATGGGGACAATAATTGCGAGAGACATTGTTTTTGTTTTTGGTTGCTCAAGAGATGCTTCATAGTCTTTTGTCACAGTACCCCAACTTCCTTTCAGGGAAGTTACCTCCAACAGGAACTATTAATGAAGCACCTGCCTACCCCAGCCAAGCCGTCAAGTTCATGACCCAGGCACTCAGCTTGGCTCCCTGTGAAAAAACACGGTATCTAGTAAGGACCTTATGTCCTGGTGAGACCCCCATAAAAAGGCCCTGCCTGGGGCCAGTGCTGTGGTGTATTGGGTGAAGCCGCCTCCTGCAGTGCCAGCATCCCATATGGACGCCAGTTCAAGTCCCAGCTGCTCCACTTCCAATCCAGCTCCCTGTTAATGTGCCTGTGAAAGCAGCAGAGGATAGACCAAGTGCTTAGACCCTTGAATGTACATGGGAGGCCGAAAAGAAGCTCCTGTCTCCTGGCTTCGGATCAGCCCAGTACTAGCCTTTGCAGCCATGTGGGGAGTGAACCAGCAGATAGAAGATCTTTCTCTCTCTTGCTCTAACTCTGCCTTTCAAAAAAAAAAAAAAGTGTTTTAAAAATAAAAAGCCCCTGGGGCCAGTGCTGTGGCATAGCAGGTAAAGCCACAGCCTGCAATGCCGGCATCCCATATGGGTGCCAGTTCGAGTTCTGGCTGCTCCACTTCAGATCCAGTTCCCTGCTATGGCCTGGAAAAGCAGTAGAAGATGGCCCAACTGCTTGGGCCCCTGCATCCACATCAGAGACCTGGAAGAAGCTCCTGGCTCCTGGCTTCAGATCGGTGCAGCTCCTGCCATTTTGGCCATTTGGGGAGTGAACCAGCAGATGGAAGACCGACCTCTCTCGCTCTCTCTCTGCCTCTCCTTCTCTCTGTGTAACTCTTTCAAATAAATAAATAAACACATAAATAAATAAATCTTATTTATAAATAAATAAAAAGCCCTGCCTGAGGTCTCTGCTGTGTCCCCCTGCACAATGGCTGGCCCGCGGGCAGGGAGGGCTGTTGGTGGGGTTCTTTGGGGGGAGCAGTGAAGTCCGGCCATGGTTTCTGGCCAATGACTAAATTCATTCCCGTAGCAACAACTGCCGGGCACCGTGTTCTGGGCACACGATGATGAGAGTGCCCGCAGCGGGAGGAGTTCTCAGGAAGGAGAGACATTCGCACCGCGCCACACAAATACACTCAGAGAATCCCAGGTAGTGACTGTATGGTGCCGGAGGCAGGTGTGGCAGGGATGGCCACAAGGTCTTGGTCTGGCCTGGGAAAGTGGGGAGCTGCTCCCCAAGGCAGGGCACGTCCTTGGACAGACGGCTGAGATGGGCAGACGGCTGAGATGGGCAGACGGCTGGGCCTCAGCAGCCGAGGACAAGGCGAGGCGTGTCCGGGGCAGAAGGAGCAGCATGTGTAAAGGCCGGAGGCGGCAAAGAGACTGGCGCTTTGGCAACATGGCAAGGAGGTCTGGTCTGCGTGCCCGGAGTGCAGAGAGGCCTGCCACACAGCGTCCACTGAGGAACTGGCCTTTCTCCCACGAGCGAGAAACCAGTGTTTCCCATTGGGAAACCACTGGAAGGAGGGCAGGAGCAGAAAAGCAGAGAGCAGCGGGAAAGGCCTGTGGCCGTCCTACGGGGCACCCTCAGGGTCCAGGGGCTGCTCTCCAGCACCGCCCCTTCAATCTTAAGCCAGCGTGGGACTGTGTGTGTGCGTGTGTGCGTGCAGTCATCCTGTGCGGACAGACCCTCCGCACGCTTTGTGCAGGAACACACAAGGAACCTGACAGACATGTGGCCAACAGACCTTCTGCCTCCTAAAGTCACAGTCCCTTGGGCCCCAGAAGGCCTTGCAAGGCTGCCTGCAACCTGTCAGCCAGGTTCTTCTTGCTTCAAGGTCAACAGGGACACAGCCACTCCCTCCGCTGGCTCGCCTGTCACACCCTCCTGTCTGTCTTACTCATCCCATAAGGCTCAGTCACCAACTCCGTCTGGGAGGCCTTCCCCAAGCCCTCCTGCCTCTGCCCGCCCACGGGTCTCTGAACCGCCCTGCAGCCCTGGCTGGAAGCCATGATGCTTGTCCACCGGCCCACGGCATCCAGCTCTACCTCCTCAAGAGTGGACAAGGACCCTGTCTCACTCAGGGCTCCTCCTGGGCCGGGGGGGGGGGGGGGGGCGGTCCTCAGGAGCTGGCTGCTGGTCTCAGGCCTCACCTGCCAGGCTGTCCGGGGGTGTGAGCTTGTCGGCTGCGTCATAGTATTCCTCATCCGAGCTGCCGTCCTCAGGGGCCACGGGCGGCGGGGGCGTGGAGCTGGGCTGGGGCTCCGGCCAGGCCTGCTGTCCCCGGGACGCGGTGCTGTCCGAGCTGTCGCTGAGGTGGCTGACCGGGGAGACGCTGGAGCACAGGCTGTAGTAGTCGAACCGGCTGCCCTCATAGAGCCTGGGGTCCAGCCTGGCTGTGCTGAGTTCTGCCCCACAGCCGAAGGCCTCGGGAGCGGGACTCTGGGACAACTCCGCCTTCTGGCACGGAGGGCCGGCTCCCTGGGCCAAGTCCAGCAGACAGAAGAAGCCGCCGGCTCCCAGCCTGCCCCTCTCCTCCCGGCAGGCGGAGCCCAGGCTCTCGGGGAAGGCTGGCGAGCCAAAGTGGAAGAAGGAGGCGCCGCTGGCGGAGCAGGCGTCCAGGTCGTCCTCCTCCAGTGCGTCCATGGACTCGCTCGAGCCGCTGGTCCTGCAGCCCCGGCTCTCCGTGTTGGCGGAGTCGGAGGCCTCGGACTCAGCGCTGTCGGTCGTGCTGCTGGCCCCGCAGGTGCTCGGGCCTCTCCTGGCCGCCTCAGGCACGCCGCTGTTCCCAGGCCGCCGCTCGGCTTTGGTGAGAGGTCTGCAGGAGCCCAGCTGGCCCAGGCAGCTCTCGGAGAGGGGCTCCGGTATGCAGTCTGCTTCCGAGGACTCCTCCGAGTCACTGCAGGCCCTGGACTCGTAGCCTGTAACACAGGGGACACTCGAGGTTACGGACCATCCTTCCAGGGCTGATGGGTGCCTGCGTGGCCTCTCACCCCTCTCCTGCCAGATGAGGAGGTGGGCCCGGGAGGGTGACTGGCACAAGGGCCCGCAAGACTGACCTACACAGGAGCCCAGCGACTCCATGTCCACTTGCTCCACACGTCCTCAGGCCACCTGAGCCACATCTGTCCCAGCCGCCCAGAGACAGGGTGAGCTCCATCCCCACCTCCTGAGCTCTCTCTCCTCATAGAACCATGGAGGGTATTGAACTGGATCTGACTTTGCCACAGGCAGCATGGCTCAGGTTGCCAACCCCCTTCTCGGATCTCAGCCCTGTCCTGTCTGGGTGTCAGGGTCTTGGCGGGGACAGGCAGTCAGGGTGCTGCCTGGGACGCTCGTGTCCCACATCAGAGTGGTTTAAGTCCTGACTCCCTACTTCTGGTCCAGCTTCCTGCTAATGCACACCCAGGTGATGGCTCCAGGGCTTGGTGCCTGCCACCCACATGGGAAACCCAGCAGTGGTCCAGGCTCTGGCTTTGGCCTGGCCCAGCTATGGCTGTTGGAGGCATGTGAGGAATGAACCAGCAGCTAGGAGATCTCTCTCTCTCTCTCTCTCTACCTGTCTCTGTCTCTCACATTTCACATAAAATGAAAATAAATTTTTTAAAATTTTTAAAAGATTTTTTAAAATTTTTAAAAGATTCCTGGTCCTATTCCTGGGGACTTGAGTGAAATCTCAAGGGTGTGAGGCCTAAGAATATGCATTTTTGGGGCCAGCACTGTGGTGTAGCTGGTTAAGCCACTGCCTGCAGTGCCAGCATCCTATATGGGCACCGGTTCGAGTCCCAGCTGCTCCACTTCCAATCCAGCTCTCTGCTACAGCCTGGGAAAGCAGTGGAAGATGGCCCAAGTCCTTGTGCCCCTGCACCCACGTGGGAGACCTAGAAGAAGCTCCTAGCTCCTGGCTTCAGATTGGCACAGCTCCAGCCGTTGCAGCCAACTGGGGAGTGAACCAGCAGATAGAAGACCTCTCTCCTCTCTCTCTCTCTCACTGACTAACTCTGCCTGTCAAAAACAAACAAAACAAACAAACAAACAAACAAAAACTCTCTCTCTGCTCTCCTCTCTCTGTGTAACTCTTTCAAATAAATAAATAAATAAATCATTTAAAAAAAGAATCTGTATTTTTAGCAACTGATGGTGATTGTGAGAGGCTGCTAGCCTGGCACCATTCTGCAGCCTGGCCTCAGGGACCCACAGGCTGTGGGCCTTTATAGGATGGCAAAAAGTCACCTTAGCTGCGGGCGCCCAGGAAGGATTCGTGACAGGAGGGTGGGGGACACTGAGCCGCGTCTTCAAGCTCTTTTCTCAGAAGCCTCCAGGGACCGTTCTAGAACACCCCTATGTCCAATACCTCTGGTGGCTTCCTGAGCTCTCCTGCCAGAGGTAAGGATGCCCCCACGAGGATGAGCTGGACGTCCTCACAGGACGGCCTCTGCACCCCATCCCACTCGCCCCTGTCGGTGTGGTCAGCCCCTCCTGCACGGCAGAGTTGCTGCCAGGCTCCAGCCATACCGACGGTCCTCCCAGAATGTCACCTCTGCCCTTCCACGGGGCCTCAGGTCCCTCTTTCTCCTCCTTGGGGTTGGCACTGTGGTGTAGTAAGCTAAGCCTCCGCCTGCGGCACCAGCATTATATGGGTGCAGGTTTGTGTCCTGGCTTCTCCTCTTCCAACCCAGCTTCTGCTATGGCCTGGGAAAGCACCTGCGTAGGAGACCCAGAGGAAGCTCCTGGCTCCTGGCTTTGGATTGGCCTAGCTCTGGTTATTTCTGCTACCAGGGAGTGAACCAGTGGATGGAAAACTTCTCTCTCTCTGCCTGTAACTCTTCCTCTCAAATACATACCTAATTCTTTTTAGATTTATTTATGGGTCACAGCGCAGGCCCCTATAAATCTTTAAAAAAAAAAAAAAGTAATCTCTCCTCCTCTCCTTGCCTGGTGAACTCGTTATGTTCTTCCAGATCTTTTTCAAACACTTTCCCTCCAGAACACTTTCTCTGACCTTCCTGCTGCCACCTTGTCACAGCCCTGCCCCTGCTCCGTGTCTCCCCGGCCAGAAGTGCAGGCATCATCCCTCATCCGCAAGTACACTGTAAAGACAGAAGGAGTAAATTCTGCAGTCCCTTCCCTTCCTAATTACACTCGGTCCTTACGGTGGCCGCTGCACCCATGGATTCAACCAACCACAGAGCAAAATATTCAGGAGGGAGTGGCACTCTCGTATAGCAGGTAAAGCCCCAGCCTGCGGCACTGGCATCCCTCATGGGCACCGATTCGAGTCCTGGCTGCTCCACTTCTGATCCAGTCCCTGATAATGTGCCTGGGAAAGCAGCAGAAGATGGCCCGAGTCCTTGGGCCCCTGCACCCATGTGGGAGACCTTGAAGAAGCTCCTGGCTTTGAATTGGCCCAGCTCTGGTTGTTGTGGTCATTTGGGGAGTAAACCAGCAGATGGAAGATCTCTCTCTGCCTCTGCCTCTGCCTCTTGGTACCTTTGCCTTTCAAACAAATAAATAAATCTTTAAAAAAATATTCAGGAGATGCAAGTATTTGGCCTAGAGGTGGGTAAGACATGACTTGGGCCACCCATATCCCACACTGGAGTGCTCGAGTTCAAGCCTCAGCTCTGCTCCCTATTCTGGCTTCCTGCGAATGCACTCTCTGGGAGGCAGTAGACGGCTCAAGTAGTTGGGTCCCTCCCACCCAGGAGTTTCCAGCTCCTGGCCATTCCAGGCATTTGGGGAGTGAACCAGCAGATGGGAGCTCTCTCACTCTCTCTCTCCCCCTCTCAAATAAAATAAATAAAATAAATTTAAAAAGTATTCAGGGAGGGGCTGGTGCCGTGGCACAGTAGGTTAATCCTCCTCCTGTGAGGCCAGCATCCCATATGCGCGTCAGTTCTAGTCCCGGCTGCTCCATTTCCAGTCCAGCTCTCTGCTATGGCCTGGGAAAGCAGTAGAAGATGGCCCGAGTCCTTGGGCCCCTGGACCCATGTGGGAGACCAGGAAAAAGCTCCTGACTCCTGGCTTCAGACTGGCGCAGCTCCGGCCATTGCAGCCATCTGGGGAGTGAACCAACGGAAGGAAGACCTTTCTTTCTGTCTCTACCTCTCTCTGTCTGTAACTCTAACTCTCAAATAAAATAAATAAAATCTTTAAAAAAATATTCAGGGAATAACTACATCTGTATAGAATGTGTAGAGACTTCTTTTTCTTGTCATTCTTACCTAAACAATACAGTACAGCAATTGTCTATATTGTATTGACATTGTGTTAGGTAGTATAAGTAATCTAGAAATGATTTAAAATGTATGGCAGGCAATATGCAAATGCTACACTATTTTATATAAGGACTTGAGTGCCTGTGGTTTCTGATGTTCCCACGGACGCCAAGGCATGACCACATTTTCCCTTAATTTTGTCATCATCTGTTCTCCTGAGATGATTGACACCCATCTCACCCATAGAGGAAACACTGCATCACGGTGAGCTACTGAGCTCTTCCCACCTCCAGTCAATGACGTCACACTGGAAGCTTGGAATTGGGAATGGTGGGGGTGCTTATACCATGGCGGTAGGCAGTGTTTCTCCCCTGCAGAGACAGTTGTCAAACACTTACCTGCACCCCTGGAAACACACAGCATTGTGGTGATGAGACAAAAGCCCCACAGAAGCTGGGCGCTGGCCCCAGAGCTGTCTCACTTGGCCCCCACTTCACTCCTCATGTGGCCTGATTTCAAGTGTCTCCTGTCTCCAGCACCCTCTTCTTCTAAATGCAGAAGGTTGAGGATTTCTATTACAGTTCAAGAGAATGCAAGAGTGCACCCAAGAGAAGCCAGCTCACCTACTTTCTGAACTGATAAGTGACATCTCTCTCGCTGAGAAACGAAGATGCATATGGTGGGTCCTAGAGATGGTCTTGGGGAACAACAGGGAATCAGACCTTCCATGGCCTTCCATGGCCTTCCTTGGCCTTCCATGGCCTTCCTTGGCCTTCCTTGGCCTTCCATGGCCTTCCATGGGCTTCCTTGGCTTTAGGAGAATTTCTGCATTTTCTATTTAGGAGAGATCCACTGCTTACTTGGAAATACATCGAGCAGTGGTTCTCACCCGCTTGAGTTGAAGTCTCAGGTCAAGTAGCTCACCACCTCCCTGCAGGCTACTGCTAGTTACAAGGTCGGTGAAACGGACTCATCCTTACTAGGGCAACCCTCCGGGTCTCACCTTCTTCAGCAGACACTCGGTGCCCTTGTTGTTTGTTTCCAGGCCAGAGGAAAATGGAGGTGACTGGGTCAACGAACAGCCTGTAGTACCCAGCGATCAGGCAGGCGAGGTCTTTTGCACTGTTGGATTCCAGCAGCAAAGTCAGAACCTGGGAAGGCAAAGAGAATTCTGCTTACCAAGGGCCCAGAGATGGGCTGAAGCCGCACAACAGGGCCATGTTGGGGCAGAAACATTTCAAGTGTCCAGGCGGGTCACCAGGTACCCCATATTCTCACCTACAAGGCTCTAAGTGGGTGTATGCACACACACAGGTGCATGACCACAGAGATTACATGCACTTGTGTACAATCACCTGAGTGCACATGCATGTACATACACAGTCACAATGCACATGTGTGCACACCTGCACACACAGCTGAGTGAACATGCACACATGCACACACACAATCACAATGCACGCGTGCACACACCTGCACACACAGCTGAGTGAACATGCACGTGCACACACGTTCACAATCACAACGCATGCGTGCACACACCTGCACCCACAGCTGAGTGAACATGCACGTGCATACACACAATCACAATGCACACGTGCACACACCTGCACACACAGCTGAGTGAACGCACATGTGCACACACATACACCATCACAATGCACACGTCTATGTCCACATGCAGATCACCTGAGGATCCTTGAAGACACACACAAGATACACACCAATCATAATGCGTGTGTGTATGCACACACATTTGCACATGCACAGCGGGTTCCTCTCCTCGCATCTGTGCGAGGTCTTCTGCCTCTCTACCTTCTGCCCTGACCCCTCACTCCAACCCCCCCACCCCACCTTGCTCAGTCATACAGTGGGGCCCCTTTGGGACCTGACTTAGAAAAGGAAAAGGAGCAGGAATTGGGGGGGGGGCAGGGAGAGGGTGATAAGAACAAAGTGCCATTCTTGAGCAGGCTGGATTAAATCAAAAGACAGCAGGATGAACGCTAGGCAGCCCCAGAGGCCCTGTACCTTTTACTCGTTCATTTCAGTTTCCACCACTCAAACTCGGGCAGGTGTTCTGGTGCCATGCGTGTGATACAATCCTCTGGTGTGCCCAGCCATCTCTCTGAGCCCAGCAGGACCAGGAAAGCGCATGGTCCAGCTCAGGTCTCTCCCAGGATAATTCACCCTGGGCACCACTTTCCCCTTGATGGGACAGGGTGGACAATTCACCCTCGTAAGCAGATGTTGAGCATTAGACTCCATCATGATTCAAAATGCACAGAAACCACCCCAGGATGATCTCCCACATTCCAGAAGCTGCGTGCTGAGCGCTCCGCTTGTGTTCGTTACCTTGACGTCTTGGAGGTACACTTTGACCATGCTCACTTTCTCAGACTCTTCCATGAGCTCAACGCGGCTGATGTTGGCAAACTCGGCCAACGTGGACATGATGTTGAGCTTGCTGTTGATAATCTGGCTAATGCCGTACTTGGCTCCTACTAAGATGGCAATGTAGGATTCTCTGTCCTGTAACTGCGGGAGGGTGGAAGCGGGGTTAGTCTCCATCCATGAGCTGGTGTAAATACACTGCTCATGGTAAGAAAGCCTACTTCCTCCAACAATTCAATGTGTATTTTGTAAAGAACTAGAAGATGCAAGTCCAAGGGCTCCTCAAACAAAATAAATGTTTAGGAGGGAAATGCTAATTACCCTGACTTATCATTATATACACATATTGTACATTATCACTGTACACACATATTATATAATGACTTGACCATTATACATTATACATATATATTGAGGTGTTACACTGTACTCCATATAATGAAAAATCATTACATAAAAAAAGTTAATAAAAAAAAGGTTCCTCTCCAGTAATTCTTTGATTTCCATTTTGGTCTTCGCTGCCAATCTCTAAGATGACTGCCTACCCCAGGCCCGTGTACAGCGAAATTAGGTAGAAATTTCTCTCCCATAAGCCCCTTTCCAGTAGCGCGCCAAACCACAGGACTGTTCCGTGTTCCGGTGACACAGTCCGGGCTTTCACACCTGTGTGCCTACAGCATGCGTGTGCTCCTCTTGGAATCCCTGCCCTGCCACCCCTGCCTGTGGAAACGCTGCCCCTGCTTTAAACGCTTCCAGCACGCCTCCTGCCCACAGCTCACTGCGCATGTGCAAGGGGATCTGCTCTGGGCTGGACAGCTCCGGGCTGACTGAGTGGGGGGTCTGGGGCCCGGAAACCACACCCCCAGCCCCACCCTGCTGCGAAGCACCTGCTCTAGGCCTGGGCTCCGGAGGGAAGCAGAAGCAAGGACAGGAACAGCACGATGGCTCCTTTGCTGCCCTTCCCCTCCCAGCCCACCACTCAGGTGTCCCCGTGTGAGGGACCGAGCCCAGCTGGGCGGCCGTCTAACCTCCCTACACCTCCTTCCAGATTCCCGATCTTCCCCCTTCACCGCCACACTTCCAGCACCCTCCCTGGGATGCATTTCCACAGTCCTGAAGTCTGGCCAGAGCCAACGCCTGTGCCCTTCCTCAACCCCTTCCCCTCTTCCTGTGCTCCACCGGAAGCCAGCAGCGGCGCCACAGCAGTGGCCAGCTTCCGTCTCATGGCTTTGCTTCGCCCTCCCGGGCAGCCGGCTTCATCCTTCCAGGGTGGAAGCCACAGCTTGCTCAGCGCTGCCTCCTCTAGTACTTTTGTAGGGCTGATCCTGCGCCAGGGCCCGACAAACACTTGCCAATGGCTTACTCTCTATTTTCTCAAACAGTTCTAATACATGGTGGGGTCCCGCAGAATTTCTAGCTAACAGCTACATGAATTGTTTCAGAGGATCCGAGGTCTCCTGCAACAGCAGGATCCCGCAGCTCTCTACTACGTACCATTAAAGTAGCATTAAAGATTTTCCCGCCGTAGGTCTTGAGTTCCCCAAGGATCTGCAGATAATTTAAACGGAGCTGAGCAGCAGAAATAAGTTGCTTAAATAGAAAGAAAAAAGACCCAGTTGAAGTCAGAGTTATGCACTGCCTGAAAGCCAGGCCAAGGCTCACGACAGGTGGCTGGGTGCACGGGGAGAGGCCGTGAGACGCTACCTTCTGTCGGGGCTCCAGCAAGTTCTGGTTCCTCTTCATGTGGAAGCTAATGGCTTTCTTGATGTCCTTGCCTTTCATGTTTCGGAGTAGAGTTGGAGAGATAAAGTTCTCAATTCCCCAGTCTTTCCTGCCAGGAGACATTGGGGACACAGGCCCATTTGGACAGTGTGCTTACCTTTGAGTCAGCACTGAGTGTTTCTGTAGTACAGCAATGCCGAGCTTGTCTCCAGCAAAAGGAATGCATGCACCTGCAGATATAGAGTCTCCCTCCCCACCCCCACCCACTCCACAAAAACCACCACTGCCATTATTCAGAAGCTAGACCCCACTGAGCACTCTGGAGCTCACTTCTGCGGTGTGGTGTGATATCCTGCGAATCAGAGCGGGAATCCGCAATCCTTTTTCCTACAACCCATATGGCACACAAAGATCACACACTCTCATGGGGCAACATATGGCCCCAAGGCCAAGCTTCGGGGTGACGCCAGCCTCAAAACCCACCACGACATTGGTGGACAACATTCTCAGTTCCTACTCCCTACAGCTTCAACTCCGTGCACCTGCAGTAGGGCCCGGGACGCGTTTTAGTTGTAAACTATGATCTTCCATACGACTGTGCCCAGCCAGGGCAGGGTTGAGATTTGGGGAGAGGCTAAGCAAAACTGTTCAGGGTAAGAATCAGGAGGTGATGGAATCCTGGGACTGCCCAGGGGACAGAGAGGGGGAATAACACGACAGGGATGGGTTCACGCACACATGCGCGTGCGCGCTTGCGCACACATACACACTGGTAAGAATTCATTTCCAGAGCATTCCTGCCCTTAGAAAAGCCTAACAACAAAGCTGTCAGCAGATCGCCCACGACATCCTCCCTGGGACTGGGGATTCACAAGGGAATCCTGTGTCTGTCCATCTGGAGTTGGCATCAGCCCCAGAGGGAGCAGCCAGACTCTGACATGGGGGGTTGGGGTGGGTAGAGGGGGAGCCGGGCCGGGTGGGAGACGGTGGGGAGGGAAACAGATGGGGAGGCACTGGCCAGCTGGATAGGAGCTGATATCAGCTTTCTGCAGAGCCGGCCAGCCTGGCCCGGGGCCAGCAAAATCACAAATGCGATGCAGCTGCTTGCCCCCGCCACTCACTCTATGTACTTCAGAGAGATCTTCTGGGGCTGGGCACAGGCGTAGATCCGCTCCTGGATGTGCAGGGCCGCCAGGCGGAGCGCCGAACTGCACTTCAT
This sequence comes from Oryctolagus cuniculus, assembly GCF_964237555.1. NCBI lineage: Eukaryota > Metazoa > Chordata > Mammalia > Lagomorpha > Leporidae > Oryctolagus > Oryctolagus cuniculus. Next base: position 200,561,284 of record NC_091432.1, on the reverse strand, counting down.
CTCCACCGCGAAGCGCTCCTGGAGCACGTCGCTGCAGCTCTGCAAGAGGTGGGGCGGGGCGGTCGGGAAGCGGAACTGGCTCCTGCCCCCACCCCCCACCCCCACCCCCCGGCCAGGAGCTCGGCTCTGAGACCAGGCTGGCCGTTCTGGGCTGTGTGACCTTGATGGGCTGCACTGGTGTCTCTGATGGCTCAGTGACAAGAGCCCCATCTACTCTGTGCGGTGTCTGTGCCGCTTACATGAGCAGGTGTCAGACCCACAGTGGTCACGTGACATGGGGATGCCTCCCCAGTGACGCTTTCTCATCAGAATGAAAACGACCTCAGTAAATCTCAGCCAAGGAGCCCCAGGGGAGGTGCCAAGGACCCAGGTGTGGGCTCTGTCACTAAGCGGGAGACACAGATAAATCCCGTGACCTTTCCGGAATTCAATTCCATCATTTCTAAAACGAGGCTTTGAGGCACCTATGCCCCTTTTAGCAACACAAGCAGAAACTGCAAAGATCCTAAAAACAGTATTGGGAACCGTGTCCTCCACATTGGAGACTGCCTAGAGGTCATGATTCCGTGGAAAAATCTCCTATCACAGCCACTCTGGAACAGGAAAGCAAATTCTAGGGGATAAGTAGCCCAGCCTGTCTCAGATAAAGAGAGCCCCTAGCAGAGGGCTGCTTTATTGCCTTGAGCTCCTGCTCAAAGGAGCCCACGGTGCCTTCTCTGAGAGCAAGCTCTGGGACCGCAGGGAGCACCACCCCCGGGCACCTGCAGGTAGAGGTATTCAAAGGCCACGGGGTCTTCTTTCAGGAGGTCCAGGGGATCCTTGGGAACAAAACACACCCTGAAGAGGCAGCGGGAGTCACAGGACCCTTCCCTCTCCACCACCTGCGAGGGGAGAGGGAGACAGGATTAGTCTTCTCGCTGCCTTTGTCCTTGCCCGTCTCCCACAAGACTACTTTAGAAAAACAAACAATGAAAGGGCGGCCCCAGAGATTTCGATTTCAGTGCTTCTCAAGACAGCCGTGGGCCTTCGCTCCCAATCTGACTTCCTTTCCCATGGGTATGAAATCTAAGTTTCTGTAGAGGAAACCCCTCCTTCCCGTGCCCCGGGCGCCTTCCCACAGACCCTCCACGTCTCTGTCTGTGCTGGGTGCCTGCTGTTCTCTTTTCCACAACTAAGAGCAGGTGCGTACTGCTCCACACCTGACTTTGGTTATCTTCTTAAATCTTAAGGATTGAACTTGATTTTCTGTCCCAATGTAAATGAAATGGAAGTGATATTTGATTATTATTATTATTGGAAGTGATATCTTTCAGTGGCAAACCTCACGGGGCAGTGACTGGGGTCAGACTCATCTGCCACTCGGAACGCTCCGAGAGGCTTCCACGAAGCTGCTCCCTACTTGTGCTGGTCCCTGGCTTCAAAAGCCCCTTCTTGCTTCCAATTGTCGAAACGCGACTCATTTCTGTAATACTGCGTAGTCGATAAGGAGTTGCTGAGTGGACCTGTGCATGGCTGTGACGTTACTGAAAGGCTGGAGGATGGAGGAGCCCAGATGGCCCTGTCCTGTCCCCGGGGCTCTCTTGGGGGTGAAGTCCCATTGCAAAGGCTTAGACACAGCCCCAAATGCTTCTCCCCACGGCTCAGAGGCAGCAAGTGCAAGAAAGCATCAGAGCTGGCGGTAAAGTCCTGGGGGCTCTCTCGGCTGTGACACCTGTAGACAACTCACCTTACCCCGCTGAGCCTCCGTCTCCCCATCTGCAAAAACGGGGACCTCAAGTCTGCGCCCTGTCTACCCCATGCAGGCAGCTGGGAACCCGCCCTGAAGCCCATCCTGCTGCCCCCAGGCTGAGCGAGCTCTGTGCCTTCTGGGGCAGGAGAAGGTGCACGTGCTGAGCCTGGGCCGGAGGCTGTGGCTGGGGGTCCCCCCTACCTGCTGGATGAGCTCCTCCTCGTGCAGCAGGTGCAGTCGGGAGACGCTGTACTGCTCTTCCAGCACCAGCGCGAAGTACTCGATACTGCGGATGGACAGCTTCTCCCTCACCGTGAGGATGATGTCCTGGCGGGCACAGGAAGGCAGGGGGGCACCTGAGCGGCAGGGGGTGGCTCCCCAGTGCTGCTGGCGTGGGAAAAGCCTGTGCAGACCGGCCCACCGCCACCCAAGGCGGGGCTCCAGCTCCCGACAGTGGGGCCCTGCCTGGCCCAGCACCTGCTGCTCCCCGCTCCTCGGGCGCTAGTGCCACTCATCTGGCCACCCTCCCTCCAGTGACTTAGAAGGTTGGCGCCGTCCACTGCGGGTTTCTGGCTCTCTCGCCGCAGTCTCTGGCTCCATCCTCTCCCTGGAGTCTCCAGGCAGAACTGTACCACCCATCCCTCCCCTGTGGCAGACAAATCTGACATCTCTGAGCCCCAAGGTCGTCCCACATTCACCACAGGGGCCTCTGTCATCGCAAGGCCTTCTTGGCCTCGGGGAACCCACACGTGCTGTTCCCTCTGCCTCACACACTTTTCCCAGGACTCGCCACAAGGCTGTTTCTCCAGCTCCAAGTGTCAGTGTAATTGTCACCTCTTCAGAGAGTGACTCTAAGTGTGACTGTCTCCGGTACTCTCTGTCTAGGGCTGTGTTTATGCCCCTCATCGTTATTTAATGGTAATATCCTCAACAACAGCTATGTTTCCCAGTAAAAGACAGCACACTAAAGCGAGAAGCGCGAGGTCTGGCCCTAGACCACCACTTACTGGCTGTGTGTCTCCTGCATAACTCGCATTCTCTCTCTATGCCTCAGTGTTTTCATCTGTAAAATGGCACTAGTATTAACACTTTTCCCACAGGGTCGTTACGTACATTAAATTAAATAGGCTTTTAAAAGGGTATCTCTCAGATGGGGAGGATTCGGGGTATGCTAGCTTGCTGGTACCTGTTTTCTTGCTCACTCTAACGGAGGGTCATCCCCCTGAGGACGTCACCTTGCCTGTCCTGGCCCTCCGCTACCTCCCTGTGCCCGGCACTTAGTAAATGCTCAGCGAACTTTCCCTTGGCTGCTTATCGATGCCCAGTCAGAACTTTGAACATAGCCAAGTCCCAAACCATTAGCTCTACCTGCATCTCACGACTTCCAATTCCGAATCCTCTCTGCCTGGCTCCGTCGTCTTCCATAACCAGCCGGGGACTAAGCCCTTTAGAGCCTGTCTGCTTCTGTCACTTGGTGTTAATTCAATGTCCACTGCGCGCCAGGCGCTGTACTGGCCGGGCCGGGATGGGAAGCCCGACCCTCGACCCCGTCCTTTCTCCCACTCCGGCTTGAGCACACACGTTCCTCCCCGCTTTGCAGAGTGGTGCCCTCTGGGCCCTCCTGCCACCCACCTGCACTCCACCTTGCATCTAGATCAGGGGTTGGCAAGCCATAGCTCATGGACCGAATCTAGCCCACATGTCTGCTTTTGCAATTAAAGTTCTATGACAACAAAGTCAAGTCCACTGGCCACAATGGCAAAGTCAAGGAACTCCGACAGACACCTGATGTCCTGCAGATATTTACTATCTGGCCCTTTATAAAAAGATTGCTGACTCATGACTGACAGGGACCTGACGAAGCCTTGTAGTGCTCATGCTCTCCCCCACCCAAGGCGCTCAGCGGCTCCCCCCCCCCGCTCTCAGCTCCATCTTCCAGGCCCTCAAGCATCAGGTGCCAACCCCCTCCTCCCACTTTACCCTCCATTGCTTCTCACAACACACCCTGCCCCCAAGCTCCACACACTTGCCAAGCTTGCTCGTTTCGGGGTCTTTGTGGACACCGTTGGCCACGGCCGGATGCTGTCTTCACACACCACTCCTGGCCCTGTCCCCGTCATGCCCACCCAGCTTCCCATGTCTGCCATGTAGGCCACCGCTCTCCAGAGGCCTTGCCACCCAGCTGGAAACTCTCTCCCTGAGCCCACACCCCCTGGCTTCTGCCCCACTGTCATGATCCGAATCACGTTGTGCCTCGTGTCACACTGAGTTTTCCATGTCTCTCTCTCTCTTTAAGATTTATTTATTTGAAAGACACAGTTGGAGAGAGAGAGAGAGAGAGAGAGAGGGAGAGAGAGAGAGATCTTCCATCTGGTAGTTTACTCCCGAAATGGCCACAACAGCTGGGGCTGGGCCAGGCTGAAGTCAGGAGCCAGAAGCCTCCTCTGGGTCTCCCACTTGGGTACAGGGGCCCAAGCACTTGGGCCATCTTCCACTGCTTTCCCAGGCACAGTAGCAGGGAGCTGGATTGGAAGTGGAGCAACTAGGACTTGAACCGGCGCCCATATGGGATACTGGCACTGCAGATGGCAGTTTAATCCACTTTGCCACAGCGCTGCTCTCTCCAGATTTCTTGTCATCCAAGCCCCATCCCAAGATTCTGAACTTCCTAAGAGCGTGACCCTGGGTAGCAAGCTGGTAGGAAGCCTGGTACAAGAAAAAAATCAGTATACACACCCCAGCCAAATGAAACACTATTTTTGTTGATTTAAATTTTGACATGAGAGCTTTTCTTCTCTTTGGTGAGAAGCGGAAAGAAATCACCGATCAAGTAAGAGCAATTTCCCCTTTTATTCACCAAAATGCTGATGGAGTTTGCTTGTATCTGCCACTTGGTCACAAAGAGCTAAAAGACGTGCTTTTAAAACTTGGGCTACTGCAGACACTGAGATTAGCCATTGTTACCCTGGCTAAGCTCTTGCTAATTTCTCCAATGCTCTCATCTTGGGCTTAGTTCCCCTGGGACATGGCTTTGATTCTAAATCCCCTCCCAGTCTTTTTTGACCACCCAAGGGGGGGAACTCACCTTGAATAAATCAACCCATCCATTCCGAGCCACTTTGATCAAAGATGACAGAAGCAGAACTCTTGTCTGATTATTTGAAAACTTCTTATACAGAAGGGATAGAGCAGCAGGCTCTAGTGCAAAGTTCAAAAGCCAGTTAGGAGCCAGCTGAGCTTGGCAAGTTTTGGACTTCCTGAGTGAAGTGGGGTTTAGCACTGGTCACTTCATACGACTATTGGGGCATTAGATGAGGTAGTACAGCAGAAGTGCCTGGGCCAGTGCCTGGCACACAGTAAGCAGAGTCTGCCCCTCAGGGCCGCCATTTTGGGTGGTAGGCAAGAGTTACGAAGCTGCTTGGGATGTCTGCATCTCTTGTCTGAGGGCCTGGGTTTGAGTCCTGCTCTGCTCCAATTCCAGCTTCCTGCTAACCCCACGCCCTGAGAAGCAGCAGGTGATGGCTCCAATAGTGGGTCCCCACCACCTGTTTGTTAGTAAAATGGCGCAGTCTTATCTATGGCACAATCTACACCCTGACACCATCCTATGTGGAAGCCAGGTGGCTATGTGGCCCAACCACAGGTGTCAGCTCCACCCCATCCTAATGGGATTCACTGCTCCTGCTTCCCTGCCCACCCTCCGGCAAGGTTTTAAAAGGACCTGTTCCTGAACACGTGGCTCTCTTTGTCTCCTGACCTCTCTGTCTCTCTGTCTATCTCTGTCTCTCTCTCTTACACTCTCTTCTCCCTCTTTTCCTTCTTCACCCCTTCCCTCTGGTCTGTCGGGTTCCCCCCAGAGAACTCTTTCCCGTACTCTGGTGTTTGGTGTTTTGTGGTGGTCTCACACCACCCCCAAGGGAGACTTGAATTGACTTTCAGCCTCCTGGCTCTGGGCTGGCACAGCACTGGCTGTTATTTGGCAGTGATGGAGTAGATGGGAGATCTCTGTCTCTATTTCTCTGCCTTTCAAATAAATAAAATAAAACAATTACAAAAAAATCCACTTCTCCGCCTGCTCACTACTCTGGCCTTGGGATGTCCTGTGTACAGAGGATTCATGCAGCTTCTCCTGAACCATGCCGAGGTCCCCATGGGGTAGGGCATTTGCAACAGCGCTAGGAATTGCCACAGGAAGGGGCCAGAGGGAACCCTGCGCTGTGCGTGTGTACTGTGCGTGTGCATGCGTGTGTAAATGTACACATGTGCATGCAGGCGTGTGTCTTGGCCACTGTCACAGCAGCACTGGCCCTCCAGAACCTGCTCTCTCCTCAGCATCAGAGGCGCTGGGCCCGAGGTTTTCTCTCACCATTCACCCCCTATTCAGGAATGGCGAGCGCCATCCCTGTAGGTGTGTGGATGCAACCCAAGCACTGACGCCAGGCACTGGAGGCCTCCCATGACCATCCCCCCAGCCCCACTAGGAAACGCTCTGGGCTCCAGACCTGCTGGGTGATCTGCTGTTCCCTGGACGAAGCTTGCTTTGCTAGCTGTTTGCCTCAGCTCGTGTGTACCCCAGCCCCGCTGCTCAGACCCTGCCTGCCCTTGGGGAGAGTTTGGTTGCCATCAAAGCTGAGCTCAGGCCCAGCCTCTTTCCATGCCTGGCCCGGCACGTGGACAGCATGCCACAGAAGGTGTCATTGCCTCGTACACAGAGCACTTCCCTGCCCCTCTCTTTACAGCTTCTATTTCCTTCTGCCCCGGACTCTAGGGAACTCCAAGGCTGTGTCTCCTCCCTCCCTGGCCCACAAGCTCCTCCCCTTTACTGAGCATGGGAGTTCCTCTCAGAGCAGCTCCAATGGGGAGCTCCTTCAGTAGGAGTGGAACAGACTTCAGTGCAGAACGGGATAGCAGGGGTGCTATCCTCATGTCAAAATTTAAATCAACAAAAATAGTGTTTCATTTGGCTGGGGCGTGTATACTGATTTTTTTCTTGTACCAGGCTTCCTACTAGCTTGTTACCCAGGGTCACGCTCTTAGGAAGTTCAGAATCTTGGGATGGGGCTTGGATAACAAGAAATCTGGAGAGAGCAGCACTGTGGCAAAGTGGATTAAACTGCCATCTGCAGTGCCAGTATCCCATATGGGCGCCGGTTTGCTCCACTTCCAATCCAGCTCCCTGCTACTGTGCCTGGGAAAGCAGTGGAAGATGGCCCAAGTGCTTGGGCCCCTGTACCCAAGTGGGAGACCCAGAGGAGGCTTCTGCCTGGATGCCCTGCCTGGGCTTTTATTTGTGCCAGTGTTTTGGCTGATAGATGGGGTCAGACGGGAGGCAGGGGAGCCTGATGGTTAGGAGTGAAGGCGTGGGAGTTTTAACATGACCTTGGGCACTTCACCTCTCTGAGTCCTGCAAGCTGGTGACAAAAATGTAGCTTGGGGGCTACATTGTGGCATGGTAGGTTAAGTCACTGCCTGTGACACTGGTACCCCATATGGACGCCTGATCATGTCCCAGCTGCTCCACTTCCAAGCCAGCTCTTTGCTAATGGCCTGGGAAAGCAGCAGAAGATGATCCAAATGCTTGGGCTCCTGCACCCATGTGGGAGACCTGGAAGAAGTTCCTGGCTCCTGGCTTTGGCCTGGCCCAGCCCTGACTGTTGTGAGCACCTAGAGAGTGAATCAGCAGATGGAAAATCAATCTCTTTCTTTCCTTTTCTCTGTAACTCTTTCAAATAAGTAAAAGAAATCTCCATTAAAAAACCAGCTTGCTGAGAGGTTGCACCATTAGCTGAGATAACAATGCCTGGATTACTGCAGGTGCACAGGCCATGCTGATTGTGAGACCATCAAGGCAGAAGCACTGTGAGATGCCTGGGGGTCCAAGAGCCATCACGTTGTCCTGGGAAAGAGGTTCAAGTACCTTCACGGTTGTGTTGGCCTCAAACTTGAACGCTTTGGTCTGTCCGTTCTCCAGGTACAGCTTAAGCACATTGGGCATGCACAGCAGAGAATTACCCTGGAAAACACAAGAGTGGTGTTGTGTCCCTGTCATACCCTCCTCACGCAGGGTGTGACACATCCTCAGCCACCCATCCCTGCCCGGTGCAGAGAGCAGGTCCTCCCCACATCTCCCTGCTGGTTGCCAGCCTCACGGGATGCAGCTTGATGAGTCAGGTGACTGGCATGAGTGCAGTCTGAGGGCACCTGGGAGCCTCAGACCCTACCTTGGGGTCTTGGGGCGAGATCGGGGGTGGACTGCTGGGACGCTCCTTCAGAGCCCCTCCCCCATTGTATTCCCTGTAGTGAAATGCCACCAAGGGGCAGGGAGATGCCTTCTCCCTCCACTCACCCCAACCATCACCCTGGATTTGAGATCTCCTAGGAGACCCTGCCACTCTTGGACTCCTGTCTGGTGACCCCATGCCAGCCCGAGACTCTCCCCCTTCCCCCTCCCCCCCAGGGCCAGCTCTCATAAAAAGTGGCCTCTGAGTGATGAGCTACAAACATAAAGGGCCCCCGGGGCTGGTGCCCTCCAGACCAGAGATTCTAGAGCCCCTCGGGATTTAATCTGGAACAGCCGCCGGCACCCATCTCTATGAGGAGTGCAGCTATCAAGCCCACCTGGGCGAGAGGGTCACCGCCTTCTTTCAAAGTCACCTTACAGGGGCAGGTGTTCAGTTCAGCAGTGTAGATGCACCCCTCCTCCCCACACTGGAGCACCTAGGTCTGATCCCCAGCTCTGCTCCTGACTCCAGCTTCCTGCTAATGCAGATTACGGGAGGCAGTGGTGATGGCTCAAAAATTGGGTCCCGGCCACCCTCGTGGGAGATTTGGATTGAGTTCCTGGCTCCTGGCTTTGGCCCAGCCCAGCCTCAGCCTTGCAGGCATTTGGGGAGTGAACCAGCAGACAGGAGTACATGTTCTCTCTTTGTGTTTCTGCCTCTCAAAGCAATATTAAAACAAACAAAAGCTTACAGGCTTTTCAGATAAGAATCCTAAATCTTTCTAAATATAAGGGCATTTCTATCTTTTTTTAAGAAAAAATATTTATTATTCATCTGAAGGAGATTGACAGAGAGATCTTCCACCTGCTGGTCCACTCCTCAAATGCCTGCAACAGACAGGGCTGAGCCAGGCTGAAGCCAGGAGTCAGGAGCTCCATCCGAGTCTCCTTGTGGGTGACAAGGATACCTGAACCTTCCTCTGTGGCCTCCCAGGCCCATTAGCAGGAAGCTGAACTGGAAGTGGAGGAGCCAGGATGCGGGTGTCCCAGGCGGCAGCTTAACCAGCTGTGCCGCTGTGCCCGTTCTTCCAAGCAAGATTCACGGTCATCACTCTGCGTAACTGTCTTTTGAAAAAGCCACAGTACTTGCATGGAGGAAAAGGGAATGTGTTCGTATTCCGGTGCCTTTTCCCACTCAGTCAGGATGAGGGACCGCCAACTGCTTGTCCTGCTGTTACCTCACTTCTCGGGCTTTGGGTGTGTGGGTGTTAATTTCTGGATTTCCCAAGTGGTACTTTTTTCCTCCTTGGTTTTTTATTATTTATTATTTAAAAGAGTTACCCAAAATAGCCATAACAATGTCACACAACCACCACCATTCCCTTGTCGCCAAGGTTTTTCATCTATCTATATGTATCTCCATACATACGTGTGTGTGTGTGTATATATATATATAGTCTTAAAGAAAATTGTAATAATAGAACATGCACAATTCTGTGTTTATTGTTTACCTAGTACATATTTCACACCCAATTTTTATGTGTGCTTAATGTTTGAATTTTAATGACTTTAAAATATTCTATCGAGTTGAAATATCAAAAACTATTTAACCATCCCTCTGCCCTAGGCATTTAGCATTTTTTCATCTTTTGGATATTTTAAATATTGGTACTATAGGTATCTTTAAATATATGGATTTTGCATTTAAATTATTTTATATACTAAATTAACAGGACTGCAATCCCTGGGATACTTTCTATTGAAATCATTAAGTTTTGATTTTTCTTGCACTTAAAAAAGTTTAAACCAATTTCCAAAGCTACTGCTTAGTGCCAGAGCATAGTTATTTTCTCAGCAATAAGGACTTATCTTCTAAGCTCATTTACTAAGGACAAATGGTCAATTCCTAATATTCTCCTCTGCGTTTCTTTAACTGTGAGAAAAAGTTAAACATATTTCAAATGTTGTCTTACTATTTCAGATTCTTCTAGAGTGACTGTGCAACCCTGAGGCAGTCTTACATGTTCAAGGGGAAAAGTTTAGCAACCAGCTTTACCACCTTTAAACACTGGCCAGGAGGTAGAGACCCAGTAACCAACTCCCACTGGTCTCGTTGTCTCAGTCTTGTGGGGCTGACGGAGACTCACGGACCCCCTTGGGGCCCAAACCCATAACACTTCCCAGAGACACCTTTTCAGAACCTAGTTCCTCTGAACTCCTGGGCCCCATGAGAGCTCTGAACCAGCTTTGTAGCTTGTCTTTCTCTGGCCTTCTCAGCCTGGACTCCCGTGACCATGGGGTGGTCATGGTCATTTTAACAAACCATCATCCGTGTGGCCTGGCCCACAGCTGTGGTGCCCTTGCTCTCTGCCTGCCCTACTAGCTGGTTCTCACTCCCACTGCTGCTCTCCACTCCTACCACTCCAGTGCAACATTCTTGAAAGCACACGTTGAACACAAACGCAACTTGCTAAAGAGGTTCAATCCCATCTACTTACACAAATGTGGACACAGAGAGACCCTGGGTCTTGCTGACTTACCTCATTTCAAGTCTTTTCTGATTAATTAATGCGTTAGCATTCCCACTGGTCTCTTTCGGAACAAATCCACCTTTCTCAAGTCTAACTGAGGTGTGCTCTGTTAAGTAGCATGACAGGTAGAAAATAAGGGCTGATGGATTTGGACAAGGTCACTTGGATCTTTTGCTAAAATGGCCCTCACCCCCCATTTGCTGGTCTCCATAGCTAGAAGGCCAGATACGGATGAGTTCTGACCTAACAGTTTCAAAATCCAATAATTGTTGAACTCAGAATGGACATAGACTAGGCTCTGGTATGTTCTTCTATGTGATCTCAAAAGCTAATATTGTCAATCTTTCTAGGTCTTTAATTCTTCTTTTGTTAAAGGACCTCCCTTGAGGGGTACTGTGATGACCAGGGATTATGTACACAGAAATTTTAGGTCATGTAACAGAGTTGGAATAGATGATGGTCTCTTAAAAAGCCATCCTTATCACAACCACTGTTATTATTGATACTATTGACATTCATCATTATTATTGATATTACTATTCAGAGGGAATAGTAAGTTTGAACGTTCATAATGAAAAGTCAACTATTGGAGTATGTTGGGCCATACCCAGGTCTTCTCTCCATGTCCCCACATAGAGCCCGGAGCCACCACCGGCATCCCCTGTGCATGGCCTGCAGGTGTCTTACTGACAAGGAACACAAGGCCTCTCACAAACGCATTGCCCTCCCTCTGCATCCTCCCTGCTCTGCGGAATCCCAGGGCTTCGGGGAATTACAGGCCAGAAGGCAGCTCCCAGCTCAAGCGTCACTCAGGCCCCTGACTGCCGGCGCACCTGGCTGTGTCCACTGACGAGCACCTCCTCCGCGAAGTGCACCTTCACGGGGTTGGTCTTCAGCCTGGCTCTCTTCTCCTCGGTCAGGAAGGAGGACTTGGGGACTCCCTGAAAAACAGCAGCACGGCACATTCTACGACAGCGCTTGCAGAAAAGCCATGTGTAGCTTCTCATTTCTTGGAAACAAAAACACAAACTTGACAGCTGTTGCAGAATCCGTTAAAACCCCCAGGAAAAGATGACATCCCGTTAAATATTTCTTTTCATCAAATCCCAGCCCAGACAGTGTCCTCATGCATCCGAGAACAGCTGGCGATTCCATATGGCAGTCAAATGGCTGTGCTGTGATGAAGACAAGAGAGCAGGACTGGGAGTGAGGAGATCAGAACCCAAGTTCTGCTTCCCGACAGTTGTGAGAACCACCTCGACGAAAGAAAACGTGAGTGAGTGAGTGAGTGTGTGTGTGTAATACAAAACAGTACAACTGTGTGGGACTACGGCCAAGTCCTTGCCTCCCTCTGGCCTTCAGCTTCCCCTAGCTCTGATCCCTGTGTTTATCCTTCATCCCTGTTGGCCCTGTCCTCTCTTTCCCCAGAGGTATAGAGACTCGTCTCAGGTTGATAGGAGTATATGGTGAGGCTTGAACTACACTGTATCAGGCCAAATGGTGACACCTGGTGAAGAGCATTTTACATGATCTGGACCAACAGGACGTGATCTTGCAGGATGAATCCTCACACACTATTTCCTGGCCTAGCATCCCATGCTCCCTTGGTCTGGACAGTCCTTTAGGTCAGTATCTACGATGTTTACACATATAAGGGTCCCAGGATGGAGCTCTGGGCCACGTTCTGGGTGGCTGAGGGAGAGGTACTTAACAGCAATCAGAGAAGCTCCTGGAAACAATGCTCACAGACTCGGATATCAACAGACCGACACCACGAAACATAGGAAATGGAAGACGAGCCTGCTATTTTAATGCAAGAAGATACACATGGTCTTATGGGTAACTAGAACATTAATGCAACAAGACTCACATCCCTGATTCGGCATCTCAAAAATGCAATTTACTTTGAAATAAACAAATGAAAATTCAGGAAAAGGAAAAGGGGAATTGGCAATATTCCCAGAGAAGTATACCTGTAGAAGTTACTGATCTTCCGACCAGAAGGATAAAAGGACTAAGGGAAAGAAAAGCTTCCAATCTGAAAATTACTGATGAGACTATCAGACTGCTCAGAATAAATTCAAGTTTCCTACACCGGGTGAATCTGTAGGACCCACAGACATAACACATGTAACAGTTGCCATCATCCACATGGAACAGAGAATGGAAAAAATGTTAGGATGGTCAACTACCAAGTTTCACAGAAAATGAATCTGGGAGATTCAGGAAAACCTATACTGGCAAGCTTGTCATTGATTCTTGGCAAAATCCAAGATAAGAGATGATCAGAGAGCTTTTAGGTACTGATCTGATAACCACCAAGGAGTCACCAAGAACAAGTCTGAGCCAACAATGTTCATTTTTCTTCTGAAGACAGAACTGCAGATCGGTAGGCCAGGGTCCTGTGGATATGGCAGTAGTCTTTCATTCTTGCAAAGCATTTGACTAGGTCTCCTGCAATCCCCCCTGTGGAGAAGGCCAGATGCAGAGCCACTGGGTGGATTCCGAACTCGCTGACCTGCACTCAAAATGATTCTGACTTCTAACTAAGCAACTCACCTCCCTGTGGCCCATTCCTGATGTTAGCAATGCCTTGGATGAGTCAGAGAAGTGAATTTACCAAACGCATGATTGACATGGAATGGCAAGGTTGTCAGCAGATCTCACGCAGCAGAAGCTGGGAGGAAATGTCAAGGAATTTGGAATGTCAAAGAGGGTGCCCAGAGAACCTCACAATCAGGGAAGCTTTAGAAACCAAAGGGCTGGGAAATCGCCAGGAACACGGGGGTGGGGACGGTAGATGGAGGGACTCAGGACTGTCAAGAACTGAAGGAAACAGGGTGAAGTCATCAGTCAGGGCTGCAAGTTCAACCATCACCACCCTAAAGGCTTGAGGAAAGGAGAGATCCAGGGACAGAATGAAGGAGAGCTGCAGAGAGAAACCACGGTTGTCTCTCACCCTGGGGACAGCAGTCCTGGCAGAGCAAGCCCAGAGCTGGGTCATGCTGTTGAAAATCAACTGACCAGGAGCTGGGAAGAGCAGGCTCCCTGCTAAGTGTGGAGGATGACTACCGCTGACAGCTGCACACACAGGCTCCTCAGCTCCACGACTCCCTGACCATGAACTCTCACTGTGCCAGAATGGCGGGCCAACGCAACATGATTTCATGGGGATTCATGTAAAGGGTGGCCCTGAGGATCAAAGACATAAATTGCACAAGCGTGGGACCTGGGCGGGCCCCGGCCTGGAAGCTGTTCATTTGAAAACTAGCTCAGTATTTCCTTGGCCACAAGTCTCAGCCAAGCCTGATCCCATGTGTGTGAGTGGGCCTGCGAGGCTGCAAGGTGTTCACCCTTCCTGGCGTCCCCAGCGCTCTGCACACGCACCCTCCCTTTCCTGTGCCGCGGGTGCTAGATGGCCGTCGTTGGAACCAGGTGCCTTTCCAGGTGTCACCACTGGAGAGAATCACCGTGAGCTTGCACCCAGTGCAGAAGGCTATCAGGGAAGTGAGGATTTAGAGAAAGGCGTCGGCGGGAACAGGTGATTCACCAGGCATTTAGCCTGGAGAAGAGATGGCTGCACTTCCCAGCCGCTGGAGAGCTGGTTCATTCAAGGGAGACTTGCTCTGAGCCAGGACTAGCCAGGAGGAGTCACGGGAAAGAAGGGCCTCTTATTCTTGGAACCACCCAACCATGAAAGTGGCTGTTTTGAGAAAGAATAGGTTCTCTGTCCCAGGAATCCCCAGTGTCCCAGCCCCCTGGGGCTCCTACACTCTGACACCTGCTACCCATGTACCCTGGCATCCAGAACGCACTGCAAGCCACCACCGAAGTCTGCAGGAGCCATCTACTATCTTACTTACAGGGGAGGAGCTCCCCGTTATTCCAGGACTTCTGAGCTCTCCCTGAGTTCTAAGTTAATTCATCAGGCAGCAGCAGAACTCAGATGACCACCATTTCTTTGTACGTGTTTTTACTGAACTAAGAGTTAGCACTTGAAAAGTCATGAAAAGGAGGCCAGCATCGTGAGTTGCATTGAGCCACTGCTTGTGACATCGGCATCCCATATAGGAGTGCTGGTTTGAGTCCTGGTTACTCCACTTCCCATCCAGCTCCCTAACGTGCCTGGGCCCTTGTTACCCACGTGTGAGACCCAGATGGAGTTCCAGGCAATTGGTTTTGGTCTGAACCAATATCAATATGGGACATTGTGGCCATTTGGGGAATGAACCAGCAGACGAAGATTCATTCTCTCTCCCTCTCTGCCTCTCTCTCTTTCAAATAAAAAAATAAATCTTTAAAAAATATGACTTTTCAAAAAGGGCATTAAAAGGAACAAGTTGGAAAACAGTTGTTATACAGCAATATGTATTATCCCTTGAAGAATAAAACTGAACCCTATACATACACAATGTGTATATACATATTTTTATAGATGTGATGTTTGTATGAATCTGAATAAGCCTGAAGGAATAACCAGGCTAGAAACATTAATTATCTTGTGGAATGGGATTTGGGAGAGGAATTAGCAATCTTTTCTTCTTTTATTGTTTCATTGTTTAATTTGTTACTAGAAGCATCTCTTAGTTTTGTTATTAAAAAATCTAATAAATAAAAATTGAAATCCATAAAAAGGAACTAGCTCTTAGATTTACCAGTGTAACAACTTCTCTGTTTTCCAAAACATCACTTATGTCCTAATTTTTATTACTTTATTCTGTCTTACATTTGTCTTCTTAGTCTTATCTTCCAACTTCTTGCACCGAATATTTCCTTTTTAAATATAAAAACTCTTAGGCTATGAATTTTTCTCTGAGTATAACATCAGCTACACATATTAACTTTTAAGAAGTAGAGTCCTAATTTTTAATTATTTCCTAAATAGTTCATAATGGTAGTTTTTCTTTTCCACTTGACTCTATCTTTACTTAGGAAATTGCATTTTTACTTTCGAATGGCTGGATGGTTTTAATTAAATTTTTGATAGTTAATAGGTTCTGTTTTATTATAAATTCGGGAAAAGGGATCTTTATGGTTTTGTACTGGGGGAGAATTTATTGAATTTTCTTGGTGGCCTGGTATATGGTCAATTAGATTATATTATTAAATGCATTATTAACATTTTCTAAGCTCCTAATTTTGTGTTTAGTCTATTCATGGCCAAGGCTAGGAGGTGTGTGTTCGAAACCTCTCACAACAAGAAGCATCGGTCCCTTGTCCTCTTAGACAGACTTCTTCCTGTAAGGATGCAAGGCTCCTTGGCCCATGGTGGCTTAGGATTGCTATTTCCTTCCCGGGCGCATGGCTGCCACACCTTGCCCCTGGTGAACCTCAGGCTCCAACACCTCCTGACAACCCATTAGACAGCCGAGGCAGTTACTGTCATCACCATGGTGTTACGAGAGTGGGAACGGACACAAAGCGACAGCCCTCAGACCTGTCATGGAACTCCTAGCTGGGTGCCCATCTCAGTGTCCTGCTCTCTGCATGCTCAGAATTTTGTCTTCTTCCTGGACCGCAGACCTTGAGGCCTGGCCGCACCTGTTTCTGCCACAGCACCTATGCCCGGAGGTTGGTCCGTATGCACCCCCTGTCCGGAAGCTGTCACTCTCTGCCCTCTGCCCTTCCTGCTTCTTTTCTAAAGGACACCTTCTGGGGGCACAGGGTCTTGGGGCCCAGAAGGGTGAGACTAACATTTAGGACATAGAGATTTACCGGCCCGGCACTGTGGTGCAGTAGGCTAATCCTCTGCCTGCAGCACCGGCATCCTATATGGCACCAGTTCAAGTCCCGGCTGCTTCACTTCCCATCCAGCTCTCTGCTATGGCCTGGGAAAGCATTAGAAGATGGTCCAAGTCCTTGGGCCCCTGCACCCACATGGGAGACTCAGAAGAAGCTCCTGGTTCCTGGCTTCAGATTGGCTCAGCTCCAGCCATTACAGACATTTGGAGAGTGAACCAGCAGATGGAAGACCTCTCTCTCTGTCTCTCCCTCTCACTGTCTGTAACTCTACCTCTCAAATAAATAACTAAATCTTAAAAAAAAAAGGAAAGATTTACCGACGTGCAGCGAACAACCGTGATGCAGAGAGAATCTTCAGCTTCCCTGGGGAAAAATAAAAAGAACACAAAGACATTTAGTCCTCTGTGTGATGTGTGTGCATGCATATCTGTGTGCGTGAGGACCAAAGTGACCTGCAGACTTCTTGTCCAGCTTCTTAGGCTCAGCCAGCCTGAGGGCAGCGGGAAAAGCAGAGACGCACAGGAACCTTGGCTGGCCCACAGCCTGCGCCCTCCACGGGGGCTTCCCAGACCCCTCCTCCCAGACCTAGCCGGGACCAGCCACCACCAGACTGAGCCATCTCACTCGGTGGAGGACTCAGCCAGGGGATACTGGATAGGTTTATGTTCACAAAAGATTTTAAAGAGAAAATGCAGCAATAATCGAGATAGGTTGTCATTTCAGAAAACCAAGGCTAAACATCTCATTCCATGTGGGTGCCAGCTCGAGTCCTGGCTGCTCCACTTCCAATCCAGATTCCTGCTGATGGCCTGGGAAAGCAGCAGAGGACGTCCCAAGCACTTGGGTCCCTGCACCCATGTGGAAGACCTGGAAGAAGCTCCTGGCTCCTGGCTTCAGCCTGGCCCAGTCCCGGCCATTGCAGCCATTTGGGGAGTGAACCAGTGATCTCTCTCTCTCTCTCTCTCCTTCTCCTTTTTCTGTAATTCTGATTTATAAATAAATAAAATAATTTTTTAAAGATTTGTTTTATTTATTTGAAGGACAGAGTTATAGGTAGAGGTAGAGAGAGAGAGAGAGAGAGAGAGAGAGAGAGATTGATTCTATCCATTGGTTCACCCACCAGATAGCTGCAACGGCCAGAGCTAAGCTGATCCAAAGCCAGGCTCTTCTTCCAGATCTCCCAGCTGGGTGCAGGAGCCCAAGCACTTGGGCCATCTTCTACTGCTTTCCCAGGCCATCAGCAGAGAGCTAGATCAGAAGAGGAGCAGCCAGGACACAAACCAGCACCCCTGGCACCCATGTGGGAGACCCAGTTGGAGTTCCTGGTTCCTATCTTCAACCTGGCTCAGCCTGCTGCAGCAATCCAGGGAGTGAACCACTGGATAGAAAATCTCTCCCTCTCTCTGTCTCCTCCTCTCTCTTTATAACTCTGCCTTTCAAATAAATAAATCTTTTTAAAAAATAACATAGGCTCCTTTTAGGCACTGGGAACTCAACCAAAAATAAACAAACAGTCTTGGTCCTCTCACACACACGTGGCCACAGGCACAGGTGCCTGCATGGCTACACGCCCTGCTCAGAGGCCTGCAGGCTTGCCCTTCTGGGAGATGGCAACGCCACTCGCCGTGTTGGGTTGGGGACCCTCATCCGGGCTGCACTTCCCAGAACTTTTCCCAAGGCCCAGTGAGCTGCTCAACACCCCTACCTCTATCCTGTGGCTCCTGCTCATCCTTGAACAGGGTCCCCTTCTCCTTCATCCTTGTGGGCCAAATTCTACCCAGCACTAAACTCAGAGCTGAAACACCTCTGGGTCTGTCTCTGCTCCATCAAACAATGACTTCCTCCCGAGCTGGAGGGAGCCTCAGCTTTCCAGGGCATCTCCCTGCTGCTTCAGCTGCAGTGTCTGCCCACAAGGGCTGAGAGTGGGTTCCTTCTGTGCTACCAGCCTCTGGACATCAGGGGAGCCCCCAGGGAGCCTGGCCTGGCAGAGGTGCTCAGTGAACAGACAGGGGCCAAAGGTACCCTAAACACTCACCTTCTGGTCAACTGCTTAAAATTGTACAACCTGTTGCTTAGTGGTCAGAGTAGGACAGTTATCAGCGCACTGAAAATCTAATATTCACTGGCTAGAAGGAGTCACCTTTTAGAAAAGAGCCCAATTCCTGGGAAAGCAAATTTCACAATTTCCAAAATGGTACTTCTTTCTTTTTAAGTGAAATCCTCATTCCTGGATGCCCCACCCACCCATTCAACTTGGTCTCTGGAACTCTCAAAGCGACACTGGGCTTGGCTGTAGAGATCCTACTGTCCACATTTTGACAGATTCTCTGTAAATATATATATATATTTAAAGATTTGCGGAGCCAGCCTGTGGTGTAGCAAGTAAAGCTGCCACCTGCTATGCTGGCATCCACTTTCGATCCTGCTCCCTGCTAATGCACCTGGCAAGGCAGCAGTGACGGCCCAAGTGCTTGGGCCCCTGCATCCACGTGGGAGATGCAGATGGAGTGCCTGGCTCCTGGCTTCAGCCTGGCCCAGCCCTGGCTATTGCAGCTATTTTGGGAGGGGGTGAATCAGCGGATGGAAGATCTCTCTCTCTCTCTCTCTCTCTCTCTCTCTCTCTCTCTCTCTCGTGTGTGTGTATCCCTGCAGTGATCCGGGGCTTCCTGAAAGCAGAGACTGCATCCTGCATCTCCATCTTCTCTTTCTCTGGTCTTGTGGTTGTTGTCTGTCATTGGGTGTATGCTGCCCATGACAGATCTTCAGAAATGAATGCTAAAGTCGGCTCAGCCAACCACGAAGGGGCGCCAAGCGAGCACCGATGTATCTCCAGGCTAGCTTACACTGAACTCTGCGTCTCCCCTCAGTTTACACTGAAGTCACTGTGCACGCAAACCTGTGTGTGCCTGCAAAGCGTCTCACTAGTCCCCTCCCACCTGCTGACAGTCACCCCTCCACAGGAAAGCCAGGGCCTAACTCCATTTATTGCTCAACAGAGCTCCCACTGTGTGCCTGCCTTGGTCTCTGGGGATCAAGGTGCAGGGTCAAAGGGGAGGCGTTTCCACAAATCACAATGACACCAGGCAGACAGTAGGAGGCGCTCTATCAGTGACACCACACAGGCATCAACCAGGTTCCACCTGCACTAGTATTGAAGAACAGCAAAAGGGTTTCAGAAGAACAAACAGTTGTGGTGTGAATTTAGTTCCATTTTCCTACATGCCACAACAAGCCGGCAGGTCTTAGAGGGCAGGGCCTACGGCTCATGCGCAGTTACACTCCCGGAAGTGCCTCGCACAGTGTGTCTGGCATAGCAGGGGTTTGGTCCAGCACGGCGCTGTGGGCCTTCCGAGTGCTTCCACAAGCAGAGGGAAGAGAGTGATGGCCACAGCCGGCACCCAGAGAGAGGGCTGGGACTCGAACCCCAGGCTCTCCTGTGCCTCTCGGGACCCGGTCCTTCCCGGCGGCGGGGTCAGTGGCGCCTTTCCCGTGTCCCGTCTCTGCGCTAGGATGACCCGTGCGGCTCTGCAGGTGATGGGAGACGGCCAGTACCTGAGGATATCCACGGCTCGCTCACAGGAAAGGTCTTCGGCAGGCTCATTGTTCATTTGGAGGATCTGATCGCCCGGGAAAAGCTTGCCGTGAGCAGAGCCTCCTGTTGGGCAGAAAACAAGCGATGGTGCTCGTGCCAGGGGGGTCCGGACCCCACGAGGCACCACCATGGCGCTCCTGAAGGGCAGCCCGGGCTCGCCCCCTCCCTTCAGCCAGACCTAGGCTCAGGTGCATCATAGTCTTCCTGGTAATGAGCTAGCTATGGACACCTAGCATCCACCAAGGTCAAGGGATGTCAGGAGACTCTTCTGAGAAAGGACACTAGCAGAATCTTCTGATCAACAGAACTGGCCGGCCGGTCTGCTCCAGGCATCGCTGAAGAACTCGGGATGTGTGTGCACACCTGTGTGTGTGTGTGTGTGTGTGTGTGAGCTGAAATTAATATATTTTAAGTAGTCCCAGATCTCATATCAATCCTGAGCTCCAGTGTGAAAACAAACACCCAGCTCCTCTTCTCGGCTCTGCTACAGCCCATATTTCACCAAGGCTCCAGCAGAAACAAATCGATAGCTTCTATTACTGTCTGACCAGAAAGTGTCCCCGCAAGGAGTGTGCAAAGCTCAAGGTTGGGGGGGGGGGCAGCTTAGCCAAACACTTTCACCGCCCCTGAGATTGGCCAGGGAGCTGTGGACGGGAACAGCCAAGGCCCCTGGGAGTCGGGGTTCAGAGCAGTGAGTGAGTGTGGGGGATCCCTCCCTTGCAGCACCACAGCCCAAGACAGAATCAGGTCAGAGAGGCGTGCCTTGGCTAATCCCCTGGGGTGGCGTCTTCTGCAGTTCGAGGCAGCACAGAGAGATGGGAGGAGAGGCATGGTTGTTCTCCCGACTAGAAACCAGGCTCCTGGCTCCCTCCCCAGCCAGCCCCTACCTGCCGTCACGGCCACCACTGTGAGGGGAAGGCTCTCAGAAACGTGAAATCCATAGTCCTGGAGGAGGGCATCTTTGTCTATCCTGACCGTGTGCCTCACGGGGGTGAGGGTCTGCGTTGGGGTCCCAGGGGGCCCGTCTGCAGCAGCGACTTTAGCCCTGGAAGAGAGAAAGGCAGGGCTCCGGTTGGTGGCCACAAACTGGGTCAGCCCCAAGCTGCATGGAGAAAGACAGCAGAGCTGAGCAGACAGCAGCTCTGCCCTGGAGGGGGATGAGACACAACCACTGCAGGTTAACACAGTCCCAGTATGACCAAGCGCTCTGCTCTCCAAGAGCAGGTGCAGGTGCAGTGGGCACTCAGCGCAGGGGGAGAGCAGCTTTAACTGCAGGGCAGAGGTGAGGGCATCAGGGAAGCACTTGCTACCCGGGACAGGAGGCATCTGAGTCGCACCTTGAGAGAAGCCTGGGCTCTGCCTACGCTGCCTGGGGCTTGGCACACAGCAGCCATCCAAGAACCACTGCTGAACAAATCGATGGTGGGCCTGTCTGTGCTGTAGTGGGCTGAGCCTCTGCCTGCAGCACCGGCATCCCATATGGGCACCAGTTCGAGACCCGGCTGCTCCACTTCTGATCCAGCTCTCTGCTATGGCCTGGGGAAGCAGTAGAAGATGGCCCAAGCACTTAGGACCCTGCACTTGTGGGGAAGACCGGGAAGAAGACCCTGGCTTTGGATTGGCACAGTCTGGCTGTTGTGGCCTTTTGAGGAGTGAACCAGCAGATGGAAGACCTTTCCCTCTGTCTTTCCTTTTTTGTCTTTAACCCTACCTTCAAATAAATAGATAAAAATCTTTTTTTAAAAAAAATGATGGAGCGATGGACAGGACCTGCAGCAGGAGGTGTTGCTTGAACAGACTGCACGAGGGGAACACGTGGGGATTTTCCCTGTAACTGTGAGGATTCCAATAGGAAATCCCAGACAGCAAGCACCCCCCACCTCTACTGAACTTTTTTCTTTTCTTTTTTTTTTTTTTAATATTCTTTCTTTATTTGAGAGGTAGAATTATGACAAAGAGAGGGAGAACCAGAGAGAAAGGTCTTCCATCCACTGGTTCACTCCCCAAATGGCCACAACAGCTGGAGCTGGGCTGATCCAACACCAGGAGCCAGGAGCTTCTTTCACATCTCCCATGTGGGTGCAGGGGCCCAAGGACTTGGGCCATCTTCCACTGTTTTCCTAGGCCATTAGCAGAGAACTGGATGGGAAGAAGAGCAGCCGGGACTCGAACCGGCACCCATATGGGATGCTGGTGCCTCACGCAGAGGCTTAGCCCACTATGCCACAGCACCGGCCTCTCCTCTATTGATCATTAAAAATCTGTAGAGGCATGTTCGAGAAGTATCTAAAAGCAGGTGAGCGGAAAGCTGTACTTTTTCCCCTCTCAGAACCACAAAACGAGTCACGAGCTATTTTTTGCGTGTCTGTGGCAAATGCTTTTTTCCCCCTAGAACAGTCAGTGGTTCTCTGCGGGGAAGGGCGAATGGCGGATGGGATGCAGTGTTTATTGTCATTATAAACAGAGCTGCGGAGGAAGAGCCCGGCCTTCAGGGCTCCACGATCAGGGCCCGTCATAGTTCTCATCCATTTACCCCGCACTGTCAGGAACTCCGCCTAATGCGACGTGCGACGCTCAGCTGCAAATCAGCTCTGTCATCTATAATGAGCCCCCATCTCAACAAGGACCAGACACTATGAAAAAGCATCGCTGGGGCCAGCATGCATGGGACAGGTGCAGTACAAAGCCTCGCACACACTATCCTTGGCCCTGGCTGAGAACGGACGACCTGAGCCAGCTCAAGAAGCAGAGAGGATTTCTCCAAGACAGGCCCTGGACAAGGCTGAGGGTCAGCAGAAACCTAACCAGGGTGGGAGAAATGAACAGCTGAGAACACTTCCATGAATACAACCCTCAGCTAGTCCTGACTAAGCGAAAATCTTTAAAGCCATAAAAAGGCCTTTAAAAAAGATTTACTCGTTGATTTGAAAGGGAGAGTTACAGAGAGGCAGAGGGAGAGAGGGAGAGGGAGAGGGAGAGGGAGAGGGAGAGGGAGAGAGAGAGAGAGAGAGAGAGAGAGAGAGAGAGAGAGAGAGAGAGAGAGAGAGAGAGAGGTCTTCCATCCACTGATTCACTCCCCAAATGGCTGCAACGGCCGGAGCTGTGCCAATCTGAAGCCAGGAGCCAGGAGCTTCTTCCGGGTCTCCCACGTGGGTGCAGGGGCTCACTTTCTTCTTCTACTGCTTTCTTAAGCCATGGCAGAGAGCTGGATTGAAAGTGGAGCAGCCAGGACTCGAACTGGTGCCCACATAGGATGCTGGCATGGCAGGTGGTGGCTTTGCCCGCTACGCCACAGTGCCAGCCCCAAAAAGGCCTTTCTTAACCAAAATAATATACATTGAAATCCAAAAACCAACATTTGTGTTCTTTGAAAAAAGCAACAGGGTGATGATGCCTCAACACTACTCCCATTTAATGCAGAAAGGGAAATGCTTACAACAGGTATCAGGGGAGGAAAAGTGATAAAAGGAACAATAGGCATAAAAACATGGAAATGTTGCACATATAATTTTTTTTTAGTGGATGATGACATGTACCTAAAAAATAATGAACAAAGAGAATTTCTAGTACTAAAAAACAATTATTGGAGTTGAAGGCTAAAAACACCAAGCCATTCGTCACCTCATTAAAAACAGATTAGCTGAATGCCCATAAGGTGCCAGGCATTCTTAATGAGCTAACACTGAACATCCAGAAAATGCCAAGAAAGGCGTCAAGTACCCAAATCAGTGGTGTGTACTAATTTAATTTGGGGAGAGAATCATAACCTCGCTGAGATCAGTAAAGGAAGACACAAGTAATTGGGCAAAAGTTATGGTGGGTTCCTCATTGCACAAATACTGAAAAATGGAAATAAGTTACAAATTAAAGCATGAGCGTGCTTCCAAAAGTTGATGAGTTGTGGGCTGAAAAGACAAGTTTAGAGCAGGAGTTGTGCTGCCATTAAGCGGTGCCTGGGACCCTTGCATCCCATTTCCGAGCGCTGGTTCAAGTCCCGGCACCTCTGCTTCCATCCAGCCTCCTGCTACTGCGGCCTGGGCAGCAGAATGTGATGGTTCCAGTGCTTGGGCCCTGCCCCCAAGCTGGGAGACAGGGGTAGACCTTCTGGCTCCTGGCTTCAGCTTGGCCCAGCCCTGGCTGTTGCAGGCATGTAGAGAGTTAAGAAAACCAGATGGACCATCTGTCTCTGTTCTCTGCTCATCGAATAGGTAAAAGTAAATAAATAAAACGTTTTCTTAAAAGGTAAAGTTTTCTTTGGTGCAAAAAATTATGAAGTCCATTCAGGAGCTTTTGATAATACACATTTTCCATGACCCTTTTGAAGCTCTTTCATGTAATGTAAGATATGTACATAAATTTAAATTTTCTAATAGTCGCATGCAAAAAGAAATAAGTAAAATTAATTTTATAAATATGTATATTTTCCTTAACCCAAATACAAAACTCAGGTTCAAGTCCTGGCTGCTCTGCTTCCTCTCCAGATTCCTGCTAATGCACCTGGGAAAGCAGTGGGAAGTGGCCTAAGTGCTTGGGCCCTTGTACCCACATGGGAGACCCGGTGGAGTTCTAGGCTCCTAGCTTTGGCCTGGCCAAGTCTCAGCCATTGCGGCCATTTGGGGAGTGAACCAGTGGATGGAAGATTCTCTCTCTCTCACCTCTTACTTTCTCTCTGTCTCTGTCACTCTGCCTTTCAAATAAAGAAAATAAATCTAAAATATTTTTTTAAAAAAGATTTAGTTTATTTGAAAGGCAGAGTGACAAAGAGAGAGATTGATTTTCCATCTGCTCGTTCACTCCCCAAATGACTGCAATGTCAAGGGCTGGGCCAGGCCAAAGCCAGGAGCCAAGAGCTTCATCTGGGTCTCCCGTGAGGGTGGCAGGAGCCCAAGCACTTGGGCCATCTTCCACTGCTTTCCCAGGCACATTTTAGCCGGGAGCTGGATCAGAAGTGGAACAGCAGGGACGGGAACCGACACTCCTATGGAATGCCGGCATCACAGGCAACGGCTTCCCCCACTTCACCACAATGCCAGCTCTGAAAAGATGCTTTAAAATGTCCGACTCCTCAAGCCTGCCCCCGTGGGCCAGCATCCTTGGACCTCGGGCCCTGGCCAGCGTCCACCCGTTTACTCCCCTTCCCAGGCTTCACTCCGGCCCCATCTCTCCCAACACACCAGGTTCACCTCTGGGCCTCAGCTGCCCACGCGGGGGGGTGTGACATCACATCGAGCTCCAGCTCCAGCGCCACCTCTGGCTTCTCCGACTTCCTGGCTGGGCACAAGTTCCTTCCCGTCAGCTCAGGCCCTCTCAGAGCCCCAAGCACCCACCCTTCCCTGAAGACGCCCTGTTTCCACCGGTCACTCCCCTTCCTGGACAGACATTATGTTCTCTGCAAGCAGGAACCACGCTTTGTCTACCTCTAAGTGTCTCACAGCATCAAGTGAGGATCTCTGCTCGCAGGAAGCACAGGTGCCTACTGTGTGAATAAATGAACAAAATACTGTACCTATGCAGTGTGGCACCACTGATATAGTACCTCTAACACAACTAGCAAAAGGTGAAAATGCACGTAAACGACTGATAAGTAACAATTTGAATATGCGTGGCAGAGTTCAATGTCATTGTCGTCTCCATTTGCTTACTTTAATTCTTAGCTCAGCCCCGTGGCTGTTGGGTCCTGCTCGGGACTCACCTTCTTCATGTCCCAGGGCTCAGTCAATGGTACCACAAGGCCAATGCCAGTGGCTCCAGCCAGACTCTCAAGAATCGTGTTCACTGGGGCCGGCGCTGTGGCATAGTGGGTAAAACTGCCACCTGCTGGGCCGGCATCCCATATGGGTGCCAGTTTGAGTCCCAGCTGCTCCACTTTCGATCCAGCTCTCTGCTGTGGCCTGGGAAAGCAGTAGAAGATGGCCCAAGTCCTTGGGCCCCTGCACCCACATGAGAAACCCAGAAGAAGCTCCTGGCTCCTGGCTCCTGGCTTCAGATCAGCGCAGCTCCAGCCACTGCAGCCAATTGGGGAGTGAACCAGTGGATGGAAGACTTTCTCTCTCACTTTCTCTCTCTCTCTCTCTCTCCCCCCCCCCCCACCTCTCCTTCTCTCTCTGTGTAACTCTGCCTTTCAAATAAATAATTAAATCTTAAAAAAAAAATTGTGGGCCGGCGCCGCGGCTCACTAGGCTAATCCTCCGCCTAGCGGCGCTGGCATACCGGGTTCTAGTCCCAGTCGGGGCGCCAGATTCTGTCCGGGTTGCCCCTCTTCCAGGCCAGCTCTCTGCTGTGGCCAGGGAGTGCAGTGGAGGATGGCCCAGGTGCTTGGGCCCTGCACCTGGCTCCTGCCATCGGATCAGCGCGGTGCACTGGCTGCAGCGTGCCGGCTGCGGCGGCCATTGGAGGGTGAACCAACAGCAAAGGAAGACCTTTCTCTCTGTCTCTCTCTCTCACTGTCCACTCTGCCTGTCAAAAAAAAAAAAAAAATTGTGCTAAACTTTTTCCTGCCCTCGTCCCTCTCATCACATAACTCACAGCAGCAACACGTCTCTACAGACACCACGCCCACAGCCACCGATCTATGTGAGGCCCCCCTTGCCAGTCCTTGCTGAGAGATTGCAGCAAGAGGCCCCTAACCGGTCTCCCACTTGTCATCCTTGTCTGTCCTGAATGACACTTCATCTGGCAGCCAGGCTGAGTCTAGCAACGCAGCCCTAGTCCCACGAACAGCCTCTGCCCATTACTCCAGCCTCCGAAACTAGGACATTAGGTCTTTGTGATGTTCTTGTTCCAGCCAGATAGTCTCCTTTGAGTTCCTAAAGTGCATTGTCTTTGGATAAGCTCTTCCCTCTGCCTGGATAGCTCCCCTGCTGCCACACACACACTCTAGAGCCCACCCCCACCCCCACCGCCCTGGCCCACCTCCTCCATCTTCTGGTGGAGCTATCTCCATCTGCTTGTCGCATCCACAGAATCAAGTGCCCCTTTTGGAAACGCCCCCCTCCCCCTTGTTCCTAACAACCAGCATGGTCTCATGTCCTCTCTACACTGTGGTCAGTGAGGCAAGAACGGCCTATTTCTGGTCGCACGGCTGAACTCAGAGCCAGCCATGGAGCAAGACTTCATAAGCGCTTGGCGAACAAAGGAACAAACAAGCCCGGCCGCAGGGTTTCAGCAGAACCCTTTGGATGACGATGATGCTGACGATGGCGATGATGCTGATGCTTTTCAAACACGTGGGCATCAGCGAGCTGACGTCTCCTGCGTGCAAGGGCGTGTTCCCCAACAGCAGTGCACAAGAGAGGCCCCGCAGGGTGCACTGCAGCCCTGGACAGTGTCAGTGGCTCTGACCCAAAGGCCACGCTCGAGCTTTTGTTTGGAATGGGATTACCTACGTAAACGTCCAAAGTGCAGCCTCTCCGCACAGAGCACATTTAATATTTGACTGCACACGGAAGGAAGCCATGCCTGGGACAAAATTCCCTCCTCTGAAGCATCTGACAAATCTCAAATGAAGCACTGATCCAAAAACACACGCCTGCTGCCTCCGTAATGGTTTCCAGCCATGACT
This sequence comes from Oryctolagus cuniculus, assembly GCF_964237555.1. NCBI lineage: Eukaryota > Metazoa > Chordata > Mammalia > Lagomorpha > Leporidae > Oryctolagus > Oryctolagus cuniculus. The sequence goes on along the minus strand of NC_091432.1, from coordinate 200,533,909 downwards.
CCGAGGCGAGTTCTGAGCTCTCACACCGAAGCCTGTAAGACTCGCAGCGACACCCACGAAACTGCCAGGGAACTGAATGGACCCGAAGGTCCAACCAGAACATGGGAAATGTGTCGTGAAGATGTGGGCTATTTCCGTATCCTACAGGTCGTCAGTTCACGTTTAGTTGATCAATAACACCGGAAAAAAAGACCAGGTAGGAGTGGGTTCTGCTGCAGAGGCCCTCTGGCTTCGCCTGGGCTCACCAGTGTGTTGGGAAAGACGTTTTGCTTCTGCTCTGTCACAGTGAAGAACTCACCTCCAGGTTCCAGCTGGCTGTGGGGAAACTACTTCCCGTCTATGTTTAAACACTGCATGGTGATCAGACTGAATGATGTGAGAAGCCAAATCTGGCATCAAATGGATTTTGTAATTTAAAGTCTGTTCCAAGAAAGCAGAAATAGAGGCAGTGGTCTATTCTAGAAGGCAGTCTGGCTCATGGTTGTGAGCACGGGGATACGCTTGTGACTGTGACAACCCCCCCAGGGGGACATGTGCATGCCTGTGTGTGCACGTGTATGCATGAGCACACATGTGGATGTGTGTGCCTGTATGTGAATGCCTTGTGTGCACAAATGTGCATTGTACGCCTGTGTGTACTGGTGTGAGTGCCTGCACGTGGGTTTGTTTATGTGCCTTATATATTTGTGTGTAGACATGTACATGTGTGCTCGTTAGTATGAAGATTCCTGGTAAGTTGAAAAAAAAATCTCCTTTTCAAGCCCTGAGGATAAAATCAAACAATTAGATCTTGCTGTGTAAAACGAACATTTCTATGGGCCAGTGTTGTGGGATAGTGGGTGAAGGCACTGCCTGCAATGCCCGTGTTCCATAGGAGTGCTGGTTCGTGTCCAGCTGTTCCACTTCTGATCCACCTCTGGCTAATGGCCTGGGAAAAGCAGCAGAAGATGGTCCAGATACTTGGGCCCCTACACCCATGTGGGAGACCCAGAAGAAGCTCCTGGTTCCTGGCTTTGACCTAGCCCAGTCCTATCCATTGAATTCATTTAGGGAGTGAACCAGCAACAGATGGAAGATCTCTCTCTCGCTCTTGCTCTTGCTCTCTCTCGTGCGCGCGCTCTCTTACTATAAGAGCCCTTAATCTATAAAGTTTGTGGACCTTCTATTACATGCTTTGCACTCTACCAGGGCGGAGGATACTTTATCAAACAAGACAGCCATGCTGCTTGGTCTCATACAGGCTGGGCAGGCTGGGCGGAGACGGTAGAATGGACAGGAGGAAGGAGAGTAACGATGGGAAGGAAGTCAATGTGCGTTATTCCACCATGCGATGAGCGCGTAACTACCCTGGAGGGAACAGTCACAAGCATGAACCCACTGAGCCTTGGCCGGCCAGGAAAGGCCTCTTTTTGAAAAGAAAAAAATTATGTACTTGAGAGAAAGAGAGAGTTTCTACCCACTGGGCCACTCCCCAAATGCCCACAATGACCTCTGGCTGGGGCTGACCGGGAAGCCAGGAACTCAGTCCAGATTTCCCATGCGGTGGCAGAAACCCAGTCACCCAAGCCATTACCACTGTCTCCCAGGGTCTGCAGTGGGAATCACAGGCCAGAGCCACACATCAAACCCAGGTGCTCTGAAATGGGATTGGGCATTTTAGCCAGTGTTAATGGCTAGGCCAAACATCTGCTCTGGGAAAGGCCTCTCAAAAAGGGTGATGCTTAAACTCAACCTGAAGGGTAAGGAGCTGTCATTAAAACTGGAAGAAAAGGCCGGCGCCGTGGCTCAATAGGCTAATCCTCCACCTTGTGGCGCCGGCACACCGGGTTCTAGTCCCGGTCGGGGCGCCGGATTCTGTCCCGGTTGCCCCTCTTCCAGGCCAGCTCTCTGCTATGGCCAGGGAGTGCAGTGGAGGATGGCCCAGGTGCTTGGGCCCTGCACCCCATGGGAGACCAGGAAAAGCACCTGGATCCTGGCTCCTGCCATCGGATCAGCGCGGTGCGCCGGCTGCAGCGGCTGCCATTGGAGGGTGAACCAACGGCAAAGGAAGACCTTTCTCTCTGTCTCTCTCTCACTATCCACTCTGCCTGTCAAAAATAATAATAATAAAAAAAAAAAAACAACAAACTGGAAGAAAAAAAACTTCTGTCCCTGAGACGAGAAAGAGTGTGACTAGGTCCAGGAACTGAAAGGAAGCAAAACACAGGGGAACAGTAAGCAAGGAAGCAAGAGGAACAAGTGAGGCTGGAGGGTCAGGCTGGATCAGACCGGGAAGGGACTTGTAGGCCATGGCACAATGGTGGGTGGGCTACCGAATGGCGTGGCTACTGTGGAGTTGGAGATGGGAGCTGATGGGAGCCACAGGAGCATTTTACATTTTGAAAAGTCCACTATGGCTACAGAGTGGAGAACCAGCCTGGAAAGGCAAATCCTGAGTGACCACAGCAATGCCCACTGGGACACAGCAGTGGATGGATTGGAGACACGGTTGAAGGCCAACTGACAGCAGCTGCCGACAGGGTGGACGTGAGGGACTCGAGCACTCAGGCTGACTCTTGGATCTGCTACTTAAGCAACTGGGTGGTAGGTGGTACCATTCACTCTACTCCTGGGAAATGTACTTATTTACCCCCAAACTCAGTATTTTCAATTCTTGGCCATTTTCAATCAGGACCCCAAGAGCCCAGCTTGTGCCAAGACTGTGGGATTAGAGGTGAGAAACAGTTTAAACAGGGCTACATGTGATTCACTGTAGGAACACATACAGAAATAATATCTTTGGGCAGGTGCTGTGGCTTAGCGGATAAAGCCACTACCTGTGGTGCCGGCACCCAATATGGGCACCAGTTCAAGTCCCAGCTGCTCCACTTCCAATCCAGCTCCCTGCACCTGGGAAAGCAGCGGAAGATGGCCCAAGTGCTTGGGCCCCTGCACCCACATGGGAGACCCAGAAGAAAATCCTGGCTCCTGGCTCCTGGCTTCAGATTGGCCCAGCTCTGGCCATTGCAGCCATCTGAGGAGTAAATCAGTGGATGGAAGATCTCACTCACTCTCTGAAACTCTGTAACTCTGCCTTTCAAATAATGTCTTTCACTGGAACTGGCAGGAACCTTTTAATTGTTTTCTTCTGATTCTCAAGCATATGAAAAACAAAACTCTTTAGGCACATGGAAGGATTTCAATGGCATTAGCCATCAGGGTAATGCAGTTCAAAACCACAATGAGATCTCACACCCACCGTCCCTGCCCCTACGATGGCTACAAGCAAAGATACAGAGAACAGCAAGCATTGACTCTGGAACAGTCACACCCTGCCGGTGGAAATGTACAACAGCGCAGTTACTTGGGGAAAGAGTCTGGCAGCTCCTCAAAAGACCAGAAACAGAATTGCCACACAACCCAGCTAGTCTCCTCCTAATTATACACCCAAGAGAGCTGAACGTGTATGTTCAAACAAAACTTTCATGCAAATATTCATAAAACCACGATTCATAGTAGTCCCAAAGCGGAAACAACTCAGATGCTCATATATTATTTGGGCTTATGTATCAACCCCAATGTTTATGCTATGTCAGCAAATGAAAATGTTATACCCACAAAGGAAATGTCCCATCATGGAATATTATCTGGCAATGAGACGTGATAGGCTGACCCATGCTATAACACAGCCAAGTGCAGAAGCCAGTCAAATACAAACCACATAGAGCACTATTTATGTGACATATCTAGAGTATGCAAACATATAGAAATGGAAAGTGGGTCCATGGTGACCCTGTACTGGAGATGGGGCACTTGGGAGTGACTGCTAATGTACAGGAGTTGCTGTTCATTTAGAGTATCGAAAGTGTTCTAAAATTAGATTGCAGTGACAGGTGCACAATTCTGTATATACAAATATTTATACTAGAGGTCACTGAAGTTTGTGTACTTTTTAATTTTTAAAATATTTATTTATTCTGTTTGAAAGGCAGAGTTACACAGAGAGAGGGAGAAAGAGACAGACATCCTCTGGTTCACTCCCTAAACAGCTGCAACAGCTGGGGCTGGACCAGACCAAAGTCAGGAGGCTGAAACTCCAGCCAGGCCTCCCCCATGGGTGCAGGGGCCCAAGCACTTGGACTGCCTTCTGCTGCCTTCCCAGGTGTATTATCAGGGAGCTGAGTGGGAGAGTGGAGCAGCTGGGACTCAATCAGCACCCATACGCGGATGCTGGCATCACAGGTGGCAGCCTAGCCCACTGTGCCACAACGCTGGCCCCATGTGCACTTTGGGTGAATTTTATAATGTGAGAAATGTATGTCAAAAAAGATGCGGGGGGACTTGCTAGAGGGCCATGTCATCTTCTGTTTACATTCTGTGAGAGAAGCACAGTGTCGGAGGATTCCAAGGTTAAATATGGAGGCCACATCAAGTTAAACAGGTCTCCTCCTGCAGGATTGCTTAGAGCCTTGGCTTTGTAGTCTGTGCACCAGGAGTCGGGGGGTGGGGTAGGAGTGGGATGGAGGCTGCCTTCTTCCCAAACATGTAGCCACAGAAGCTCATTCTGTGGGGCAGCCTCATCCAGGAATGGGCTTTGCAGAACCTGCTTCGGAAAGCAATATACACACTTTCCCACTCATTTCACAAGCACTGCCTGACCACACGCAATGTTCCCGAAACTCAATCGCTCCTGAGCTACAGAGATGACGTCAATACTTTCCCTGATGTCACAGAAGGTGGGTCTAGAAGAAGCAAAAGGAATGTGCTCACATAAGTGGAACACAGCCGGAGGAGCACAATACCAACACAACCAACCAAAAATACTACGGGGCCCAGAGCAGGCACTATGGTGCAACAAGTTAGGCCACCACTTGGACACCCACATCCCGGATGGGAACAGCTAGTTCGAGTCCCAGCTACTCTGCTTCTGATCCAGCTTCCTGCTAAAAGCACCTGAGAAGGCCGCAGGTGATGGCCCATGGACTTGGGTCCCTGGCTTGGAGTTCTTGGCTCCTGGCTTCAGCTTGGTCTAGCCCAACTGTTGTAGGCATTTGGGGAATACACAAGATCTCTCTCTCTCTCTCTTCCTCTCTGTCCTTCTGCCTTTCAAATAAATAAATCTTTAAAAAGAAAATTCTATGGGGCCCTGTGGAAGAGATTAATTCTGACTACAAAGTGGAGAGCAACTCATGGGAGACCCAGAACTTCAGGCCTTCAGTCTTTTTTGGGGGGCTGGGGGGAATCTAGACTCCTAGAGCTGGCAGGAGGGGTTGTGGCAAAGGAGCCCAGGCCCCAGGAGTCCAGATGAAGAGGCGGTGCTTACAGGAGGAGAACAAGGAGTTTGCTTTAGCAGGAACATAACAGGCATGAAGCTAGGTAGTAAGACAAATGGCTGGAAAGGAACACAGCTTGATCATGAAGGGCCTGGAAATGTCAACCCAAAGGATGTTTAATCTCCAAGCTGTAAGAAATGGGCACCCCTCAAAGGAGGGGCTGTGAGTGCTCTTAATTGACATACTCTTGGAGCCTCGGTGGCTTCATCTGTGAAATGGGGTCCATGCTACCACCAGCCTTCTCCCACCCGAGCCTGTGAGGACCAAAGAACTTGGCCACGGGCAGTACAGCCCTGGGTAAAGTCCGCTAGAGAGCAGCGCGACAGCTGTTTCCAGCTCCTTCGGAAGACTGTGTCTCACAGGCACCTGACACGTGATCTCTTGTCTCCGGATGGAGGAGCCAGATGGGAATCTGAGACAGAAACTGGGCTCTTTGCAACAGAACATATTTTGAAGTTCTCTCGTAGCAGGAAATCAGATCTGTATTTGATTTCATCTTATTTCGTGCAGAATGAAGCAGGGACTGGGAGGAAGGCAGAGCTGCTGGAAACAAAGACAGGGAAGGAGCAGAAGCAGCAGCCTGCCCGCCTCTCGCCTCTCGCACCCAGGACGGGGCAGGGCTCCGCGTGTGTGAGCGAGAGCTGAAAGGCGTGTGCACACCAGCGTGTGTTTGCACGTGTGCGCAGTGCTTCTGCAGTCTGTGATTGGGGGTTGAGGGTGTCTGGGGGCGGGGGTATGAACAAAGCCAGCCCGGGCGGCCACCCCTCCTCTACCGTTGGAGATAGCAACCCTGCTGGGCCAGGAGCCTCACCGGGCGGAGCTGTCCCGCGAGCGCCGCAGCCATCTCGCCACCATCTGTTCTAGCCGGTGTGCTCTCCGCGTCTGGAATACGCTGCTTTCCAGCTCTTCCATTTACCTGAAAGGAACAAGAGTGTTTAAAGCAGCCAGCGCACACACGGAGAGCATATTCTGACAACCTAGTGGGATGTGGCCTGTATCTGCCCAGTCTAAGGCGCGCGGAGGTAGTAACTGGGGCTCCTCTCCCTCCTGAAGTCACCCTGAACTGTGAGGGGTCTCCACGCCCACCGCAGAAGCAGCTGCAACAGCTCGGCCCCAAACAGCGCATAGCCTTGTGGCCAGCAGACTGGCTTTGACAGTTCAAGTTTTCTTCAGTTTCATGACTGTGTCCCAGAGTAAGAAATACATCTGACTGTGTGGCACTGGGCCCAACACTCAGCTCCGTACCCCTGGGCAAAGCAGTCCAGTTCTGCCGGCATCAGGAGCTGCACGTGCAGGAACCGCTGCTTCACCACTCCCCGCAGATCCTTCTGGGTCCTGCGGCTTTTGCTCAGTATCTTATACTTAATTTTTGAATAGGTAATTCACTTGTATAATTCAACACCAGCCTATAAAAACAGATGTACAGTGTCTGTGCAGTGCACATAAAATATGTGAAGAGGGTAGAGGTCATATTAAGTGTCCTTACTCCTGGGAGTGGGGAGAGGAGAGAGAGGAGAGAGAGAGAGAGAGAGAGAGAGAGAGAAAGAGATATCACTCCTCTGTCCTTACTTGCCCCCGGTTCCCATGTCCACACAGAAATCACTGCTCTTATCCTCTATTTGTTCTTCCAGAGTTTCTTTATGCCTACACAAGCAAATACAAATATGGATTTTTGCATTTGCTCTTTACATAAAGGGTAGTACACCATAAACTTCATTTGGCACCACACTCTTTTCTCCTTAGGATTTACAACCTGCGTATTTTTTCACAACACTACACAGAATTTCTCATTGTGTGTGTGTGTGTGTGTGTTTTTTTGATAACTACGGAGTATTCCATTGTAAGATTGTACCAAAATTTAAAAAGTACTTCTCTGTCGATAGACACGTGGGTTATTGCCAATTGCTTGCTATTATAAACAATACTGTAATGAGTTATGCCACACATATATCATTTCTGTATGCTTGCAATTATGTATCTGGATAAGTTCCCAAGGATTAAATTGCTAGGTTAAAAGTTTCATGCATCTGTGCTTTGATAGGTATTGTCAGGTTACCAAGAAAGTATGCATGTGCTTGAAAGTGCTGTTCCATAAATCAATGTGTATTGATATTTTTTGATAGTCCATCTCACTTTTAAAAACATTCATCTTAACCCACCAAATTAATTTCTTTTTTTAAAAAAGACTTATTTATGGGGGCCAGCGCTGTGGCTCACTGGGTTAATCCTCCGCCTGCGGCGCTGGCATCCCATATGGGCGCTGGTTCGAGTCCCGGTTGCTCCTCTTCCAGTCCAACTCTCTGCTGTGGCCCAGGAGGGCAGTGGAGGATGGCCCAAGTGCTTGGGCCCCTGCACCCGCATGGGAGACCAGGAGAAGCACCTGGCTCCTGGCTTCAGATCGGTGCAGCGCACCGGCTGTAGCAGCCATTTGCGGGGGTGAACCAACGGAAGGAAGACCTTTCTCTTTGTCTCTCTCTCTTACTGTCTGTAACTCTGCCTGTCTAATAAAAGAAAAAAAAGATTTATTTATTTATTTGAAAGGCAGAGTTACACCAAGGGAGAACGGGGTGGCTGGTTTGATCCTGGCTGCTCCACTTCCAATCCAGCTCCCTGCTGGTGTGCCTGGGAAAGCAGTGGAAGACGGCCCAAGTGCTTAGGCCTCTGCCACCTATGTGGAAGATCCGGAAGAAACTCCTGGCTTCTAGCTTTGGTCTGTACAAACTGGCCATTGCAGCCAGTTGGGGAGTGAACAAGAGAATGGATGATCGCTTGCTCGCTCTCTCTCTCTTCCTGTCTCTCCCTCTCTCTCTTTGTAATTCTGCCTTTCAAGTAAATAAAATCTTTTTAAAAATTTGCAAGAATAATACAGACAGCTCCCACATACCCTTCCTTATTCTCCTTAATGTTAACATCTTATATAATCATTACATTTTGTCAACATTAAGGAATTAACATTGATGCCCCATTATTAACTATAGAGTATATTCAAATGTCACCAGTTTTCCTGCAATGTTTCTTTTTTGTTTCAGAATCCAATCCAGGATACCACAGCACATTTAGCTAGCTTAGTGCAATTTCAATTGTTCAGGAGCATAAAAAAAAGTTTCCAATGGACATCAGTTCTGGCTGGCAAAAACAACATAAGGTAATAATACATTCTTCCTTATGAATGTTCAAGTAAGCATACTGTTAACCCACAGAATCCTGCAGCAATCAGCAGGGTAGGAGTGGGCCGGACTACAAGGAAACAATACTAGCCAGGGTGCGTGGAAATGGAGATACAGGGCAGGTATTTGGCATAGCGGCTAGGCAGCAACTTAGGATACTCACATCCCAAATCCAAGTGCCTGGGTTTGAGTCCCAGCTCCACCCACTCCTGATTCCACTCTGGCTTTCTGCGGACACACGCCCTGTGAGGCAGCGGATGGGGGCTGGGCTACTTGATTCCCTGCGGTCCACATGGGAGAGCTGAAGGGAGGAGCCTGGCCCAGCCAGCCCTTGCTGCTTCTGCAGGCACCTGGGGAGTCAACTAGCAAATGGGAGATCTCTCTCTCTCTCTGTCTGTCTCTCTCTCTCTCTCTCCCTCTCTCTCATCAAATAAAATAACTTTTCTAAAGCATGAAAATAGGAATCCCAAACTAATCACTTTGAAAAATAGAGACTTACATTTTTCTATCAAATGGAAGCCAAATATGAAATAATAGGCAAAAAAGGCTAACATGGACATGGAATGAAACAAAAAAATAAGCTCCATTCAGATGAAGGCATGTGTCCATCTAGCTTTATTCTACAATGAGGACATCAGACCTGCATGATGCCCTCAGTTCCAGGCATCTACTTCCTACAAAAGTAGGAAGTAGAATAATAGAAAGTGGGCATTTAGCAAATAGCGCTTATGATGCCCACATCCTATCCTGGAGTGCCCAGGTTGGATTCCTGGTTCTGGCTCCTGACCCCAGTTTCCTGCTGGTGCAGACCCTGGGAGGCAACAGTGATGGCTCAAGGAAGTCTCACCGCTGTGGGAGATGTGGACTGAGTTCTTGGCTTTTGGATCTGACCATGGCACAGCCCTGGTCATTGAGGTCATCTGCAGAGTAAATCAGAGGACAGAAGATCTCTCTCTTAAATTAAAAGCAAATTAAGTTAAAAATATAAAATTAATAATAGAGAGACCATTTAAACTGGTGAGTTGAAGCGCTCCCCAAATAGTCGCAATAGCCAGCCTGGGCCAGGCCAAAGCTAGAGGAGCCAGGAGCTTCTTCTGGGTCTCCCATGTTGGTGGCAGGTATTTAAATACTTGGAGAAAGCATCTCCTGCTGCTTTCTCAGGCACATTAGCAGGGAGCTGGATCAGAAGTGGAGTAGCGGGGATATGAACCAGTGCCCATATGGGATGCTAACATCACAGGTGACAACCTAGCCTGCTATGCCATACCTGCCCCTGCATATTTTTTTTTATTAAAATCAGATATTACACTTCTCTCATTTGCAATATCATGAACATCATTCCTTACTAACATTTAGGCATTTACATCTTTATTTTAAGAGGCTATATAGGCACTGATGATGCTATGGCGTAGTAGGTTAGGTCTTTGCCTATGGTGCCGGCATCCCATGTTGAGTGCCAGTTTGTGTTCTGGCTGCTCTACTTCTGATGCAGCTCTCTGCTTATGGCCTAGGAGAGCAGTGGAAGGTGGCCCAAGTGCTTAGGACCCTGTGCCATGTGGGAGACCCGGAGGAGACTCCTGGCTCCTGGCTTCAAATCAGCCCAGCTCTGGCTATTGTGGCCATTTGAGGAATGAGCCAGGGGATGAAGGACCTTTCTCTCTGTCTCCCCTTGTCTCTGTGACTTTGTCTCTCAAATAAATAAGTAAAAATATTTAAAAAAAATCAAAGGCTATATAGTATAATTTTCTCTGATCATAATTTATTCAATAAATTTATCATTGGACATCTGTGTGGTGTCCGATGCTTCATTATTATAAAAGCTTTGTGGGGCTGGTGCTGTGGTGCAGTGAGTTAAAGCCCCAGCATGCAGAACTGGCATCCCATATGGGTACCAGTTCAAGTCCCAGCTGCTCCTCTTCTGATCCAGCTCTCTGCTATGGCCTGGGAAAGCAGTAGAAGATGGCCCAGGTCCTTGGGCCCCTGCACCCACATGGGAGACCCAGAAGAAGCTCCTGGCTTCAGATCAGCTCAACTTTGCCATTGCGGTCATTTGGGGAGTGAACCAGCAGAATGCAAGGTCTCTCTCTGTGTAACTCTGTCTTTCAAATAAATAAAATAATTCTTAGAAGAAAAAAAAGCCTTCCAACAAACACCTTCATTCATGACAAATTGCCACTTTGCTGCGATGTTCTTAGGATAAGTTCCTAGGAGTGAAATGATTGGATCTAAGTATACGTTCATTTTCAAGAATTTGGATGCATATGGCTAAACTGCATCCAAGAAAGTACTTCTTACACTCCTGCCAGGACAAACCTTTGTAAACAATGAATATGGAAAATAGCATCAAGCTATTGGCATATACAGTAATATTTAACATATATTTTTAAAATGCAGAAAAATAAACATGACACATACTCCCATCACACTAAGACCATAAAAAACAAGCCTCCTCCTTCAAGCGTCCAGTGCGCCTCTCAGGGGTTAGCACAGGTAAATGCTTGGTGGTATTCATGCCAACTGTGGCCAGAAGTTATGCAGGCCTCTCTTGTATACGGTAAAATATCTCTTCTGTGAAAATAGGATCAGGTTACACCAGTGGTCTGTATTTTGTGTTTTTAAAAATTTATTTGGGAGACAGAGAGAAAGCTCTCATCTGTTGGTTATTCCCCAAAGGCCTGGGACGGCAGGGGCTAGGCCAGCACTGGGCCTCGGCAGGGGCTGAGAACCGCAAACTCAATCCAGGTCTCCCACAAAGGTGACAGGGGCGCAGCCACTTGAGCAAGCACCACTGGCTCCCAGAGTCTGCATCGTTAGGAAGCTTGGGTCAGGGACGGAGCCCAGGCACTCTGACGGGGGTGAAGGCATTCCAACCGGGCAGCTTCACCGCTAGGCCAATGCCTGCCCCCGGTTTTTGCAATTTCTCCCCTGTGAGGGCATCACGGAGGCCTTTCCAGCTCAGAGCTCATTACATTTTAATTTGAAGTTTATTTGGTTACCAGCACATCTCAGCATTTTTCATGAGTACTGGTCTTGTTTTGGTTATTTTCTTGTTTTTCCTTATTTCTCTACGGTATAGTTGGTCCTTTCGTTAATAATTTTTAAGAGCATTCCTTTGCCAGGGACACGCAACCACATCTTATTTCTGTGAGACTTACTCAGGGAGTCAAGGATACAGGCTCAAGTGCTGTCACACACAGGCACTAACTAGAGAGGACAGAGGGCACACGTCTAGCAAAGTCCACAGGATTCTGTTTCCAAACACCAACTGCCTAGGAAGGCCCACTGTTCCACTGAGCCAGCTGATAATCCCAGGATGTGGATACCAGCTTGATCTGTGTTATATCAGAGCATCATGCTTCCAGGAGTCTAAGATGGTAAAGAGATTTTATTCGCCAGATTAATTAATTTATTTGAAAGGCAGAGTTACAGAGAAAGAGGGAGGGACAGAGAGAAAGAGAGATCTTTCATCTGCTGGTTCACTCCCCAAATGGCCAGGATTAAGCCAGGAGCCTGGAACTCCATCTGGGTCTCCCACGTGGGTGGCAGGGGACCAAGCACTTAGACTGCTTTCCCAGGTGCATTAGCATGGAGTGGGATTGGAAGTGGAGCAGCCGGGACTTGAATTGGCGCTCATGTGGGATGCTGGTATGACGGGTCGCTTAATTTACCATACCACAATGCCAGTCCCTGTACAGACTTAAAGCCAACTTCAGGGGCCAGTGTTGTGGTGTAGCAGGTTAAGTTGCTGCTTGCAATGCCAGCATCCATATTGGAGCTCCAGTTCAAGTCCTGGCTGCTCTGTTTCTGATTTAGCTCCTTGCTAATGTGTCTGGGAAAGAAAAAGATGGCCCAAGTGCTTGGGCCCCTGCACCCACGTGAGAAACCCAGATGGAGTTCTAGGCTCCTGGCTTTGGCCTGGCCCAGCCTGGGCCATTGCAGCCATTTGGGGAGTGAATCAGCAAAGGGAAGATCTGTGTGTGTGTGTGTGTGTGTGTGTGTGTGCACGCACCCTCTCTCTGTAACTCTCCCCTTTTGAATAAATAAATTAAAAACAAAATAAATTAAAAACAAAAAAACCAGTGACTTCTACAAAGACTCACTGAAAACCCAAGAGAATGATTAGTAGACAAAAACTATGATCATGGTTTACAAACAGCTCAACGGTCACCATGTCACAGAAATGCATGCCACATGATTCTAGGAGGCAGAGCTGGGATGAATGCGGGAATACCACGGACAGGAGACTCCCATTCAGGCTGAGGCAGGACCCACAGGTGTCCCAAGTTTTCTCAAGAATGAAGCTCTTTGTCATGGAAAGTATTCAAGCAGAGGCTGCATCATTAAACCCCGCCTGGGTGCAGCAGAGGGGACACACCAGTGCAGCGCAGGGACACTTCCACGGGGACATGGACCAGATGGCTTCTGTAGCTCCGTCCACCCCTGCAATCTGGGCTCTCCAGTAGATCAAGGATCAGGGAGCCAGGTAAGATAACATTTGTTGTGCTCTTTTTTTTTTAGAATATTTATTTATTTATTTGAGAGGTAGAGTTTTAGACAGAGGGGGAGAGACAGAAAGAGGTCTTCCACCCACTGGTTCACTCTCCCAGTGGCCAGAGCTGGGCCGATTCAAAGCCAGGAGCCAGGAACTTCTGCGTCTCCCACATGGGTGCAGAGGCCCAAGGACTTGGGCCATCTTCTACTGCTTTCCTAGGCCATAGCAGAATGCTGGATTGGAAGTGCAGCAGCCGGGACTCAAACTGGCACCCATATGGGATGCTGGCACTGCAGGTGGTGGCTTTACCCACTATGCTACAGCACTGGCCCCTGTGCTCTGTCTTGACATTCAAATGTCCACATCACCCAGAAGAGTTGAAAGTCCCAGAGTAACCGCAGCAGTGCAGAGGCAGAATGTTCAACCTCTACGGTGTCTCACGGTCTCACTACAGAGCCGCCAGGGATCCCAGATGTGCCCTGGAAGACTGAAGGCCAGCAAGCTCCTCTCTGCCTCTGGAAGGGCATCAGGCTGCAGTGGTTGCTCACGGGGACTGTCAAGATGCAATCTAGCTAATTGACTTCTATATATAAACATATAAGAACCTAACTAGAAGAATTAATTTGCATTCTATATCTAGGCTGCGGGCAAGCCCATGCCTTCATCCAGGGATCCCCAAAGAACAAACGAGTGGCTACATCAGCCAAGCCATTCAGAGTGCTCCCTGCCTCAGCAAGGTCTGAGCAGGAGGGTGTGATCTGCTAATGGTTTTAATATCAGTCTCTGGACTGCGGGGCTAATGGAAGAAAGTAAGAGCCCAAGATAATCCCCAAACATTCAAATCTTCTCTGCAATATCACTGCCAAGAAATCATGGAGGGTCTAATGGCTCCGCCTTTCCCAGCTGGGCCCGGCTTATTACAAAGTCTGTGGGCTCCTCCACAGCAGCTGGGCCCTCGGCCACTCCCACCACCACCACTCGGGAGAAATCAGTTCCCCCTTCTGCGCAAGCCCCTTCCTGGATCTGCACACAGATCCCAGCCTGAGCGTCCTGGGCTCCTTGAACAGTTGCTCGTCACAGGGGATCATTTGAGATCACCTTCCTCTGGGCACGCCCAGGGTCCCCAGCCCCAACACACTTCCGGTCGGTTGGTAGGTTGTCTGGAACACAGTGAGTATGAAAAGGCAAACCCTCTCAGGGTGGTAGTTGTCTTACAAGCCAATAGACAATGAAGGATAGGACCCTGCACAGGGGACCCGAGAGGTGACAACAAGTGATTTTGGGAAACTAGCACGTGCTATTGGGAAATGAGAGATGACAACAGAGGCAGCAAAAGTCAGAAGAGAAACTGAAGAGCCGAAACACACTTCCACCACGTCGGAGTCTTAAAGAGTGGGCAGCCACCAGAGTGAAGCTGTCAGATCTGGAATTACGTGAAGACGTTCAGCTCACGAATAATACGGGCTGGCAGGGAGAATCAAAACGGGATGCACAATTATAAAGTTCGAGGAATAACGAAAGGCCAATTTCTTGAGCCAAACAATATCAAATAGAAAGAATGCAAACAGCGACTCAGATGCACGCCCAAGGCAGGCTCGACGTTAGCACCCCAAGATCTCACAGTGCACAGATTAAAGAGCCATCCTCACATCTGCTTTTAAGCGGGAAAAGAGAGGGGTCATTTGGAAAAGGAAAAAGTAGGCTCATGTATTTTGCCAGCGAGTTATCAAGGTATCAACTGAAGCTCATTATTTTCTCTTTGGGGAATGTAAAAGGTTTATGAGTGATATTTGGGATTCCATACTGAAAGACCTCCCAAGGGGCTATTCTGTGATTTCTTTTCACTCCACTAGTGAAGGTCTTTTGTTAGCTTAGTTTTTTTTTTTTTTTTTTCCTCTGTCTTTATTTCTTCACTTATTAAACTGTCAGCAACTTGAGCATAGATGGTGCCTTATCCCTATTTCTTTTCTTAGGACGTGTCACATAATAAGACTTGATGGGCCGGCACCACAGCTCACTAGGCTAATCCTCCGCCTGTGGCGCCGGCACCCCGGGTTCTAGTCCCAATCGGGGCGCCGGATTCTGTCCCGGTTGCCCCTCTTCCAGCCCAGCTCTCTGCTGTGGCCTGGGAGTGCAGTGGAGGATGGCCCAAGTGCTTGGGCCCTGCACCCACATGGGAGACCAGGAGAAGCACCTGGCTCCTGGATTCAGATCAGCGCAGCGCACCAGCCGTAGTGGCCATTGGAGGGTGAACCAACGGAAAAAGGAAGACCTTTCTCTCTGTCTCTCTCTCACTGTCCACTCTGCCTGTCAAAAAATTAAAATAAAATAAAAAAAAAGACTTGATGAATGTTTGTTGGGTGAGTAGGTGAATAAACAAAATGAAAATAAAAGCAGAAAAAGCAGAAATACAGAGAAAAATTAAAACAGATTTTCACATAATAAAGACAGAGTGTTTCCGAAAGAAAACTAAAAATAAGGGTCGTCTTCCCTGCCTGTATGGGACTGTCTGTCTGGTTTGGGAGATGAGACATGAAGTTCTTGAGACATTTAAAGTGTATTTGCCAGTGTGAAAAATGCCTTTTATGGAGATTCATTCATTATTGAAATAAAACATCACCTTAAGCTTTCGCTCACTCAAAAAAAAAATTAAAATTAAAAAAAATTAAAAAAGACAGAGTGTTTGATTTTTTAAAAAAGACATCGACAAAAACAATAAACCAAAGGTAAAAGTTAATCTGAACAAAATGAGAAATGAGAAAAAACAGACAAGCATTGAAAAAATATGAGAAGGGACATTTATTAAACAGAAATAATTTAGATATGCAAAGCAAGACGGGTGACTTTGGAGGACGGACTAGGAATGGATCTTTCTAGAATCTGCCAGGTACATCCTTCAGTTCCTCAGGGGCAGACTCGTGGGTAAGAGGTCAGCCTCATAGAGTGGTGTCTCCCAGGGCCAGCATTGGACTCCGTGGTTAAGACTGCTTGGAACACCTACACCCCACTCCGTGGTGCCTGGGTTTGGACCTCAGCTCTGCTCCTGATTCCAGCCTCCTGCTAACGCGCACCCTGGGAGGCAGCAGACGAAGGCTCAAGTCCTTGGGTCCCTGCCTTCCTTGAGGGAGACCTGGATGGAGTTCCTGGCTCCCAGTTTAGATCTGGCCCAGGCTCCGCTGCTGTGGGCATTTGAAGAATGGACCACCAAAGGGAAAGATCTTTCTCTCTGCCTATCAAGTTAATAAAATACATTTACCACCACCCCCCCCAAAAAAAAAAAAAAACTTTTTGAGAAGAACGTTGCTGCCCACGGCTCTCGTTTCAGCCATTTGGTATGGAAGAACAGTG
The DNA here is from genome assembly GCF_964237555.1 of Oryctolagus cuniculus. Lineage (NCBI taxonomy): Eukaryota > Metazoa > Chordata > Mammalia > Lagomorpha > Leporidae > Oryctolagus > Oryctolagus cuniculus. Next base: position 200,517,590 of record NC_091432.1, on the reverse strand, counting down.
TTACCTATCACGGGATTTTCCTAGACCGGTTCCTTGGACACAGCGCAAGATGCACTTTCACGCAGAGTCCTAAGGGAGAAGAACCTGAGACGCACTTAGGCATGCGCAAACCAGCTCTCGCCCTGCAGCGCTCCACAGCCGCTGGGGCTCAGGGGCTCAGAGGTGGACGCTGCACTTCCCAGGATATGCTGAAGACACAGCCGTCACACAGGACGTCCAACTCGCTATGCACAGTCACTAAAACAAGCACCTGGCACAGGTGACCACGGGTGAGACAGGAGCAAGGTAACAGCCCCCTCTCCCAAGCTGCCCTTGGCCTGGAGATGAGAGGTGTCTGGGCCAGGCAGGAGCCCTGGGCGCTGCTTGGCTCATCCCTTCTAATGTTAGCACAGATCCCCTCTGTCCTCAGCCATCCAAAGGCGCATAAACTGACCCACAAACTGACCTGGAGGCAGTTCAACGCCTTTATTCCCAAAAGCAAAGAACCAGGACTGAAAACATGAAATAAAAACTGGAAGTATATCTAGACCTGTGGAAAAACTTTGGAAAGTCAAATCTATAAAAAAGAAAAATCTATAAAAGTCTATAAAAAAGAAATCTATAAAAAAGAAAAGCTATACAGAACTTGATAGAATGGTGTGTTTATTAAAGAATTATTGCAAACTCCAAAAAATTAACAAACTATATATTTAACAGATAAAATGATACCATGCTACTGAGTTCTCTTAATAATGCAAAAATAAGCTTAAATTTATTTATTTGCTTTTTAAAAAGATTTTATTTATTTATTTGAGAGGTAGAGTTATAGACAGTGAGAGGGAGAGACAGAGAGAAAGGTCCTCCATCCGCTGGTTCACTCCCTAAATGGCTGCAACAGCTGGAGTTGAGCTGATCTGAAGCCAGGAGACAGGAGCCAGGAGCTTCTTCCGGGTCGCCCAAGCACTTGGGTCATCTTCTACTGCTTTCCCAGGCCACAGTAGAGAGCTGGATTGGAAGAGGAGCAGCCGGGACTAGAACTGGTGCCCATATGGGATGCCAGTGCCACAGTGGAGAATTAACCTACTGTGACACAGCGCCGGCCCCCATAAGCTTAAATTTAAAATCTGACAAAGATTAAATAAAAAAGGAACATATAGATCAACCTCACTCTTGAAACACACAAAATTCCAACATGAGAGACCATTCTAAAAATGTCTTAAAGCTAGAGACTGAAATCATAAACTTTGTTACTATTCTCTCTGCTTTTGTGTAGATTTAAAATTCTTCTAAATAAACTTTGTTTAATTAAAAAAATTACTGCCAGCAAAATCCAGCAGCAACATATGAAAAGAATTACACCCCATAATCAAGTTGGATTTATTCTAAGAAAGAAAAACTCAATCTAATCACTAAGGAAGACTGTTAATATAGTTCATCTCATAAGTAGAAAAAATAAAAGGGTAAGGTAAATGATATAATGAGAAGCTGGAATTTTTTTTTTTACGCAAATAGGATTCATTGAACAGTGAGGGAATAAACACATATTCATATGTGAGTGTGGGCCGCCAGAAGAGAAGCCATTGTGAGTGGGCAGGAGGACTGCCCAGGAGAGGGGGGAGAGAGAGAGAGAGAGAACAAGAGCAGGACCTCTGAGTGACGCGTAGAGCGTCTTGTGTTACGTGTAACCCAGTTTCCGTGTTTGATTAAAAACTAACCTGGGCGGGCGCCACGGCTCACTAGGCTAATCCTCCTCTGCCTTGCGGCGCTGGCGCACCGGGTTCTAGTCCCGGTCAGGGTGCCGGATTCTGTCCTGGTTGCCCCTCTTCCAGGCCAGCTCTCTGCTGTGGCCAGGGAGTGCAGTGGAGGATGGCCCAGGTGCTTGGGCCCTGCACCCCATGAGAGACCAGGATAAGTACCTGGCTCCTGCCATCGGATCAGCGGATCAGCGCGGTGCGCCGGCCACAGCCCGCTGGCTGCGGCGGCCATTGGAGGGTGAACCAACAGCAAAAGGAAGACCTTTCTCTCTGTCTCTCTCTCTCTCTCACTGTCCACTCTGCCTGTCCAAAAAAAAAAAAAAAAAAACACCTGAACATGGAAATACCAGATGACACAGTATTAGCAAGAAATATTAGAAATCAATGATGTCTTTAGGAAGAAAAATAGAAGCATTGCACCGGAAAGAGAAAATGAAATTGCAAGATTCATCACGACCTTGGAGCTGCTGAGCGGTAAAATGCAACATAGCTGAGGAATGAGAGGTGAACACGGTACAGGCAGCACTTAGCCCACGGGGGCCTGCGGGTCACACGACTACATATAGAACTCGGTTTCTAAGCATCAGAGAATGAGTGACGGGAGCAAGGCTGCTCCCCGCGGAAGATGGCCACCTTTAGGAACGCTCCAAGGTGCCGGAATGCACGCCACGGGGTCCAGCCTCGTCCTGCATGGCCCTAGAACAATGACCCTTCTCAAGGAAGGCGAATGTGGGCTCCATGTAAAGAACTTTTCTCTGATTCTTCTTCAGTAAATTTTTTTTTTTTTTTTGACAGGCAGAGTTAGACAGTGAGAGAGAGAGACAGAGAGAAAGGCCTTCCTTCCGTTGGTTCACCCCTCAAATGGCCACTACGGCCGCTGTGCTGCGCTGATCCGAAGCCAGGAGCCAGGTGCTTCTCCTGGTCTCCCATGCGGGTGCAGGGACCCAGGCACTTGGGCCATCCTCCACTGCCTTCCTGGGCCACAGCAGGGAGCTGGACTGGAAGAGGAGCAGCCGGGACAGAATCCGGCGCCCTGACAGGGACTAGAACCCGGTGTGCCGGCACTGCAGGCAGAGGATTAGCCTAGGGAGCCGCAGTGCCTGCTTTAGTAAATCTTAAAAACGCAACAAAAGTAGACAGGCTGGTATTATGAACTCCATGTATCCGCTACTCATCTTGAACATTTACCCATTTAGCTCATCTTGGAAAGGATTGTTCATCATCAGAGCTATCCAAACTGCACTGAGGGGAGCCGGCGCTGTGGCGTAGTGGATAAAGCCCCAGCTTGCAGTACCAGCATCCCATATGGGCACTGGTTGGAGTCCCAGCTGCTCCACTTCTGATCCCACTCTCCACTATGGCCTGGGGAAGCAGTAGAAAATGGCCTGAATCCTTGGGCCCCTGTACCCGTGTGGGAGACCTGAGAGAAGCTCCTGGCTCTTGGCTTCGGATCAGTGCAGCTCCGGCCGTTGAGGCCAGTTGGGGAGTGAATCAGTGGATGGAAGACCTCTCTCTCTCTCTCTCTCTCTCTCTGTAACTCCAACTTTCAAATAAATAAACAAACCTTTAAAAAAAAACTGCACTGAGGGGCTAATGCTACAGTATAGCAGGTAAAGCTACCACCTGCGATGGGGTTGTCCCATATGGGAGCAGGTTTGAGTGGCAGATGTTCCACTTCTGATCCAGCTCCCTGCTAATGTGCCTGGGAAAGCAGCAGAAGATGGCCCAAGTTGTTGGGCCCCTGCACCCATGTAGGAGACCTGGAAGAAGCTCCTGGCTCCTGGCTTCAGCTTGGCTAAGCCCCAGCTATTCCAGTCATCTGGGGAATTAACCTGTGGGTGGAAGACCTATCTGTCTTTCTGCACCTCTCTCTGTAATTCTGACTTTCAAATAAATAAATAAATAAATCTTAAAAAACACACACTGGCTGCGCAGCTTGTTTCCCAGCAAGGGGTACAGAAACACAGAGACCCCAGCAGGTCAGGAGGTCAGGGGTACAGGAACACAGAGACCCCAGCAGGTCAGGAGGTCAGGGATAGAGGAACACAGAGACCCCAGCAGGTCAGGTGGTCAGGGGTTGTAGGGGGACAGTCAGGATGGGAGGCGCCAAGATCCCGTGGTTCCCCTTATTTTTTTTTTTTTTTTTTTGGTCATCTTTATATCTCCAACATCTAACATAAAATAGGCATTCAGCAAGTTTCATTGAGTGCTTGTTAAATGAGTACATCCTAAAATGAATGAATGAGAGGTGATATCATGACATAGCAAGTTAAGCCACACCTGCAGTGCTGGCATCCCATATGGGCAACAGTTTGAGTCCCAGATGCTCCACTTCCAATCCAGCTACCTGAGAATGGCCTGGGAAAGCAGTGGAAGATGGCCCAAGTGCTTGGGCCCCTGCACCTCATGGGAGACCTGGAAGAAGCTCCTGGCTCCTGGCTCCTAGTTTTGACCTGGCCCAGCCCCAGCTATTGCAGTCATCTGGGGAGTGAACACAAGGATAGAAGACCTATCTCTCTGTGTCTCCCCGTCTCTCTCCATAACTTTGATTTTCAAATAAATAAAAAAAAATCTTTTACAAAGGAATGAATGAAACACAAAATGAGAGGGTAGATCTTGATCTACATAACAATAATAAACAGAAAAAAAAACAGTAAAATAGAAGCTTTCCCACAACATCTAATCACCAATATACACAAGGTCCAAAGATATAAAGCAACCATGGACACAAAACAAAGGAGTTGGTGTTCTGGACAGGGGGTTAAGTCGCCGCCTGCAGTGCTGGCATCCCATGGGAGCACCAGTTCGAGTCCTGGCTGCTCTGCTTTTTATCCAGCTCCCTGCTAATGCACCTGGGAGGGCAGCAGAAGATGGCCCAAGTGCTTGGGTTCCAGGCTCCTGGCTTCATCCTTGCCCAGCCCTGGCCATTGCATTTAGGGGGTGAACCAGAGGACTGAAGATCTCTCAGCCTCTCTTCTCTCCTCTCGTCTTCTCTTCTCTTCTCTTCTCTTCTCTTCTCTTCTCTTCTCTCTCTCTCTCTCTCTCTCTCTCTCTCTCTCCCCCATTCTCACTCTCTCCCGTTCTCACTCTCACTCTCGCTCTCTCTGGAACTCTGTTTTTCAAATAAACAAAAGAACCAAAAAACAAAACAAGGAACCCAAGTGTTTAGGAAATATCTAGTCACAAAACTAGCATTTTCTCTTAGACTTACATAAATAAAAGGATCCAGCCTCCCTCTTTGGCTCCCAAGACATCTGGCCTGCCTCCTGGGCCACGCCCACCCAGCCTCAACTCATGAGCTTCTCTGCACTCCATCCTCTAATTCTGATTGGTTCTCAGCTCCCTTCTCATTTGGAAAAAAAAAAAAAAAAGGTACTTGTTATTTCTAAACCAGTGGCTCTCAACTGTGGCTGTGCGTTAGAATCATCAGGGGAGCTTTTAAAACTCCCCCATCGAACCCTAGACCAATTCAAAGTGCTGAGGGTGTGAGCCAGGCGCTGGAAGTTTTAAAAGACACCCCCGCCCCCCCGCCCCCGCACTCCCTCTAGGGAGTCTGATGTTCACAGAGTCTGGGCTCACTGCTCCCAACACTCCCCGTGGGTGATCTCATTCACTCCCGCTGCATCGCTGGCTTTGATAGCCGATGGCCTCTTCAGTGTCTTCACCAAAATGTCCCCCAGGCCCTTGAGCCAGTGACATCTGATACAGAACTCGCCACCCCCGCTGCTCAGGTCCTCAAAGCCCTCTTCTGTGGTGGGTCCATTGGCTGAAGGAGACTGCCATTTAATTTTCTAACTGCCCAAAGCAAAATCCAGGGCTCACCTTTGTATCTTGGCTTGTTTCATGCCCCACGTGGATCCAGACGTCGAGTCCTGTCGACTCTGTTCTCAGGTATCTGAACCCCTCACCTCGCCTTTCAGCGCCGCTGTCACGGTTCAAACTTTCACTGCATCTGCAATACTATCAGAATCTCCTAGCCAGGCTGCCTGCTTCTGGCTTGTCCCTCCTCATCAATCAATCCTTCATGACTGCCTGAGAGACAGAATACAGGACACCCTTCTTCTCAAAATCCTCCAGTGTTTCCCCTTCCTCTTTATTTAAAAAATTTTTATGTTAATATTTTCATGTCTATTTGAATGTGGGAGAGAGAGAAAGAAGAAGAGAGGTCTTCTATCCACTGGCTCACTCTCCAAATGCCTGCAACAACCAGGGCTGGGCCAGGCCAAAGCCAGGAGCCAGGAACTTAATTCAAGTCTCCTAGATGGGTGGCAAGGACCCAGGAGCCGTCATCCACTGCCTCCCAGGGTGTGCGTTAACAGGAAGCTGAATCTGGTGCAGTGGAGCTGAGACTCAATCTGGGACCTCGGATATGGGATGTTGGTGTCCCATGCAGCACCTTAACTCCTGTGCCAACCGCTCACTACTACCTTGTCATTTTCAGGACTAAGTATGAATTCCAGAATACTAATAACACAACTGCATGAGCACTGCTACCATTCATAACACTAATATACTAACATTGCTAGCCAATTTACACGTGGTATCTTATTTAATGCTCATAACACTGATTGGCAATCAATATAAAATCAGAAATTGCAAGCGTAAAAGGACTTCATTTGGAGGCTTAGGAATTGCAATTGGGGAGACACAAGTTCAGATAATTTTGTGTCAGTGTTCCAAGGAAGGCAGAAAAGGTGGGAGCTTAAACAGGGACAATGTCACAGAAGATAAAAGAATGTTTAACCAGAATGGCAATGTCCATGCAACAAGAGCCTGATATACTCTTTTTTAAAATTCATTAATTTATTTGAAAGGCAGAGTTACAGAGAGAGAGAGAGAGAGAGAAGTTCTCTATCCGTTGGTTCACTCTCCAGGTGGCCTCAATGGCCAAAGCTGCGCCAATCCGAAGCCAGAAACCAAAAGCTTCTTCTAGGTCTCCCACGTGGGTGCAGCGGCCCAAGCACTTGGGCCCAGGCCCTAGCGGAGAGCTGGATTGGAAGAGGAGCAGCTGGGACTCGAACCAGCGCCCATATGGGATGCTGGCACCGCAGGCAGGCAGCTTTACCTGCCGCCCCGAGTCTGATAATGCACCCGGAGCTCCTAGGCACAAGGTGGGTGGTTTACTGGGTCGCTGCAGCCCCCTGTGGCAATCTGAGCTCACACTGCAGGCAGCAGCTAGAATCCTGCAGAAGTCCTGCTTCCACGATGGCCTCACAACCCCACTCTGAGCAGCTCTCAGTGGCACTTTTTTGTTTCTTTTCACACAAATCTCATTTTCAAAAACGGAAACTGAGGCGTGAATGGTGAATGGTATGCTGGCACTGCAGGTGGAAGCTTACCCCAATGCACTACAGTGCCAGCCCCTAGTAAATAAATATTTTGGGGGGGTTGGCGCTGTGGTGTAGCGAGTAAAGCCGCCACCTGCACTGCCGGCATCCCGTAAGGGCGCCAGTTCTAGTCCCGGCTGTTCCATCTCCAATCCAGCTCTCTACTATGGCCTGGGAAAGCAGTAGAAAATGGCCCAAGTCCTTGGGCCCCTGCACTCACATGGAAGACCCAGAAGAAGCTCCTGGTTCCTGGCTCTGGATCAGTGCAGCTCTGGCTATTGTGGCCATTTGGGGAGTGAACCATCGGATGGAAGATTTCTCTCTCCCTCTACCTCTATGCCATTCAAATAAATATTTTTTAACATTTATTTTATTTATTTGAAAGACAGAGTTATAGAGAGGCAGAAGCAGAGGCAGAGAGAGAGAGAGGTCTTCCATCCACTGGTACAGTCCCCAGAATGGCTGCAATGGCCGGAGCTGTTCCAATCCACTCCAATCCAAAGCCAGGAGCCTGGAGCTTTTTCTGGATTTCCCATGTGGGGGCAGGGTCCCAAGCACTTGGGCCATCTTCTATTGCTTTCCCAGGCCATAGCAGAGAGCTGGATTGGAAGTAGAGCAGCTGGCTCTCGAACTGGTGCCCATATGGGATGCTGGCACTGCAGGCAGCGGCTTTACCCGCTATACCACAGTGCAGGCCCCCAAATAAATAAATCTTTTAAAAATAATTTTTTAAAAAAATCAGATTAGTTTGCCTGTCTCTGAGCTGAAAGCAACCATTCCATCCTGTTGCCTCCCTCCTAGTCTTGGCGTGACCGTCAAAGCTACAGTGACCCTGCCAGCTGTGTGTCGGGCTGGTGCAAAGCTCATTCACATTCCCTACTTTGATACAATGCTTGGAAAACTGTGAAGTCCTGTGACTCGTGTGCCCAAAGAAAGGTCTTTTACTGAAGCAGTGTGAGCCCAGCTGTGGGATCAAATGTGTCTGAGGCAAGAGTTTGAAGCACAGGAAGTTCACCTCCACCATGAAAAGAAAGGCAGTCCTGACACCTGCTACGACACAGCCCAGCCTTGGAAACCTCCTGCTAAGTGGAAGAGGCCAGACACAGAGGCCTCCTCCGGCATGGCTCCACTGCCACAAAATGTCCAGGACAGGCAAATCTAGAGAGAAACCGGAGGAGCAGGTGGCTGCCAGGGGCTGTGAGGAGGAGATCAGAATTGACTGCTAAGAGGTAAGGGGTGTTTTTCTGGGCTGATGAAAACACCCTGGAATTAGACAGTGGTAGGAATGGTACGACCTTATGAATATAAGAGAAATCGCTAATTAGGGCTGAAAAGGGTAGATTTTTATAACACGTGATTGCACTGCAAAGGAAACACTCAGCAAAGTGAAGAGGCAACTGTCAGATGGGAGAAAATATTTGCAAACTGTGAAACTGTTAAGGAGTCATATCCAGAATCTATAAAAAGCTCAAGAAACTCAATAACAACAAGACAAACAATCCAGTTAAGAAATGGGCAAAGGATTTGAACAGGCATTTTTCAAGAGGAAATTCAAATAGCCAACAGACACATGAAAAAGTGCTCAGGATCACTATCCATCAAGGAAATGCAAATCAAAACCACAATAAGGTTTTACCTCACCCAGGTTAGAATGGCTCTCATACAGAAATCAACAAACAACAGATGCTGGTGAGGATACGGGGCGGGGGGGGGGGGAGGGGGGGAGGTACTCTAATCCATTGCTGGTGGGAATGTAAACTTCAAACAACCATTGTGGAAGACAGTACAGAGACCTCAGAAATCTGAATATAGATGTACCATATGACCCAGCCATCCCACTCCTGGGAATTTACCCAAGGGAAATGAAATCAGCATCTGAAAGAGTTATCTGCACCCCCATGTTCACTGCAGTTCAATTCACAACAGCTAAGATATGGACTCAACCCAGACGTCCATCAACTGAAGAGTAGATAAAGAAATTATGGGATATGTACACCATGGAATACTAGTCAGCCATACAAAGAACGAAATCCTGTTTTTTTGCAACAAAATGGATGCAACTGGAAACCATTATACTTAGTGAAATAAGCCAGTCCCAAAAGACAAATATCATATTTTTCCTTGATCTGTGGTAATTAATAGAGTACCAAAAATATAATGTATAGGAATGAGATTGACATTTTGAGACTGGATGATTGTTGACAGCCCTTGTCTCTTCTGTGGAGGAACAGTGGGTTTTTTCTTCTTACTATTTGTTGAACGCTTTACTTAGTGTAAGGTTAACCTTATGAGTATGCAGTAAACTGAAAGTAGACCAACATAAAAATTAAGAGTGGGGATAGGAGAGGAAGGAGGAGGAAGGGTGGGCAGTATCACTACGTTCCTAAATCAGTATATATGAAATACATGAAATTTGTATACCTTAAACAAAATTTTAAAAAAGAAACACCTGCATTATATCTTGATTTTTTTAAAAAAAAGAAAGAAAAAATTTCCTCTGGCACCCAGGTTCACTCTTTTGTTCCCTTTTCCCTGATGGTAACTAGCACCCCGACTCCTAGAACAAGCCTTTTTCTCATCTCCTTCCCCCATGTTTCTCTTTGTAAAACTTTCAAGGCATTAGCAGCGTCTGCAGGGGTGGTCAGAGCCCAGGTTGCTGGGCTCCTTCTGATTCAGTAGGCCTAGAGTGTGGGCCAAGAATCTGCATTTCAAACAGCCCTGAGCAGAGCACTGACCTAGAAATCAGGGGACTTGGATTCCTCCCTGGCCTTGCCCTTAATTAAACCTAGCCTTGCACAGGCAGCCAAACCTCTTAACAGCGAATTTCTCTAACTGCCAGTTCAAAATGGTATTATCTTGTCGCTTCTCTCCTTAAGTCCTCCAGGGCTCCCCAGCCCTAAAACCCAACCTCTTCCCGTTGTCCAATCTAACTCCCTCCACTGCCCCAAAAGACCGCTCTCCTGACAGACTGGGGAGAAGGGAAAGCAAGGTTTCGTCGATAGCACCTTCTTAGATCTCGTGACCATCCTGCACCAGGGAATCCCTAACTCTATTTGGAGGACAAGGAAACGGAGGCTTGGAGGGGTTCAAAAACTTCAAAGTGGGGAATGGGACCCCAAGGCCTCATCCTCTAGCTTTTGAACACCCCCAAAACTGGTTGGAAAAGTGGCTGTAGAACCCCAAAACCCAACACGCAAGAGCCAACTGCTGACACAGTGGTGGAAAAAAAAACAGGTGTTGCAAAGGGCAGAGCAAGGGGTCAGGCCACTGCCGCTCATGTCCCAGTCTCCCCAGGGGAGTAAAGGCAGTGAGGCTTCCAGTTCAAAGCTGGGGCTGGCCAGGGTGGCATCAGCTCAGGCGGGGGCCCACGGTGCTCAAGGCCTTCCTTTGCTTGGTCAGAGAGGGGACTGCATGCTTCCTTTGGGATGGTGATGATCAGGGTCTAACAGTAGACTGGGTTTATCACTTTGCTTAGAAGAGAGCTTTTTGAAGTTCCTGAAAACTATCTCAACTGAAGTCCAACATCAGCTACAGGGGTGATGGCTGCATTTCAGAGCTTGAAATCCAGCCTCGCACCCATGTGTTCTTGCAAAAACTGTCACAATGAAGCCAGCGCTAGATGCTAAGTACCTTAACTATGAGTATACCGTGTCGCCCTCTTAGAGAGGAACTGCAGGCTAAGGAAGAGCTACTGGGACCTGATGAGAGCCTCACCAAAGGCTACCAGGGATGGGGCTCGGCTGTACTCTCAGCAGATACGTATGTCTATTTCTGTGCTTTTCTGTCCCTAAAACAAAAGCCCTGGGTAGCCCCTCCTTGAACCTTTGTTCATGGTCTCCCCACTTTCTGGGATCAACTCAAACCCTTTCTGACCACCCAGCTCGAGTCCTACCACATCCATCGACAGTGTCCTAGCCACTGGCCTACCACGTCCCTCAGGGTCCCCAGTCACAGGGCTGCTGGATAGTGTGTGACTCCTGCATCCAGCCCACAACCGTCCTGTCTACACTCGTGTGCTCATGTGGATTCAGTTCTTGTTAACTTGGAGGAGAAAAGCACTCTGTGTACAATCCCTGTAGGGTCTTCTGGAATGCCTGAGTTCAGTTGGTGTTGGTTATATTAATAATATAATAATATATTAATAATATATATAATAATATATTAATATTATTAAGATAATATATATAATATATTAATAATAATGGCAGGTATGTATGTCTGCAATGCTACGGTAATCTCAGAACAGTAAGTAGCTTTAATTCTTGAACCTTTTAAGTACAAAGAAAAAGTTGTCAGCTAAGATATTCGGGAAACTCCTGCTTACATTTTGAAGGTCAGTCATTTCATGTCGCCCTGGCTCATTACAGGGATCCTAGCTCCATGAGAGATAAAGGTTGCTGCTCCACATCTGCGTGAATTTCTTGAAAGGACTCAGATCGGGGCTGGTGCTGTGGCACAGTGGATTAATGCCCTGGCCTGAAGCACCAGCATCCCATATGGGCACCAGTTCGAGACCCGGCTGCTCCACTTCTGATCCAGCTCTCTGCTATGGCTTGAAAAAGCAGTAGAAGATGGTCTAGGCTGGCGCCACGGTTCACTAGGCTAATCTTCCACCTACCAGCGCCGGCACACCAGGTTCTAGTCCCGGTCGGGGCGCCGGATTCTGTCCCGGTTGCCCCTCTTCCAGGCCAGCTCTCTGCTGTGGCCCGGGAGTGCAGCGGAGGATGGCCCAAGTCCTTGGGCCCTGCACCCGCATGGGAGACAAAGAAAAGCACCTGGCTCCTGGCTTCGGATCAGCGCGGTGCGCCAGCCGCAGCACGCCGGCCGCAGTGGCCACTGGAGGGTAAACCAATGGCAAAAGGAAGACCTTTCTCTCTGTCTCTCTCTCTCTCTCATTGTCCACTCTGCCTGCTAAAAAAAAAAAAAAAAAAAAAAAAAAAAAAAAAAAAAAAGGATGGTCTAAGCCCTTGGGCCCCTGCACCCACATGGGAGACCTGGAAGAAACTCCTGGCTCCTGGCTTCGAATTGGCGCAGCTCCGGCCATTGCAGCCAATTGGGGAGTGAACCATAGGATGGAAGATCTCTCTCTCTCTCTCTCTCTCTCTCTCTCTCTGCCTCTCCTCTCTCTGTGTAACTCTGACTTTCAAATAAATAAATCAATCTTTAAAAAAAAAAAAAAGAACTCAGATCAAGGCGATGCTTTATCAGAAAACAACAGCTCTGAGGAAGGGAGGCAGGGTTATCATAGTACACAACTATTCCTCTAAGGGCAACTGCAGCCAGGATCGCACGTAGGAGCCCCGAAGTTTTCTTGTGCACACACACAGAGATCCCTGTCAAGCCCTTCATTCACTGTCACAGGCCCTGATATGTGATGGTGTCACAAGATGTTTCACCCATGGGCACTACACAGGCAAGGGAGAGCGCGAAGGATTTTCTTTTGTTTCTTGTTTTAGAATAGTGCCACCTGTCACCCTGTGCCTCCTCCGTCATCCCCTACTCCTCTAACGCCACCTCCTCCCTTCCTTTTTCTTTCTTTTTCTCTTCCTTCCCTTTCTCTTCTCTTCCTTCCCTTTTTCTTTTCTACTTTTTTCTCCCTTTTTCTTTCTACATTCCTCCCCCACCTCCACTCTCCCTCTCTCTCTAACTCTCTCAATAGAAAAGCATCCATGGCTCAGAGCTGGTCACACCAAGGAGCTCTGGACACCAGTGCCCTCTGCCCCTGCACCTCACCAGGCGAGAAGCCGGCACAGGAGGTAGCTCGTGGGGAAGCACCCTGGATGGCCAACACCTCCTGGTGGCAGATGACAGTTGACCTCAAACTGCCACTGTGACTGTCAGCGCAGCAGCAGGCAGCCAGAGCCACACCTGTAGCACCTGCAGCCCTCCCCAGAAAAGAACCCACGGGGTGGAGCCTCTGCTTCAGTGCCATCCTGGACAGTAACATTCATGAAACCCCAAGTTTGACTGTGCTGGGTGGGTGTTTCCCTAGAGCCTATGAAAACAGACGACGATTTGAACCAAAAGAAAACCCCATTCATTCACAATCACCAAAAGTCACCTTGAGTGTCACAGGGTACACACACACGCCTTGGGGAACACCAGTGCAGGGCTTCGCCATGTTGTAGGGGTGACCCTTGGCGATAGCTGGTGCAAGTTCTTATCTCCATGAGAGCAAGAACTCAAGGAAGAGACAGAAAGGTGAGCAGAGAGGCCAGAATTATTCTAAGGCAAAGGGAAAGTCCACAGCCAGGGGGCGGTAAGGGCAGCCTCCAGGGATGAGGGCCGCCCTCAACAAATCTGGGGTTGTCCGGCGGCAGAGGGGGTGGTTTTCTGGGGGCAGTGCTTCAGTGAATACTCACATAGGGTGGGGCCTGAGCATCACCCATTCCTTTCCCCCCCCTTTTTTTTTATTTGTATGCATCTCATAAATACAACATCAGGAACATAGTAATTCTTCCCACTCTACCTGCCTTCCCACCCACTCGCCCTTCCTTCTTCCTCCCTCTCCTGTTTAGTCCAAGAAAGGGAAAGAAACAGAAAGAAAGAAAAAAAGAAAGAACGGAGTAAAAAAAAAAAAAAAACAAAACAAAACAAGGGAACGGTTCCTCCACAGTCTAGACAGGGGCTGCTCGCTGTCACTGCTTCTTGAAGGTGATTTCGCTTTTTCCCTTCCTCTTTTCCCTTCCTTCCTCCCTCCCTCTTCTTTCCTTCTAGAAACTTCATTGTCTTTGAGGAAGAACCCAAGGATGATACATCTTTTGTGAGCTCTTAGACACAACTATAATTTATGAGACATAATAATTTCTGTACCCTTTTTGGAAATCTCAGTGTCATGGCGTCAGCTGCATGATGGGAGTAGGTGTGTTGGCCAAGGTAATTTTATTAGGATGACATTATCATCGTGAGAACCCAGTCTGAAGCCACATTGGCTATTTCTAGCCAGCACCAGCTCTAAAGCTGTGTAACCCTGGCAGCTGCAGCCAGCTGGGAAGTGGGTGGGGCCTGGGTAGTGCATGTGAGGCCGAGGTGCACGCTGGGCTGCGGGGAAGGCGCTGGCAATCCTCAGCTACCTCCATGCCTCCATCCGTCACACCCTCAGATTTCACGTCTGCCTAACGGGATTAGAGTCTGTAACAAAGGGCTGAGCCTCTTATCTAGCTCAGGGCAGATGGCCTCAGTGCAGATGCCACGGGTTGGCAGCAGCAACAGCCAGCACGCACGGGGACCCAGGCTGTGCCCTTCTCTTGCAAGTTAGTGACCTGAGGGCATAGGGACCCAGGCTACTCCAGGTAGAAGGCAGGGAGCTGGTCACACGGGGCATCCACTTCATCGGCGGGGCACTGAGCCCTGCAACGGACACAGGAAAGATGGACACCCCCCACGAGGCCTTGCCTCTCTCCAGCCATCTTCCTGGGGTCCCTACTGCAGCCTCAAAGACGGATGGCAAATGATGTCACTGAGTCACTGCGGCTGCTCAGCCCCCTGGATCCCTGGGGCTTGGGGACAGAACTGCACAGGGACACAGGGGAGCTGCCGTCAGGTTCCTGTTCCCCTACAAGCTGGATGGGTGGCCCGAGTCCCGCCCCTTCCCTTGCTGTGTCTCAGTTCTCTTGCGTGTGACCTGAAGGGGAGCGCACAGAGGAGCCGTCAGAGCCACCTTGACAGGAGCCAGGCACTAAAGCCACGACTGGAATAGGGAACTCTGTAGCGATAGAAAGGGTATTAGGGGCGACTGGGGGCAGGCAGAAACGGGGCACGGGGCAGGGAGAGCTGAAGGCCCAAGCACTTCCTTCTCTCATTCTAGAAAACTCCTGCACTTGGCAGCTGCAAAGGCTGCACACAACTGAATATTTGCTAAATTACCAGGGTGAAGTCTTTGAATGAGGGAGCTGTACTGTCGTTAGGTATGTCTTTTTTTTTTTAAAGATTTATTTATTTATTTGAAAGTCAGAGTTACACACAGAGAGAAGGAGAGGCAGAGAGAGAGAGAAAGAGAGAGAGAGAGAGAGAGAGAGAGAGAGAGAGAGACATCTTCCATCTGCTGGTTCACTCCCCGATTGGCTGCAATGGCCGGAGCTGTGCCAATCCGAAGCCAGTAGACAGGAGCTTCTTCCAGGTCTCCTATGTGGGTGCAGGAGCCCAAGGACTTGGGTCATCTTCT
Organism: Oryctolagus cuniculus; assembly: GCF_964237555.1. NCBI lineage: Eukaryota > Metazoa > Chordata > Mammalia > Lagomorpha > Leporidae > Oryctolagus > Oryctolagus cuniculus. The sequence continues at coordinate 200,502,366 of NC_091432.1, read as the reverse complement.
ACTGTTTTCCCAGGTGCCTTGGCAGGGAGCTGGACTGGAAGTGGAGCAGCCGGGACCTGAACCGGCACCCATATGGGATGCCGGCACTGCAAGCAGTGGCTGTACCCACTACGCCACAGTGCTGGCTTCCGTTAGGTATATCTTAATAAAATGTTTACAAATAAGTGCAAGCAGGCTGGCACCATGGCTCAATAGGCTAATCCTCCGCCTGCGGTGCCGGCCAGGGCGCCGGATTCTGTCCCGGTTGCTCCTCTTCCAGTCCAGCTCTCTGCTGTGGCCTGGGAGTGCAGTGGAGGATGGCCCAAGTGCTTGGGCCCTGCACCCGCATGGGAGACCAGGAGAAGCACCTGCCTCCTGGCTTCAGATCAGTGCGGTGCGCTGGTTGCAGCAGCCATTGTGGGGTGAACCAATGGAAAAGGAAGACCTTTCTCTCTGTCTCTCTCACTGTCCACTCTGCCTGTCAAAAAAAAAAAAAAAAAAAAAAAAAAAAAGACCTCTCTCTCTTTGCCTCTCCTTCTCTCTCTGTGAAACTCTTTCAAATAAATAAATAAATCTTTAGAAGTGAGATGCATTACCTCAAAGCCCTTGCAAAACCCAACTTTCTGATTCTCACGAAACAAACGATAGCTCCCCAACACCCCAAATGCTTCCTGGCCACCAGGCCCCTCGCCGGCCTTGTGGGGCCTGTCTCAGGCTCCATGGTCACATAGCAGGCACTTGGCCTACGGCTGTGGGGAGCAGGAAGATGAAGCAGCTGTGGTGTGTGCCCTCAGGAGTTCTGACCCATCAAGGCAAGGTGGCGAGGGTGGGAGCGCACCCCCAGGGCCTGGGCGCCCCGGGAAGGGGAGGCCCAGCCCCTCCCTGCTGGAGCCATCTGTGCTGGGTCTTAAAAGGCTCAAGGTTAAGGAAGGCCCGAGAAGCCCGTGAGGAGAGTCAAGGGCGCAGGGCTGTTAGGGGTCCTGCTCTGATTGAGGAGCCCCACACAGAACATTCATTTCCTGGGACGGTGACTCCGGCCATGTCTTGGGGACACTTTCACATCATTCATTCCTTCTACAAATATTTGCCAAGTGTCTTCTATGTGCCTGGTACTGTTCTAAGTCCCAGGATGCATGGTGGGCTCAACAGATGAGGCTCACTACCCCCGTGAAGGTGATAATTCTAGTGGAGGTCCCACTAGACAGGAGACCACAAATACAGTACAGAAGATTAATTAAGATGCTAGAAAGGGATCAGGATTGGGGCTGGCGTTGTGGCCCAGTAGGTTAAACCTCTGTCTACAACACAGGTTTGAGTCCTGGCTGCTCTACTTCTGATCCAGCTCTCTGCTGTGGCCTTGGAAAGCAGTAGAGGATGGCCCAAGTCCTTGGGCCCCTGCGCCTGCGTGGGAGACCCAGAAGAAGCTCCTGGTTCCTGGCTTCAGATTGGCGCAGCTCTGGCCATTGAAACCATTTGGGAGTGAACCAGTGGATGGAAGACCTCTCTCTCTGCAGCCTCTCTCAGAAAAAGAGAGAGAGAGAGAGAGAGAGAGAGAGAGAGAGAGAGAGAGGCTGGTGCTGTGGTGCAATGGGTTAACGCCCTGGCCTGAAGTGCCGGCATCTCATATGGGCGCCAGTTCAAGACCCAGCTGCTCCACTTCACATCCAGCTCTCTGCTAAGGCCTGGGAAAGCAGTAGAAGATGGCCCAAGTCCTTGGGCCCCTGCACTCCGCATAGGAGACCTGGAAGAAGCTCCTGTCTACTGGCTTTGGATCGGCGCAGCTCCGGCCATTGCGGCCAACTGGGGAATGAACCAGCAGATGGAAGACCTCTCTCTCTCTCTCTCTCTGCCTCTCCTCTCTCTGTGTAACTCTGACTTTCAAATAAATAAATAAATCTTTAAAGAGAAAGAAAGAAAACTATCAGATTAGCATCACTGCCCGGAAGCTGGAAGTCAGGGTGAGACTCAGGCCCCCAACTGAGACCTCTCCTCCATTTCCCCAGGCATCCATCTCCAGTGAGCCACAAGGCTCTGGCCTTTCGGCCTAATTTTCTGAGTCAGATCCCCAGCCAAGTGCTTAGCTGTGATGCACCTGGACAAATTCTAACATCCACACATTCATCCCAGAAGGGTTCGCTGCATGCCAGGTGCAGGGGCTGCGGGAGCACGTGAACAAGCACAGCTCCCACCCTCGAGGAGCCCGCAGCCCAGGAAGGGAGTCGGAGAGAGGAACAGGCAGTCCCCAACAGGGCAGAGAGACGACGCGACCTGCTAGTGTTGCGGGCAGCGGAGGAAGACGTCTGCACCTTCCCTTATCCCTGTGGCTGGGCGGGGAGGATCTCAGAGGGGGCTGCTTCGTGATCCTCTGCCTCACAGGCTTTGGCAGGGCCCCGCTGGGCCCGAGGGTCTGTCCCTGAGATCGCTCACGTGCAGAGTGCAGGCCTTGATGGGCCCTGGTTCTAGCCCTAGCTCTCACCATCCATGTGTTAACACGGATCCTGGCACAAGTTACCTTAGCCTCCCCGAGCCATACTGTCATCTGTGAAAGGGGCCTAACCTCACCTGCTTCACAGAATATGAGGGGTGCCAGCAGCATACACGGCCCAGAGAAAGACCTCACTAATAGCAGTGGTTCTAAGGCCATTGACAGCTTCCGAAGGTTACCCCTTGTCTATCTTGTTGCTTAACTGTTTCTTCTAGGCCTCTTTTGTGTCTTTAAGGCAACTCCTAAATTGCATTTCTCTCCAATGGCCTTCAGTCTGAACTACTGGGTAACGAATTACTGAATGAATGAATGAATCAATTAATTAACCAGCTAGGAACTGGACTAAGGGGGAGAAAGAGGCACAGACAACTCTCGGGCTTCAAGGCTGGATGGCTGCGGATGGTGGCTCTTTCATTTAGAAAGGAAACCCTGGGAGAAGGGCAGGTTTGAGAGGAAGGAGGAAGAGTCTGGCTGGGAAGAGCTGGATTTGCGGCTCCCGTGGGCTATGCACGGAAACATCTAGCAGAAATAAGACTCGGGCAGGGCAGTGACTGGACTGAAACCCTGGGAGAGACTGCTTGTCAGATTCACCGGGCCCCCGCACCAGAGCAGTGCCCAGGCTCTGCCGCTCCTCCCCAGATGCCCATTCAGGCGCTGGGGGGCGGCACCTGGGCAGGGTCTGTTAAAGGAGCTCCAGGAACTCGTCACCTGCTGGGGCTGAGCACCGAGCAGGGGGAGGAATGATGGCGGCACCATCTTTCAGGGGCTGAAGAACCAAGGAAGCCGAGAAGCAAGCAGGGGAGTGGCCACAGAGGTCTGAGAGCCACCAGAGAAGCCGGGGACAGAAAGGCTCAAACGGACGAGGGAGACAGTTTTCCAGGGCCTCAGTACACCGAACTGAGAACAGCCTCGACCCCACACATGCACACCTGTCAGGGCCTGTCCAGCTCGGGGGTGACGAAACCCTGCGGTCACTAGCACCCCCTTGCCGTCCAGTGTGGGGTCCCTTTTCCTCCCCGTAGACTTGTTAGCTGTTGCAAAGCTTTTTTTTTTTTTTTAAGTCCCCTTGCCGACCATCTAGGTTCTAAACGAAATCTGGGACTGTGGACTCAAAATCTGCATTTGTTTGTTGTTTTCTTATCGAATGATTCATCCGGCATCATTGTATGCCAGCTCATTTTCAAAAGCCTCTGGGTGTGTTTCACACCACAGGCACCGACAACGAATCCCATGGCAACCTCTGAGGGCTCCCAGAGCTGCCCCGACAAAGCTGCTGCTCCCATGGTGGCCGAGACGTGGCTGGTGGAGGAAGGCAGAATTCCAAACTGATCATGCTAAACACACGCACACACATGCAAAACCCAGTAACAACCACACGCAACTGAGACCAGTTTCCAGGGCTGGGCCCCAGCCCTGCTTCCAAGAGCTCTTACACATGCCTGGTAACATCGAGGCACAGTTTCCGGCCCTGAGACCCCCTCTCTGAAAGTCCTCTTCCTTTCCACAGACTTGGTACTGGCCATGAGCTTGTGGGCTCCCATCTCTGGACTTCAAACTCAAGTTCGGAGCACCTGAAGCCACTGCGTGTCAAAGGGTTTGGTCCAAAAATCAATGCAATTTGTTCCACTTGATGTCACGTACCCTCTTTCCACTGGGCCCGGGGCTGAGAGTGGCAGAAGAGGTCAAGGTTCAAGGTGGATGGGCCTGGCCTTTGGAGAGTTGATCGTGTGATAAGGAAGATGAGACATGGAGACAGGTGGAGGGTGGGGTCCACAGACAGGGGGTAGGGAAACAGCCCCTGCCAAAGAGCAGGGCAGCAGGTGCCTGGCTCACCTCTGCACAGGGCCGGGATGTGCCGACGGCTGCCAGACAGCCAAGAACGCCAGCTGCCGCCTGGCAAACAGGACGCTGGGCAAGGGTTCAGGCCGCAGGGCCCCTCCGCCTGTCTTCATTAAGCCCTAATGAAGCATTCTGCCCGGAAGCCTCTTCTCTCCCCTCTAGAACTTCCCGGCTCGGCTGCCAGGAGGCGGCAGCCATCGGGTGCGGCGCCAAGAGCTGTGAACGAGCGCCGTCGACACTCAGGACCCACTGAGAATGGCAGGACTCTCGACCCAGAAAGCCGAAACCCCCCTCAAGCATTCTGCCCTCTGTCCCCAGCCTCGGTAGGGCTCGGCGTCCAGTGTGGGTCACCCACTGGAAAAGGCCGTGGAGACTGTCATGCCGGTAAGGCTTGTCTGCGGAGAGAAGGCAAAGGCTCCCCAGCAAGACACTCACCAAGGCGCTGTCTCTGCGAGCCAAGCACAGCCGACACCAGGGGAGGGGAGAAGGGAGGGACCGCACACTTGAACCCTTAAAAAATGCTAACCAGGAGCCATAGAGCACTCCAGAAAAAGCCCGTGGTTCAACGTAGGGTGTAAACCATAGGCTAAAGCCAGATCTCTGCTCCAGGTGCCACCGTGAAAGAGATGCTGGGCACAGACAGGGAACAGAAAACAAGTTCCATCTGATGGATGCTATGTTTAGGCAGTAAATTCTTTTCATTTTAATTTTAATTCCCGTAATTACAGTCTGTGCGGCAGTGGAACCCTTTAGAGGATCAGCGAGCTGATCTCTGAGAATCAAAGCTCTAGGGATGCAGCAAGGATGTCGGAGGCGTGGCACTGCGGCAGGTGAGCGTCCGCCGGCCTGGGCATCGGCAGGTGCATGCCTCAGCTTGCCCCAGCACTGCCCGCTGGGCGCCTTCAGTAAAGCCCTTCTCCTTCCAAGTATCTCCACTTCTACTGCAGATCTACAAGGACTCTAAGACCCCCACCACCTCCAAATCCATGATTCTGACTGGAGAGAGGTTCCAGAGTTGGACCCTGGTCTCTCATGGGCAGACATGAACTGGACTCCACCGAGGCACACCTGTGGTACCGACATCATGAGCGCCCTGCTCCCCTGGCATCCACCTGAGGGTCTCTGCACCCACAGCCCCTCCCCAGTGCAGCCACTCAGCAGCCGCTGCTAACGGGACTCCTAAACACCTCCAACCCCACAGGCTTCCCACATGCTCCAGGGGCGCGATCCCTTACATGGACCATGGCCAGAGCGGTCTCCTGCCTTCTGTCTTGCTCCCCCTTCCAATCTATTCCATCCAAACACCACAGGCTAATCTTTTCCTAAGATGTAGACTGGACCTTGCCACTCTCCTGCAAAAAACTCTGTCATCCCATAACTTTTAGGATGATTTATTATAAGAGTCTGTAGGATGAACTCTGGAGCCAGATCTCCCGGGCCCATATCCCAGTTCTGCCACTTACTAGAACTGAGACACAGGCAGGCTACATAGCCACTTTGTGCCTCAATTTCCCCACTGATAAAATGCTGATTACAATAACACCGGCCTCACCAGGGAGTTGTGAGAATGAGTGAGTATATAAAACATGTTAACTGCTTAGCACTACGATAAGGACTCCATAAATGACAGATGCTTTTAATATGTATAGGCCTTCAACATCCCACCTGTTAGGTCTCACTGCCTGCCAACCTCTTCGTGTTCTCTCTCACTGTTTTCCACCTGCTAGGTGATTCTAGCCCTACGGAACTTCTTCCTGTTTCGGTCAAGCCACTGAGCCCTTGCTCATGCTCTTTCTTTGCCAGGTATACCCTTCCCACTCCTGGCTTCCCCAGTTGATTTATTTTAACAGCTTTATTGAGATATTATTATCACAGCATACAATTCGCTCATTAATGGGTTAATGATTGTCAGTGTATTCACAGAATTGTACAACCATAGCCACAATTAATTTTGAAGCATTTTCATTACTCCAAAAAGAAACCCATTGACCATCAATCCCCCTATCCCCCCATCACCAGGCATAGCCCCATATCATATCACCAGGCAACCACCAATGGACTCTAACTGACTTCCCATCTCAGTTTATATCCCACTTGTTCGGTTTTCTCTGATCTCCAGCTCTGGGTTGGGTGCTCTCATAGTACTTTCTCACTCTCAGAACGCTACTTGACTATTTCCTGGATATATCTCCCTTGCTAGAATGTAAGTCCATGTGAGCAGGGCCATGGCCATCTGACTCACCATCATTCTTCAGTGCTTCATAGATGCTCGGTAAAAATTGGTTGAATGACCAAAACCATGACTGCTTACTAACCAAAACACAAGCCCTAGGAAGACAGCCCGACTCAAAGAGATCCACACTAACAGTCACTTCCCTGTACTACAAATGCAAGAAATAACACCAAACACGACATCCATGACGTCCAAATCTCCTACCAACTCGTCTCAGCCACCACTGAAATAAGGAAAACTCATAAAATGCGTGTGCACCGGGCATTTTAACGAAGTCAGCTCTCAGTGAAGGGAGATCAGTTCTGGAGGCTGAACAAGAGTCACACTTAGGTGCTCCGGTTTATGTGACCAGGCATTACCAAGACATTACTAAGTAAAATGACTGCAACTACATTTCACGTAAAATAAAATGTTAGAAAGGCAGGCGAGGAAGAAGGGAGGAAGGAAGAAGAGAGAGAAGAAGGAGGGAGGGAGGAAGGAATGGAGGAAGAGGAGAATAAAGGAGTCGGTTCTGGAAGTTTCCTATAAATCCATTCTGCTCCGCAATTTCTACTTCCCTGCGTATTTCCCATTACACAGTTAGAGCTGCATCCCCAGGATAAGAATCTATGCCCTGGATGCTTATTTCAAGACCCAGTGACCATCATAAGAAAAGCAATTACCGCCTAATTAAACATTAAGATAATTTCTTCAATAGATCAACAAAGCGCAGCTTTGTTATAAAATAAAACCAAGCAAAGCCTCCTCCTTCCCCGCTGAGACCCGCTGCATGCACTGACGGCAGACTGACCTTAGGAAAGCATAGCTCTGGTCATGCCTCACTCTTATTTGAAGCTCCTCAATGGCTCCCGCTTGCCGTCAGGATAAAGAACAAACCCTAAGAGGGTATTGGAAAGATCCTTCTCCTCTCGGCACAGACCTCCTTATACAACCTCACTTCCTTCTAGTCACCTTCAAATAACCGCAATCCAAACAAACTACCAAGCACCCCGCCAGGCCTTTATCTTCCTCCCGCCGCTGCCTACAATGTTCTCTACCCATCTCCGAACTCCCCATGACAAAATCCTACCTCCTTCTAAGCCCCACCCAAGTGCCACCTCCTCCATGAGGTCCACACATGCTCTCTACCTTCTCTAGGCTTCCACAACCATTCACTGAAGATCATTTTCATGCGTGTATCACAGGCTGGCTTGTATTCTAGTTATTTCTGAACATGTTCTCTATCTCCTGGTGCGTGATGAATTCAAATGCATTTTGCCCTACACTTAACACGGGCCATGCAAATACAAAGCAGTTGATGTTGAAAGAATAAATGAAAACGGTAGAAAACCTAATACAATACAGTCAGAAGTGGTCTAATTCATCACTGAGCTTACAGCAGCAGCACGCTTAGAAACTTAGGAAATACACCTCAGTGGCTGACACATTTTTTCCCCACGCACAAACTTATTTCTATTGGAATTTCCCATTTACTTTCAGCACTGGCCCCCACACAAGAGTTCTTCCAAAAGTTCATGGTGCAAAAAATTTTGGAATCAATGCCCACGTGTACACACACCTCCTACAAGGTGTGTATGTGTTGCTGCAATGGGACAAAGCAGAGTGGAAAGGGGGGCTATTATCAAAAGCTGGCAGCAGCAACACGGAAACTCCCTCTGCAGTGAGAAAAACTCAAAATCCACAGAAGAGCCAAGGTGAGTCACTGCGCTGGCTGTTAGACCAGGGAGGGGATGGCTTCCGTCAGGTTAGGCATTCCCTCTCCAGTACCTGCAGGGCTGTTAGGACAGATAGCTGGGCCCCACTCCTGGAGTTTCAGAAGGTCTGGGGTGGGGCTCAGGCTTTGCCTTTCTCTCAAGCCCTCAGGGAACACTGGAGGGGACCACACTTCAAGGATCATCGATGTAGAATGTCAAAGAAACCAAGGGATTCAAGTTCAAGGACTTGCTGCTGTTATGTGGCTCAGGCCATTTCTAAAGCTACAAGGTTCGTTTTAATTAAGGCATATGGAAAAGCTAAGCCAGATAGTGACTTTTCCTTTTCATGTATAATTCAGAGACTAAATTTTACGGAACAGACTAAGGAGGTCTAGACAAGAGGCTTATGGGACTTTGGGCTCAAGTCCTGATTTGGAAACAGAGATTTCCCACCTGGGCGTCTCCAAATCTTATATGCTACAACCCCATACCTTTGAAAACTGTTGACAATTTAGTTACAAAAGTACTCAAGTATTGTCCTATCTGTATATAAAATGAAGAAAGCCGATGGAAAGCACAAAACAAATGTGAGAAATAATTACCAGTTAACTTCGAGAAGAACCCACAACAATCCTACCGGGATTATGGAGACAGACAGAACATTTACTCAGACTTCACGAATGATGGGTGCTCATCAACAAATACATCCCAGAAGTGGATTTAAAATACACAGAAAGATCCTGTTTGGGAAAACCCAAACAGCTACCTTTAGAGGACAATGGAGAAAACATCAACTCACCAGTCAAGCGGAACTGAAGAAAGAAGCCAGCGCCTCCCTCCACCCCAAGACTCCACTCCGGGGCCTCCCAGCGCACAGCTATTTTTAAAGATACAAGGCCACATTCTCCAGATCCTGGCCACAAGAGTGTGAATATCAAATGACTTTCCCGTTGCTTGTCCATAAGCCCAACTCAAATGCATCTCTGGGCCATGCTGTCCGTGGCCCAGGCCCCACCACTGACAGGGCCAGGGCCCCCTTCCCTGCTGACCTGGGGCAGCAGCAGCTCAGCCTCCCGACACAAGTCTGGCTCCTCTTCTTTCAGCCCGACAGGCCCACAAGTCCTCCAGGTGCCATTCTCCTCCTCAGCACCTGAGCCACCGGAACCAGTGGAGGGAGGAAACCCTATAGGTCCTTGATTGGCAAACTGGCTTCCTGTGCACGGAGGGTCACACAGAAAATGCTGCCCTAGGTCTCCCAGTGCAGCCACAGGATGGCCCTGGAGCTTGTCCTGCACCTCCTAGCACTTGGTACACTGCTGGCTCTGCCCAGGCGCCTTCAGCCAAAGCGGACAGCCAACAGCATTAGCTCGCTAAACCTCACAGCGGCCGGGGAGGTAGGTCACCCCCAAGTCCATTATCCCCCCTTAACAGATGGGGAAATGACGCCACAGGAAGATTAAATAACCTGGGCCTGCCCCAGGTGCAGCCTGAGCTGGTCTAAACCCCCACGCCAGCTTGGGAACAGAGACTGCTCGGGAGAAAGCCCTGTGCGATCCGAGGCTCCTGTGCAGGGTGGACACTGCACAAGAAAGGGTGAAAACAAAACAAGCACAGAGGTGACCTGAAGGTGACCCTGTCCCCCTAGAGTCTTAGTCCACCAGAGTTACCTGGAAGGTGGTGTGGGAGCTGAGCCCACGGGAGGACAGAATGGGCCGCAGGCAAAGGGTCAAGGAGGCAGCAGGCTCTACCCTCTGCCCCTGAGGGCACTGCACAAACTGGCGATCCCTGACCCAAGACGATGCTCATTTCATTACGCAGCCAATACTTGCATATCTAATGTGTGCAAGACATGGAACCACCCTGCAGTCAAGAAACTTGAGATGGGGGCTGGCGCTGTGGCTCAGTGGGTAAAGCCGCTGCCTGCAGCACCGGCATCCCATGTGGGCACCAGTTCGAGTCCCGGCTGCTCTGCTTCTGATCCAGCTCCCTGCTAATGGCCTGGGAAAGCAGCAGAGGATGGTCCAAGTGCTTGGGCCCCTGCACCCACATGGGAGACCCAAATGAAGCTCCTGGCTCCTGGCTTTGGCCTGACCCAGCCCTGGCCACTGTGGCCATCTGAGGAGTGAACCAGCAAATGGAAATTCTCTCTCTTTCTCTCTCTCTCTCTCCCTCTCTCTCTCTCTCTAACTCTGCCTTTCGAATAAAATAAAGAAGGAAAGAAACTTGATGTCATCAAGCATTGTACATAAACCACCAAATCACTAAAACACAAAGGAAAACGTGGTAAGACCCAGAGCTGAGGGCTCGTTTGACTGCCCGGGGTGGAGGTGGGGGGTTGGCAGTAGGATCACCTGGAGCTGTGGCTACCGTACAATGAGAAGCCATGGGAGGCCTTGTGCAGGAGGTGCCCATGCCCCAGAGCATGGGAGATGAGCTGGGCAGGGCTGGGGAGAAGGGCAGGGAGGGTGTTCTGAGACAGGGCATGCGGAGGGCACCGAGGGAGATGGCACTGGGCCGCTCTGAAGACCGAGGCTTCAGCTCAAGACCCAGTGGGGCTGAGACATCTGGCTAGGATGGCAGGAGAGGCCAGATCACCAGGGGCCTCAGGTGTGGACCCAAGGAGGTCCAGTGTCACTCCCAGCCACGGTGCTCAGCACCGTGCCCTGCTCATGGCATGGCAGGCACGCAGTCAGCGTTAGGGGGCAAAGTACAAGAGGGCAAATTTAATTTGTGGCTAACTCAAAAGAACGATGAAGACACCAAGAATGCTGCCTCCATTTTTTTTTTTTAATCCATCGATACCCAGGCAGGATAACACCTAAGTTGGTGTTAGATGAAATATTCGCTATGCTCTGCCCCGTGTGGAGACCATCAGCTTCTCGCCCAAGAGCACTGTGAAAATGAATGATGAGATGCTTGGAGCTCTTTGGAGATGTGTGGCAAAAGACATCACTGTCGTTAATATTTAAAGAGATCCTACCCAGCTCTGAGCTCTTTTTCTGCAGACTAATATTACGTCTACAGGATAAGGTGATGCCAGGTTGGCCCCTAAATAAACCTTCACACCCTACCCAGGAACGCTCTCCTGAGCCCCGACCTATGCTCCATGGGCTTTGTGATCACAACACACACATAGTTTCCAACTTGGGAATCCAAGGTTGCCAAAGAAGAGCAAAATAGATCTCAAAAGGTGGGCTTCCTTGAGACCCTACGTTTAAGCACGAGAGTGAGAAAGAGAGCAAGCGAGTGAAAAGTGGAGATTCCAATGGGAATCATTTTAGCAAAACCCACATCCTAAGCCAGGTAATATTTTTAGGCCCAACGCAGTGCCCAAGAAAGGAAGAAGTAAGAATAGCTCCCAGGCTTCAATTACAAATGCAGCGGAGAAAATAATTTCAAAAGTTCAAGGGGAAAAAAATCAATCTATTTCCTTCCCCCGATGCTTTCACTTCTATAAATACGCTTGCACAAATGGACCCAAGACCACTCTTCCCTCTGAAGACACGAGCTGTCTGGGATCTGCGAGATGAATGACGTGCCCACTGAAGCACCAACAAGGATGCTCTCCAAACTGCTCTCTTCTTAAATAACCCTCGCTTCCCCCGTCTCGGGCTATAAAAGTCACACATGTGCCTGGCAGGAAATTTTGAAATTTTTCTTTTTTTGGTCAGAAGAAAATAAAAATTATGCATTAAAATCAACCAGTTGCTAATCACCCTTCCAGAATGAAAGCAAGACATTTTCAACCTCACTGAGCACTTACTATATATGCTAGTTTATAACCTGATTTTCTTCTTAGGAAAATACATGGTAAACATTTCCTTTGTCTTTAGTATTCTACAACATTTTTTATCTTCTATCATATCAGTATCACTTTTACTTAACTTCATATATCACATTCCTTTACTGATTGATTGACTGATTTTTTTGAGAGGTAAAGAGATAGAGAAAGATTTGGACAAAGTTCCCATCTGCTGGTTCACTTCCCAAATGCCCACAATAGCCACTGCTAGGCCAGGCCAAAGCCAAGAGCTAGGGGCTCAATTCAGAACCCAATTACTTGAGTCATCAGCATTGCCTTCCAGGGTCGGCATCAGAGGAAGCCAGACTCAGGAGTCAGGATTAGGCCGTGAACCCAGGCACTCCAATGTGAGATTCCAGTGTCTTTTTTTTTTTTTTTTTTTTTTTTTTTTTTTTTTTTTGACAGGCAGAGTGGACAGTGAGGGAGAGACAGAGAGAGAAAGGTCTTCCTTTGCCGCTGGTTCACCCTCCAATGGCCGCCGCTGCAGCCGGCGCACCGCGCTGATCCTGGCAGGAGCCAGGAGCCAGGTGCTTTTCCTGGTCTCCCATGGGGTGCAGGGCCCAAGCACCTGGGCCATCCTCCACTGCACTCCCTGGCCATAGCAGAGAGCTGGCCTGGAAGAGGGGCAACCGGGACAGAATCCGGCACCCCAACCGGGACTAGAACCCGGTGTGCCGGCGCCGCAAGGTGGAGGATTAGCCTATTGAGCCACGGCGCCGGCTCGAGTGTCTTAATACTAGGCCAAACACGTGCCCCAGAAGGAGCATTTTCAAACCTAATGCTGCACATATGGTCCATTTTCAGTGTCTGTATTACAAAATGTTGAGATATACATCTTTGCATAGTATCTCTCTTGCTATTTTCTTCTGATAAGCTCTTTTTAAAAAAATTATTTATTTTATTTGAAAGGCAGAGTTACAGAGAGGCAGAGAAAGAAAGAGAGGTCTTCTATCCAGTGGTTCACTCCACAGACAGCTGCAACAGCTGGAGCTGAGCTGATCCGAAGCCAGGAGCCAGGAGCTTCCTTTGGGTTTCCCATGCAGGTGCAGGGGCCCAAACACGTGGGCCATCTTCCACTGTTTTCTCAGTCCATAACAGAGACCTGGATTGGAAATGGAGCAGCCAGGGGCTTGAACCGGCACCCATATGAGATGCCAGCACCGCAGGCGGTGGCTTTACCTGCTACACCACAGTGCCGGCCCCGGGGATAAGCTCTTAGGAAGGGCACTGTTGGGCAAAAGCCTGTGCGTCAAGTTTTCAGTATGGCCGAAGTGGCCTCCCAAGAGCTTATCCCAATCTCACTTCTCCAAGTCCACAGGAAAGTCCCTTCCCCCTTTTGCTCACTGGCCCTGAACTGAGCAGATTCATAGAGGTTGCTGCCTTTCTTTGGCAGCTCTTTGATTCTTCGAGAGGCAGATTTTGCCCCAGATGTACAGTGTCTGTAATAGTTTTCAGAGTATTTTTGTTGTATACTTCTTTTTATCAGAGAGCCAACATCCTCATCGCAACCCCAGTTGTCCTACTCCCACCCCATCCCACCTCCAGGGCAGTCGGGTGGGCTCCCTGGTGGCCCTGTGGCTTTCACCTTTGCGCATTCTACTCCTCTTCCAGCAAATGTGCCATGGTCACAGCCAGTGAGGCAGACGTAGGACCCGGTAACTACTCATTCATGCCGTCAGTCATTGATTCGACCAAGGTGAGACTGCAGGCTCCGTACTCGGGGAAAGTACAGAGGACAAGACCGTCAGGAGAGGGAAGGGCACGCGGCCCACCCAGCAGAAGCACACTGAAGTTGAGAGACAAGGAGGCATTTTGCTGGCAGGTGAGAAGGTCAAGGAGGCTGGGCAAAGGAAATAGCACGAGCGAAAGCCCAGAGGCATGCTGGAGCTCTGTGCGTGGAAGGAACACTTCCGTTATTCAGACAGGACAGCCAGGGAGTAGCGATGAGACTGAAGGGAGAGCCCCCGGCCAAGCCCCACTCTGAGTGCACCTGCCAGCCTGCTCCCCGCCCCTGCATCGCCACCCTGCCTTGCGACTGCTTCCTGGCCCTGTCCCAGCACAGGCTTCCTTGAGAACCCGCCTCGGCAAGCATCTCTCCAGACCTCTCTGCCCGGGGCAGCCACCCTGGCACGCACAACAATCCCCAGGGAACAGATGACTGCTCGCTCACCCTGGGGTAGAAGTCTCATCAGTCCAGCTGGACAAGAAGCTCTGGCTGGTGATCTATTCTCTTGTACCCCCAGGCTCTCGACACTGGGCTAAACCTATCACTGGCCGTGGAGGCTTACAGAATCTGACCAAATGAAGTCAGGCAGAATAAATACACGAGAGGAGCCGAGCGTGCACCGGTTGTGTGCATCTAACTGCCATCCAGACAGCCGTGAAAGTGGAAACTGTCTGAAAAATTAGCTCCTCAACACAATCATGGCAACAGATAGGTCAATTCTCTTTAGGCGTGGGACTCTCTCTCCCCAGACATCTCTCAGTTGGGCTCACAATAATACTGGGTCACCTGAGCTGAGTATCCCCAGCACACTGGTGCCTAAAGGTGGAATAGTCTAGAATAGTCTAGAGATTTGGATTCTCGTTGTTTCCTTTACAGGAAGGCAGGAGGTGGAGAGAGGAAAAACAGCCCTGAACTCAGGCCATCTCTGCTGGGATTTTCCACACCAATCATTCTAATTCAAAGCGAAAATCCGAATGCCACCAGGGAGGACCTCGTCTCCATCACTCAGGTTTTCATGGGCAACAAACACTTCTAGACAATCCTTCCCTGCAGGCAATGAGCCCACACATTCCTTGAGTGGCAAGGGTCTGGACTCCTTCAGCCCAGGGCTCGCTCCTTGGCATGGCATTCATCGTGCTGATGGGCTCGCTTCTCCCCACACTTAGGGGTGAGCTCTACGAAGCTGAGGACTGCAGCTCCACATCCCTATGGACCCGAGGCCTAGGACATCACTCTGATACACTGGATCATCAGTCTGCATCAGGGAACTAAATGTCGTGGTGGGACTGTAAGGGGCGGTAGAAATCACCCAGTGCACAGGCAGGAAACTGAGGCCCACACAGGGGAAGCAACCTCCAAATTCACACAGAGTTGGCAGCAGTCAGCAGGTGAAAGAGAGAAAGAACATGGGGCTGACGCTGTAGCCCAGAGGGTTAAGCTTCTGCTTGCCACACCATCACCCCGTATGGGCGCTGGTTCGAGTCCCTGCTGCTCCTCTTCCAATCCAGCTCCCTGCTAATGCACCTGGGAAAGCAGTGGAAGATGGCCCAGGCGCTTGAGCCTCCCACACCCACGTGGGAGACCCAGAAGAAACTCCTGGCTCCTGGCTTCAGAAGAACAAAACTGTCCACAATGCTTACGTTTGAGTAACCTGGAGCTGAGGGGTTTTGGGAAGGATGACAGCACTGGAGAAAACCACATTTGGTTCCCGACAGCCTCTTGCACACAGAACAAGTCCTAGCTCTCTTGGCGGTGACAGCCCTGCAGATCCGGCACAAAGGAAAGTAACTCCATTGAATGTGTGCCATGCGCAAGGGGCAACAGGGATCCTTTCCTCCCTGTGTCTTCCTCTCTACATTTAGCATGCAGTTAACTAAGTGAGCAAGCCAGCAAGCAGTGGGGCTCAGGTCACACAGCTCTCAAGCCCACGTGTGACGGTGCCAAAGGCCCAGGTGCTTTGTCCTGCACCTCCCTCCCACTCCAACCCTAGCACTAAGCTCCAGGGTACCGGTGAGAGCCGGCTGGACTGAGCGAGTGAGCTCACAGGTCAGTTGGGCCTTGGGCAAGAGGCTGGAAGCCAGGTCCGAGCACCTCCCCTCCCCTCCATGCTCTGAAAGAGCAAAGAGCAGGCACTACTCCTTCAAAGGCTTGCAAGTGTTTGGCTCACAGGGCAGACCAACTCCAGGGGCAACTCAACTCCAGTGAGACGGAGAAACAGAGGGCTAACACGCTCTCGACTTAGCCAGGACACCACCGGTGCCTGGAGAGGGCGCCATGCAGGAGGCTGGAGCTGCCATCGCGCTCAGTCACCCATTCATTTCACGGGCGGCTCCTCTGCTCTGGAGGGGCCGGCCCCTCTTCTGGGCTCTGGATGGAGCGCGCAGTGGGGCCGGTTACGCAGGAACACCCACGACCATCAGAGAGCGTCATGTTGTAGGGGCAAGGAGGCTCCTTCAGCCTGGAAAAGACACCCCGCTGAAGCAGACTTCGATGTGGCAATATTTCAGGATGGCTAGGCCAGGCAAGCTTGTCCAAAAGGGGCACCGACAGCTCAGCGAAGCCGGAAGTGGAGCTCTCCAGACTGCTCCCTCCCCTGCCCTTAGGCTTGAAGCCGCGCATCAGACCCTCTGCCCGCCAAATGATCCCTAAGGCACATCCCTGTCGAAAGGGACCTGGAGCTGTTCTTCAAGAGCAGCTCCAACTGGCTGATTAGGAAAGGGGCCATCTGGGGCGCACAGAGGGTACCTCTAGGTACACTGCTCTACCTGCCTTTCCTCCTCTTTAGCTCTTATTCATCCATTAGGGCTCAGCTCAAATGCCAGCCCCTCCAGGAAGCCTGCCTGGATCTCCCCCAAGGTGTGCCCAGCGTCTCTGCGTGGGGAAGCTGCAGGCAGGGCAGAGGCTGTCTAACTCATCTGTCTCTGCCCTCCCTTCCCCTGCCCACCTCCTCCTCCTGGGCCCCAGCGCTGCGCAGGCTTCTCTTAGCCAAGTGCACTGAACCGAGCAGTCCAGGAGGCTGCAAGACAGGGATCCTGGAAGCAGCAGCGACGGCACTGAGCAGACAGCCCAGAGCTGCTCAGTGCCTGAACCCTCTGGAGCCACTGCAGAGGCCACCCCTGCCCCACCCGGCTCTGCCCCCAGGTCCCTGGACCCAGCACTCCTGCTTCCCCTCAGCTGCTGTGGTGCCCTGGAGCGGCCACTCAAGCACACGGGTGTGCACAGTGTGCAAGGGAAGCGTGGTTGCACTTGGGCAGCCGGCCTCTGCTGCACGGAAGAGCTTCAGGAGCAGGCCGGAGGCGAGGCGAGGCGACTATACCCCAGGACTCCTCAGGCTGCCAAGAAGCACTGCCTGATTTTCTGCAGAAAGAGATATGTATCTGGGCACTGAGAATATAATTCCCCTCCAGTTTAGTGACTCAATCTTGGACTAAACTAGGAGGGAAACGCAAAGACGGAAATCCTCCAAACCCATTGATAAAAAAAAATAGAACCTGCACTACTTAGCTGGTGCATGCAGGACAGCCTGAGGGTGTGCACCAGAGCAATGTAGGCTGTCCTGGGCAGCCTTATCCGGAGGCCCCGCCCACCGCGTCCGTCAGGGATGGACCCCCAGAACATTGGCTAATGCTGCAGGAAGGGGGAGACCCAGAACTCGCAGAATGAAGACCTTTGGCCAGTGAGCCTGGGGCATTGGGACCCAACACAGTCAGAAGACAGAGTTGGATCGGTGGGGACAGCAGAGAGCCCAGGACATCCGGGGTCCCATCCCAGGAAGCTGTGACTGTGATGCCGTCCGGGGAGAGGGTCTCTGCGCGTTGTCATGACAGGAAGGGTCTTCAGGGGAGCAGCTTTCCCCAGAGGACCCTGGAGGACCCCGCAGGGCTCTGAGGCCCACGGCAAGCGCCCCGACAAGGGTGAGGCAGGGAGAGACCTGGCACCGACAGAGGCAGAAGCAGTGGGATCAAGGAAGCCGAGACTGGACCGAGGCCGCCACAGGCCGGGAAACGCCAGCAGCTACCAGAAGCTGGAGGGGGCAATGAGGGGAACCCTCATGGTGTCTGGCTCTGGCCCCCTGGAGCTGTGACAAAGGACAAGTTTCTGTTGCTTTAACCCAGGGTTGTGATGAACACCCCTGGGGAACCAACAGAGCCCCTTCGAAGCAGTCAGAGCCATGAGGGACCTGAGTCTGGTGGGGGCCGGCTCACCCAGGGCCACCCCGCATCAGCCACCAGTCCAGGGCACTCCTCAGTCTGGCAGATCTGTCCGACAGTCAAGTACATGTGGGTTCCCAGAGGCCCAAGATGCCAGCCCCAGGGGGTCGGGTCAGGCCTGAGGCAGTGCTGACGCGCGCAGAGTCTGCGGTGGCCTTGCTCTCTTCTGGGCTGATCAGACGGCCCCCTCCCAGCTGTGTCCAGTTCTCAGCCCTGCCCTGCTGGGGGACTGGATAATGTGGGGCGTCCACCAGGGAAGTGAGGACTCCTGAGCCTTGCTTCTATGTCTGAACACCCAAGGAATGGGCAGAAGAAATGGATTTCTGCGGGGCTTCAAAAGACAGGCTCCGGGCCAAGGGAGCAGCCACTGCCTGCAGGAAGATTTGGGGCTCAACATGACAAAGAACTTTCTAATCATCACAGCCCGCTGCGTGTGGAATGGGAGCGCCTGGGGGATTGGCAGGTCCAAGCGAGGGGAATTCCTGCACCACACAAAGGCCATGCTTCATCAGCTCTGGGAAGGTCCAGGACTGGCAGCTAAGAGAGCCCATAAAATCCGTGTGAACCTAGGTTTTCAGAATACAGACAAAGCACACTCTCAACTACGAAGTTTACTACGCGGTTTGTCGTGAAGAACAAACTGCTGCAACCACGCCGGGAAAGAACTGGGGAAGAAATAATCAGTTCTTCCCGCTTCTGTTTATAAAACGCCCGCACCTGCAGGGAGGCAGAAGGAGGAAAAGCCTGTAGGTCCAAGTGGCCTCACATTCCAACTGCCCAGCAGCCAAGGGCATGAGCACAGTGACCAGGGGAGCCCTGGACAGCTGGGATGTGCTGTCCTTGTCCAGGGCAACCCAGAGAGACCAGACTCAGCCAATAACAGAATTCTCTTCCTACCAACAAATAAATGGCACCTCCATCTCCGCTGTGGTAATTGCTTTTCCTGGGCATGCATTTAGCACAGTGGCTTAAGTCATCACTTGGAACTCCTGCAGCCCATCTCAGAGTGCCTGGATTTTTGGCCTCCCATCCAGCTTCCTGCTAATGCACATCCCGCGAGGGAGCAGGTGATGGCTCAAGTATTTGGGTCCCTGCCACCCACATGGGAGATCCAGATGGAGTTCCGGGCTCCTGGCTTTAGCCTGGTCCAGCCCTGGCTGTTGGAGGCATTTGGGAAGGGCACCAGTGGATAGGAGATCTCTGTCTTCCTGTCATTCTCCACATCTTTGCCTTTCAAATAAAATGAAGAAAAAAAAGTTAAAAATGTTGGAAAGAAAATAATAGCTTCTCCTTTTGCATCCTGCCAAATTCTGCACTTGGAACAAAGGAAAGAATAAAGTAGTAACTCAGAAGCTTTGCATGTTAGCACCCACAAGTTCGCCTCGGAGCAGGGTTTTGGGGAGGGGTCAGCGGCCCTGGTTTCCACAAGCCCCGGCCCACGTCCTGCACTCCGGCCGCTCAGAGGCCAGGAAGCACCGCATTCCTCGTCGGCCTGCACACCAGTCTTCTCTGAAGCCACAGCTGCAGGGATGCAGCGCCGCTTCACATGGATGGAGCCCTCCCAGTGGATGGAGCCCTCTGCGTGGATGGAGCCCTCCGCACCGCTCCGCGTGGATGGAGCCCTCACGCCGTCCACGTCGATGGAGTCCCCCGCGCCGCTCCGCGTGGATGGGGTCCTCTCTGCCACGTCACCCTGCTGACCTGAACGTCTGGGGACCTCGGATCAGCCCTCGGGACGGGCCAGGAGAACATGCTGTCACACTCCGAGGTGGCCTCTGCGCTTCACCAGCCTGTGATCCTGGCTTCACTCTTTCTCTTCGAAAGAACCCATGCAAAGAGTAGCCAGGGTGGGAAACGGCTGGAAACCTGAGCCACTTCTAATCGCTGGGAACAGTCCCCCAGAAAACACCGTGGCACTTGGGTGACAATAATGGTGGCTGCCCTCACTCACATCCCTGGGGTCAAGCGCCAGCGAGTCAGGCCTCCCATTGTCCTTTGGACACCAAAACCAAAAACGCCACCTGGTAGCACAGAGCTGCAGAAGTTCAGTCGCGTCTATAGTTACCTAGACAAATCCTAGCCTGGTCCCTGTGGCTGCCACGAACGCGTATGGGTCGTGGTCTTGTGTGCGTCTGAGAAGGGAGCAGTTTTATACACCAAATGGCGTTCAGGACAAAGCCACGTCTGGTATTTGAAAGGTTTGCACGTAAGATCTTTCGCTGTGGCAAAGAATGCTTTCATGACGCAATTAGCGTCAAAAGCTCGGAGGTTCACAACGTACAGAAAGCATGCACTTAAAATAGGCCATGCTGACAAGCCGAATTCAGCACGCAGACTCAGCCTTAGGCTCCGTCAACCGTCCCACAGGAAGGACCCTCCACCCGCGGCATCAGGAGCTCACCGAGGACCACGTGCGTGTTTCTGGCTGGGCTCAAACCACTTCAGAGCTCAAGAAAATCACAGGCTCTTGTCGGCAGAGAATGGCACTGGCATTATCCGGCCTGCACAAGGGCCAGGCTCTCTGCAGATGGCTGGGGGTGGAGAGGAGAGGACCGTGGTGCCTGCCCTCCCAGAAGCTGAGTGGACGCCTGCCACACCTGCAAGTGACCACAGGCAGCATCCCTCACCACGTGCACGGGGAGATCAGGGGACGGTGAAGACCCTGGAGTGAGGCCATGGCTAAACCAAGCACCTGCTAGGCAGGGGGCCACAGGGAGGGGGATTCAGAGTGGAGGCTGGGGGAGGGGGCTGAGATGGGACGGAGATGACCCTTCCTGTGTGCCCAGCTGACCATACGCACACCTGCAGCCTTCTAAAGGGCCTCACACTTTAACGTGCAGTGGACAGCCACAGGTATGGCGTTCCGAGACAGAAGGGAAAGATGGGGGCGTGTCTGAGAGAGGATGGGACTGCAGTAAGAAGGGAGGAGAGGAGAGGGCAAGGTCATAGACCACTACCCATCTGGGAGGGGCCGGGGGAGACGGGCATCAGACACCCCACAGCCAGGGCTCAGGGCCAGAGCTGTGCTCGGGGCTGGGACACTCAGCCCCCCCCCCACATCACTGAGGCCCTCTGGGGGTGCTACTCTGCAGGACTTGCAGAGGCAGCGGGGAGGGAGAGGGACAGAGAGGCAAGGAGGAGACAGCAAGGAAGAGGAAGGGATCCTGAATTAGAGGGGCGGCAGCCGAGCGTCCTGTGCCACCCTGAGTGTGGCAGTGCTACAGGGACATACTTTTCCTAAAACTCCTGAAACAGGGTTTTGTTAGCCTGTTCCGCAGTCTCCCCAGTAAGCATGGCTGCCGGCCTGTGCTGTCAGAGAGGCATGGAGCCCTTTCGGGGCCTCAGGCCTGTGGGCTTGCTGCTCCCTCTGCCTGGAACTGCTTCCTCCCCCACCCCAGCCTACTGTAACTTTGATTTGGCACTTCCCACACACACGTGGCATCACTCTAAGCCCTTTGCAGATATCAGCTCCTTTAATCCTCACAACAACCCTGTTATTACCCCAGCTTATAGAGGAGGCAACTGAGGCCCAGAAGGTACGCTAACCCGTGGCAGCACACTGTGTTAGTGGAGGGGCTGGGATGCCCGCCCAGGCGGTGCCCAGGTCCCAGGGTCTGCTCTCTCCCACAGAGAGCTGCCCTTCCCCGAGTGGCACTGCCCTTGGGGAGCTCCAGGCAGAGCTGTCCCCTTGTCTCCTGCAGCTCACTGCCGCTCAGGGGGATGTTCTCCAGCCACCCACAAACGGAGCCCCAGCCCCAGCCACTGCTCTCTCTTTCACAGTACCCTGCGTATTTCCTTCCCTTAGAACAACCAGTGCTGAGCTTATTGATGTATGTACTTGTTTATTAAGTCTCCCAGCTCGAACAGAAACTCCAGGAAGGCAGACACCTTGCCTTTTGTTCCAGTGGGTTCCTGAGGCACCTAGAACCACACTCCGGCACACGGTAGGCATTCCACGAATAACCGCGGGATGACCAAATGAGGGGCAGTGCCATGGCTGCTCCCCGGTGCTAGCCGGGGTCACAGGTAAGGCAAAGTGCTCTTCACCCTCCTGTCCTGTTCTTCTTTGACCGCTGCAAATCCCTAACAGCCCACAGGAAGGCAGAAGGCAGCCAGCGCCCGGTTCCCAGCAGGGACGGACAAAGCCAACATATTTAGAACTGTGTCTGGCAAGTTCTCCCACCTGGGTCCTTGAGCACACAGTGATAAGCTCGTGGGAGGCAGGGATTGAGTCTTCTGATTAACCCTTCGGCAGCCGCCCACCGGCGGGCAGCACTTACAGGGCACCCTCCACAGAACCCAAAGCCCCTGCCCCCGGAGCCAGGAGGCACCCTGAGTCCACATCACATTGTCACAGGGTCTCTGCCCTGGGAGAGGGAGGGTCAAACTCGATGCACAGGGCAAGACAAAAAGCCCTGCGTTTTGCAGCCCGGTGCCTGGCAGCATTTGGTGCCCGGCAACATTTACTGAGCTTGCCCGAGAACACACCGATAAAAGGAACCAACTTTCACCAAACACCCGTTCGCTCTACATCATGTCACCTGATCTTGCGAGTTTGCAACTGTCATCATTTCTCCTTTTACACATAAGCAAAGTGAGGCTCCGGGGCTCAATAGCCCAAAGTCCACAGGGACCAAGCCCAAGTTCTGAGTCCCTCCCACAGCCCTCCCTGCTCTGGAGTCTTCTACCAGACCCCCAGGGTTTTCCCCACTCTGCTCCTTCACCCCCGCCCACTCATCACCACCTGTTGCAATCTTCCTCCTACCTCCCGCTGCCTGGGCTTTGCCAGACTCCCCAGTTGGCGTGTTCTCAGGGGCCCGGATGTCATGTCTGTGACCCTCTCTCTGCTGCTCACCAGAACTTGGCCTCCTTGAGATTAAGGCCCGTAGGCAATTTTCACCCATGCTTCCTCCCAAAGGAGTGGTGAGAAAGTCTTGCGGAACCTCTAGGGAAAGAAGAGGGGAGAGACTGGCTGCATTGGAAGGCACTGAGAGATGGAAGGGTCTGGATAAATTAGCTTCTCGCACAGCGCGCCCCCAGGGAAAGCGCAGACTTGGGCACCACGGCCCTGCCCCGGGCGTGGAGCACACTCTCAGCAGCCCTCGGGTTTCATAAAGCTTGAAACTTAAAACCAGGATGTCTAGGAAGGAAATAAAACCATAAAATCACTTCCATGAGGATCTTTTCATGGTGATGCATTTCACTCACACACCGGGGAGGCACTAATTGCAGCACCAGAGCCACAAGACCCCGGGCCACAGGCAGAGCACACCTGGCGCTCCGTCCACCCGTAACCGCACCAGAATCCACCTGTCCTGCAGGACTGCAGCCCCCTCCCACCTCGACCCACCTGCCCGGGCACCGCTTGCCTCGGGTCATTTTAAGTCGCCTTGATTGGAAAGCATCTCGCCGTCACATCAGACTAGAGACAGTAGATGCTGACCCCTAGAACGGTGAGCTGTCTTTTTTCCAAACAAACAACGATTTTGAGGCTTTTACAAAAATAACCGGCTCAGGAAAAGAAACCTTTCCTGATCTATAGGCCACTTTGAAAACCAATCATTATGCCCTTGAATATTTTATGACGGTCCAAAGCAAGGGAGGAGGGGAGATAGCACTCACCAGTCCCTGCTGTATCTATTTTGGGATTCCCAAAGCAAATTGCAAATGCCTCTTTTATTTTCTCAACACCCATTTGCAGTGCTGGATGGATTCCTGGCCAGAGACTGCCTCCACCAGAACTGGCCCTTTCCACGTAGAGACCCAGAGGCAGGGAGCGTTCAGTGAGCACCACTTTCACCCAATTTCACGGGCGGCAAATCCAGTGGTTGGCGGCAGGGACGGGGGGTTTGCCCAAGGTCACGCAGCTGGAGATGGCAGAGGAGCCACCAGAAGCCTGGTGACTTTCCCCCGATCCCAGAGGCTGACTCCATACCCCTCCCAAAGCCCAGTCAAAGCTGCTGCAGGTTATCGCCACCCCGACCCCCACTGATTCCTGGGGGTCCCCACATTCCTCCCCACCCCCCAAGGAACCTTGGAGCTGAGCTACCCGAGGAGCCCCTGGACTCACAAAGGGGCAACATCGGCCTGGCACTTCAGCTGATCGCCCCTGGGGTACTCCCCCCACTCTCGGCGCCCGGAGGTGGCCGCCGTCGGGCAGGCAGGATTGGTCGTAGATCACCAGAAAGTTGTCGCTGGCCGCGGCCGCACCTGACCCCAGGTCTGCCTCCCAGTTTGCCGCTCCTGCCGCCAACTGCACCATGCAGATCTCAGAAACTTAAGCGACGGATGGATCCCGCGTACAGTTAATCGTTGCGGGTCCCGAGCTAGCCAGCGGACGCGCCCGAGCCGGGAGTGGGGACCCAGGCGCCGGAGGCTGGTGCGGGTCAGCCGGCGCCGGTGGTGCAGGCGGAGCGCACGGTGGAGGGCGGCGCGGAGCCGGCAGCCTGCAGCTCCCCGAGGCGCAGGCCCGGGGCGTGGGGACAGGCGGGCCCCCACGCCCCCCCAAAACTTTGCGGCGCCAGGACCTCGCCCTTACCTGCAGAGGAGGTGCGGCCAGCGCGGCCGCGGACCCGGCGGGGCTGAGGCTCTCGGCGAGGAGCGGCCCCGCCCAGCGGCGGGCACCGGAGCGGGCAAGGCTCGGGCAGCGGCTCGGCTCGGGCTCGGCTCGGGCTCCGCCTCCCGCGCCGCGGCTGCAGCCGAGTGGGGGCGCCGGGTCGGCCGCGCCCGCGCCGTCTGGCGGCGGCAGGTGCTGAGGCTGCAGCTGCGGGACCGCCAGCTGCCGGCGCCGCGACCCTCGCCCGGGGGAGGAGCCCCGCGCGCCCCCGGCTCCCGCGCGGGAGGTCCCGGCCCGCCGCAGTGGGCGGTCCCGCTCCCACCAGGGCCCTGCCTCCGCCTGCCTTACCCGGCTGCCCGCTGAATACCCACGGGGAGACTGAGGCCGGCAGAAGAGAGGGACGCCCCAAGGTCATCGCGTAGGGTGGCGGTCGGGCCAGAAGGTCCCAAGGAACGGCTGCCTTCCCCGCGTCCCCACCCCGGCTCTCAGAACCAGGCCTTTGGGATGCTGGGGGCCTCCGACGACCCCGACTCGCCCCTCCCCCTCCCCTCTCCCGCAGCACCTAGCGCCCAAGGAACAGGGCAGGGGCGGCCGGTAGACCACCTCCCAGCCTGTGCACGCTCCCTTCTGCTGGGACGCCACCTTCTCCCTGCGTTCCTCCAACCACTCCCTGTTGGTCCCCTCCAGGACTCCTCAGACCTAGAAACCCTAAAATGTTGGGGCGCCCCGGGGCTCTGCACTCCGCCATCTCCCCCACTCTCCTGGCTCCAGTCCCAGCACCTCTCTCCATAGTACCCAAATGCCTGTCTCTTTCCAAGAATTCTACTCTGTGCTGAACCGCCTAGGGCCATGCGCTGTGTCAGACCCTGGAGGCACCGCCTGCAAGCGAGGGCAGCTGCTACCTCCTGGAATGGGGCGCTGGTGGACTGTGACAGCAGCACAGCCCAGGTCTGCTGGAGGGGATCCCGCCAAAAGCAAACCTTTACTCCAACCGCGTTGGGAGGAGTGTGGAGAGAGGCTTCCGGGCAGAGCCCCAGGATGACAGAGATCCCTCTGGGGGAGTCAGCAGGGGAATTCCTGGTCTAGGAGTTTGCTCTCTGTTCTCAGGGCGATGGCAGGTTCCCCCAGGGGGAGCTCTCAGTGGGGAAGGGGCACCATCCCGCTGGCATTGTAGATGACACTGGGGATGGAATGGCACACAGATATCCAATGAGGGGGGAGGGAGGGGGGAGCCACATCGCAGCACCTTGAGCTCACCTGGCCTGGATGAAGACAGGTGCTCCAGCGCCTATCTCTTCTATGCCTTTCTTTCCCGAACCCAGGGCCCTTTGCGGAAACTCCTGGGTGACTCTGTCTTTGCAAAGCCTCCTAGGTGTCTGCACCCAGCCCCCTTCTCTCTGTGCCCTAGCCCCCTGCCACCCAGATCCGTGGGCTGAGTAAGCCTTTTGCCTCTCAGGGCCTGCTTCTCTCACCCAGCTCTGCTCTGGCCCTGGTGCATAGAGTTCTGCCCCAGGGTAAGCACCATCAGAGGAAATGGACAAATGCCAAGGATTCTGGAACCCCGGAACCACGGGGTAGGGGGTAAAGTACACTTTAAGCACCAGAGCCTTGTGCCTCTCTGAGCTGTTTCTTACAGCTGCATGTGAATCTACAACTTTCTCCGAGTAAAGTTTGATCTTAAAAGTTGCGCTGCAGAGCCAGATTGGGAACCAAATCGCCATCTCTGCTGCAGATGAACCAGCAAAGGGACGCTTGCCAGAGAGGAAGATACAAGTTCAACCCCCTTGTCTAGCCGCGACAAGTTTTCTCCCGGAGATGCCGTCCTGTGCCCCATGGTTTTCCAGCTGCCCTGTGCCAGAAATGTCGCTTCTTCCTCATCTGCCAGCCCGACAGGGCCCAGGTTCCTCGTGCTCCTCTTGGTCACTTTACTTCCTTCCCTCTCACGGTTCTCCCGGCTGCCTGGCTCCAGCCCAGACCTCTGTGCTCCAAACCCAGCCCCAGAACTGCCCGCCACACCTCTCCAGAACGGCCCTCAAGTGCCCCAGTCTCAACAAAGCCAAAGCCAAACCCACCTCTTTCCCCCTGCAGCACCCCTTCTACGTTGCTTCCCCATCTCAACGGGTGATGGCACCACCTCCCCTGGGCCCTTAAACTAGAAACCAGCAGGACGTTCTAGACTGTTCCTTCTTCCAGGCCCGCAGCCCCTGCTGGGCACCAGGGCTGGCCCCCTTCTCTGCCTGTACACATCTCTTGGACACACTGGGCCTTCCCATCTCTTGCCTGCACTCTATAATGTTCTCTTTCCCACTTCCAAGCCCCCCTCCACAGGCTGCCAGAGATCTTTTCAAAAGTCCCTCTCCTGCTGAAGCCTTCTCCATTGTTCCTTCAGGACCTTGCCAGGGTCTTAACTGCTCAGCATGGTGGAAGCTTGATGCTCTCGGCCATCTGACCTACAACCACAGGGCAGCCCCATCTCTGCTCACCCCGGCCCTGCACACCACATGCCTTAGGTCTCCCAGGGTGCATCACAGAACAAAAGGCACAGGGCAGAGTGCCAAAAACATGTTGTCTTGAGCCAAATCAGTTGGGTTCCAGTCCCAATCCTGCCACTTCGTAACCTGTGCAATTTTAGGAAAGTTCCATAACCTCTCAGTTCTAGGTTTCTTCCTCTGCGAAGGGAGAATAATACAAATACCTCCAGCCTAAGGTGTCCTCCCACTAACAGTCTCAAGAAATGAAGCAGCTTCCACTGCCTGCTAGCCAGCACCGTCAGTGAAGCTCCTCGCCAGTTTGCATGGCGGGGATTACCCGGCTTGTCTCGCAGAGAAAGAAACTGAGGCTCCCAGGTGGAGCTTACCTGCGATGCCGCAGCAGTAAGGCATCCGCACTGGGATGCACACGCGATTGCAACGCCCATGCCCTGAACACTCCTCTGATCTCCCTCCTCGAGGTGTCCTTGGTTCCGACTTTATCCCCAAGCTGCTAGACAAATGCTCCTTCCTTTAAATACAATTCAAAACTCCTTCCTGATCTCCTCCAGGTCTCTCTCAGAGCCCACTTTGTGCCGCTGCCGTCTTTGACTCATACATCCTTCGGATAAAGTACCCAGCCCACCTGTGCCAGAGTTTGTGAATGTGTGTCCCCCCATGACCTCCCTGAGAAAGACAACATCTTCTTTAGTTTTGCCTTCCTAGATTGTCATAAAGGTTTGTTGACCAGGTGAATAAACCAACAAATAAAATACATGTAAAATGCTCCAAGGGCTTTTACCCTAACAGCTATCATTTAAGTAGAAATCACTTCTAATCTCTGCTTGTCACTCTGAAGGCTGATCTGGGGCAAGAGGATGGCACTGAATGATCCAGAATTACTATAGAGTAAGACTGGCATTTCTCACAGTGCTGTCCCCTCTCCGATGTCACTCCTGTTTTTTTAGTGACACAATGTAATACCCCATAATGAGAAGCTATGCTGCATTTGAATAAGATTTCTGGCTAAAACATCTGAGGTTTGAATTTATTTCCCATAAGTACCATTTCAGCTACCAGTTTGCTTCTCGTGACAATGAGGATGCCATTTATCATCTGCTAAGTGTCCATACCTTCCCTTTATCTGTATTAATCTCCTTCACCTTCAAATACTTCTGAGAGCTGACTTAATAGTGCGCTTTCTATACAATTTCTTCTTTAGGAAGCCTAACTCTTCCCAACTTCATGGCTATTGTTCCCAAAATAGAACAGTTTACTGCTTCAAATTTCAGCTTTACCATCGGCAGTGATTGAAGATGTGTTTCTGCTCTTCCTTGGAATGCACAAATTCCATAGGGTTAGAAAAAAAAAAAACCACATAGACACAATGACCCTGTGATTTTGTAGGGAACAGTGTGTTTTTGGATGAGATATTAGAAACATTTTATTTGGCACACCAGAACTAGGTAAATTGGCAATTTCAATGCCTTCATGTTGAATTGATGAGCAGCAGAGTAAATGAAGGCAAGAACACTGGGCTGGGAATGGACGGGGCGGGGGCAGGTGGTTCTACTACCATCCGGCCACCTGCCCAAGTTCTCTCACTCTTGGGTCTCAGTAGAAGGTAGGCACAGGACAGAGTGACCTGGGTGTCTTTCAGATCTAAAATGACATGATTCCCCCAGGGGCCTCCAAGTGCACATCCATTCATGTATTCATTCCTGCAACCATTGTTGAGTGCCTACTGTGGACTTCAGCCTTTGAACGGGTAGCGCTCTTACTGTCAGTCCAGACTGCACAGGGAGTGCAGCGTTTTGGGCATCACACCACAGAAGCTGAAGGCCTGCTTTAATACTCAAAGCCTTGACGTAGATCTCCCAGGAAGACAGTTCATCAAGCCTCTGCTGAGCCAGGACCCCACGGACTGCGGACTGCGGGAGGACCGGGAGGACCGCAGGAGGGCGGCTAGAAAGAGCTCGCTCCGAGATCTCAGCCAGTGCCCAGACTTCCCAACCCTACTTCTGTCCCACCCTTGCTGTGTGGCCTCGGAAAAGTCACACCACAGCCCTGGGCTCCAGTCAGCTCTTCTATAAAGGGAGGGAACAGTACCCAACGATGATGACGACCCAGGTGATTCTTTGAGATTAAGGAAGCTAAAGTGTTATCTGGCCACAAAGAGAGGTCCCGCGGCTGCCTGCAGAGGCACCTGGGCGCTTATCACAAGGATGCTGTTACCTCTCGAGAAGTCAACTGTTGCTCTGCGGACAGAAGAGATGACGTGAAGACAACATGGTCTTGCCCCGAGGGTTCTAGGACTCAGAAGCACGCATTCCTGGCTCGCTTCTTGAAAACAAATTGTCCGGCTCACTGTAAAATATTAAGGACAGGGAGTTGGGCTACAAAGTCCGTTATCTGTGCATTAGTGATGGGAGAGCAGCCCCCAGTACTCTCCAAACCTTGCCTGATGGCGCAGCACAGTCGTTCTCCCAAAGCTGGGGGGAGGGGCAGGAGGCTTGCTTCCTTGGCTCTCATAGAAGCCTTATCTGCTTACATTTCCCTTCTGGTTCCTAATCGTGTTTTCTGCTCCTTGATAAAACCGGTGTTCTAGTCCATTGCTAAAGCAGCGGGCAGTGGACTCCAAGAGTCAGAGACAGAAGGGAATGATGAGATATTTCTGTAGGGTTGGGAGAGATTATCACAATGTGCAAAAAATATGCAAGCTCTTTGTGTCTTGTCAGAGGAAATTTTTCAAATTTATTTTAATTGTTTTGAAAGGCAGGGAAAAAGAAAGAGAGAGAGAGAAGAGTGTGTGTGTGTGTGTGTGCTCAATCTCCTGTCTGCTGATTCACTCCCCACATGCCTGCCACAACCAGGGCTGGCCCAGGCCACAGCCAGGAGATGGGAACTCAAACTGGGTCTCCTACGTGGGTGGCAGGGACCCAGCCATTTGAGCCATTACTTGATGCCTTCCAAGGTGCACATTAGCAGGAAGCTAAAACCGGGGGTGGAGCTGGGACTCAAACCCAGAATGTAGGCATCCCAAGTGGTGTCTGAACCACTGACCCAAATGCCTGTCTCAGGTGAGCTTTTAGCTCATTTCTTGGGTCATAAATCTTTCAGTGTTTGTGGGACAGCTTTAAAAATACAGGACTGGAGGGTCAGCTCTGGGGCATAACGGGTTAAGCCCCTGCCTGCGGCATCCCATATGGGCACCAGTTCCCACCCAGCTCCATGCTAATGTGCCTGGGAAAGCAAAAGAAGATGGCCCAAGTCCCTGGGCTCCTGCACCCACATGGGAGGCCTGGAAGAAACGCATGGCTCCTTGGGGCTGGCACTGTGTGTAGCAGGTAAAGCCACTGCCTTCAGTGCTGGCATCCCATTTGGGCACCGGCTTGAGTCCTGGCTGCTCCACTTCCAATCCAGCTCTTTGCTATGGCCTGGGAAAGCAGTAGAAGATGGCCCAAGTCCTTGGGCCCCTGCACCCACATGGGAGACTTGGAAGAAGCTCCTGGCTCCTGGCTTCAGATTAACACAACTTTGACTGTTGCAGCCATCTGGGGAGTGAACCAGCAGATAGAGGACTGCTCTCTCGTTCTCTCTCTCTCTCTCTCTCTGCCTCTTTGTAACTGTATTTCAAATAAATAAATAAATCTTTAAAAAGAAAAGAAAAGAAACTCGTGGCTCCTGGCTTCAGCCTGGCCCAGCCCTGGCCATTGAAGCCATTTGGGAAATGAACCAGTAGATGGAGGATCTCTCTGTCTTTCCTTCTGTCTCTATGTAACTCTATCTTTCAAATAAATAAATAAATAAATCTTTAAAAAAGAAAAGAAAATATAGGAGTGTGTTTAGCACCTTTTACTCTTTCCATTTTTTCTCTTTTGAAAATTCTCTTTCCCTCTGCTGGGAGGAAGGCAGGCCCCTGAGGCTGTGGCCAGTGTCTACACTGGTCTTGCTAGTTCCCTCGGGTCCAACCTCGACTCTGCACTGAATCCACTGTGTTTTACTTTATAGCACTTTACAGTTTGTAAAGCACCAGGCAAAGCAATCACCTCATTTTACTCTCACCATTTCATTCTCTTGAATTAAACAAGACAAACGCTACGATCTCCAATTTACCAAGAAACTGAGACACGCTCAGGGAATTTCAAAATGACATGTGTGAGGTCGCAGAGCTGGCACGTGGGGTTCAAATCAATTTCAGGTTGATTTGGCTGGCTCTGTTCTTGGTGGGGGAGAGGGACCGGGGAGAAATGATTGCAACAGAATCATGTTTAGGAGAACTTTCCTAGATCATCTTGGGATGAATCTCCAGGGGGTCTCTGAAGACGCATCAGGCACTCAGGTCCTCTCCCACTCAGCTCCCTGCTGGGATGACTCAAGTCGTGAAACACACAGGGAGCTTCAGAAGTTCATGGAAACGGAATTACAAGAGAAGTTTCGTTAGGTAAGAAGTCAGAAATGAGTTTATGTGTGTCTGACAAAGGCCTAAGGAATTGACATCTAGGTCAGCATCCACATCTCGAAGTCATCCCGATAACCTTCCAGGGGCAGCCCAGTATCTGCACTTCAAATGCCCTGCCCCTTCTACCCAATAACCATCCTTCCTCTAACCGGGGCGATACCAGCCAGGCTTCCCCCGTCTGATAACTTCAGGGGGAAAAGTCAGAAAGGAATTTTTCATATTTACATCCAAAAAGTCCTTTGTTCCAGGAGAAGAGGTGGGGAGGCAAGACCCATCCCGTTAAAAACCCCCGGCCTCAACCCGACTGACTGCACACTGGAAGAAGCTCCTGGTTCCTGGCTTCAGTTTGGCGTAGCTCTGGCAGTTGTGGCCATCTAGGGGGTGAAGCAGCAGATGGAAGACCTCTCTTTCTCTCTCTCTCTCTCTCTCTCTCTCTCTCTCTCTCTGCCTCTGCCTCTCTGCTGAGCCACCTGCCTGGCCTGGTCAGGTGTATTCTCTCCACTCAACCATGTAACCTTGCTCTCCCCAGTCTGAGCGACTGGGCGCTCTCTCTCAGGTTCTGTCTGGAAACGTGCCCATCCATTCTTATGGATGTCCCTATCCTAATAAACCTTGCTATGATGCTTTCCCCTGCTCTCTGTCTCACGCCTGAATTCTTTCTTGCGTAAAGACAAGGACCCTTTGCTTCTCTGGTAACAGTTTTATGGTGTAAAAAATTTTGACATGAAATCCATATGAAGGATCCTGAAAGAGCTCACAGAAAATGCATAGCATGAAAAAATATGCATGGATTTAACGAATGTTTGGGCACCAAAATAAACTTATCTTTTAATTCTGTTGTTCTAGGGGCTGGTGCTGTGCCATAGTGGGGTACAGCCACAGCCTGCAGTGCCAGCATCCCATATGGATGCCAATTCTAGTCCTGGCTGCTCCACTTCTGACCCAGCTCTCTGTTATGCCTGGGAAAGCAGTAGAAGATGGCCCAAGTCCTTGGACCCCTCTGCCCACGTGGGAGACCTGGAAGAAGCTCCTGGTTCCTGGCTTCAGTTTGGCGTAGCTCTGGCAGTTGTGGTGGTGAAGCAGCAGATGGAAGACCTCTCTTTCTCTCTCTCTCTCTCTCTCTCTCTCTCTCTCTCTCTGCCTCTGTCTCTCTGTAACTCTGCCTTTCAAATAATACATAAATAAATCTTTAAAAAAAAAAAAGAAAGAAAACTCTAAATGATGGAGAGAGGAGGGGGCCAGCTAGGTCTGCCAGGACTCAAGGGATAATGTGGCAATGAACTCCCTGGGTTCTCCTTTTGCTTCCTCCCATGGGTACTAGAGAAGCCCACAACTAGGAAATACCAATGGGCACAGACCAAAAAACCAAAGCTCTCTGGAGAAGCCTAATCTCTGTGGCCAAAGGGAGGGGAAGGGAAGCCTAGTAGGACAGGGAGCTTTAAGAAAATACCTATCCTATTTCAACCAAACATCCTGGGGGAGGTGGTAAGCCACCCTCCCCTCCCACATTCCTACCCCTTGTTGGCAGAGACTGAGAGGGGAGCTTCCGTAGCCCCAGTCCCGATGTAACAAGGTCCATCTCCCACACCACAACAGGATGGTGCCAGCAGAGATGAGTGGGGAGCTGGGGCCTCCATCCCCACCCAGGGATAACATGGTGCTGCTTCTCCCCTACCAGTACAGTGTCAGCTGAGTCCTGCTAAAATAGAAGATTCAAATAAGATTGAGCTTCTAATAGGTTAACACTGAAAATGTCCAGGGAGGAATTTTAGAAATCACTCATATAAATAGAAGAAGAATCTCACCTTGAATGAGAAAAGGCAGTCAAAGCAGATGCCAAAATGAATATATAAGTGTCAGAATTATCCAGCAAGGTTTTAAACCAATCATCCTAAAAATGCCTCAACTGTAATTATAAATTCTCTGAAACAAATGAAATTCTAGAAAATATCAGCAAGTATTATAAGTAAGATAGATGGACATTTCAGAAACACAAAATGCAATCATTGAAATTATAACCTCACTGGATAGGCTCGATAGCAGAGAGCAGATAACAGAGGACAGAAGCAGTGACTCTGAGGACAGATCAATAGAATTTCTAACCTGGACAGCAGAGGGAAAATACACTAGAAAAACGAGAGCAAATGGAGCTCACATTCACAGCATTTCTGTCTCAGAAGGAGAGGAAAGAGAGAATAGGACTGAAAAGTGTCTTCTAAGAAGTAATTACCAGGCCAGCGCGATGGCTCACTTGGCTAATTCTCTGCCTGCGGCGCTGGCACACCGGGTTCTAGTCCCGGTCAGGGCGCCGGATTCTGTCCCAGTTGCCCCTCTTCCAGGCCAGCTCTCTGCTGTGGCCAGGGAGTGCAGTGGAGGATGGCCCAGGTCCTTGGGCCCTGCACCCACATGGGAATGGGAGACCAGGAGAAGCACCTGGCATCTGGCTCCTGGCTTCGGATCAGCGTGGTGCGCTGGCCACAGCGGCCACTGGGGGGTGAACCAATGGAAAAGGAAGACCTTTCTCTCTGTCTCTCTCTCTCTCTCACTGTTCACTCTGCCAGTCAAAAAAAAAAAAAAAAAAAAAAAAAAAAAAAGAAATAATTGCTGATGCTTCCCTCCAAGTTTGGCAAAAGACACATCCTTCATTCATAATGTTGATCCAATCCTAGATAGGAGAAACTCAAAGAAATCCACACCAAGATATCACAATTACGCTCAAGACAAAGAGCAACATCCTGGAAGCTGAGAGACGTGATTTATAGTGATATACCAATTCAGGCAACAGTGTAATTCTCAATGGAGGCCAGAAGAAAGGGGTCCAGCATTTTTCAAGTACTAAAAGTCAGTGTTATATATGCTGTAGACAGCAAAAGTCAGCCGAAAAAAAAATCCTTTAGGTGTGAAGGTGAGAAACTAAGAATTTGTGGCCAGTAGGCCTACCCTAAAGGGACAACTAGAGGAAATTCTTCAAACAAAAAGGAAAGGAAGAAATCTGAAATATTAGCAATGAAGAAAGAATAACAGAAAAAGTAAAAATATTGTCAAATGTATTAACATTTTCCTCTTGAGTTTTTAAATTTATGTTTGATGGTAAAGCAAATATCATATTATGTCTATTATGTCAGATGCATTCTGAATTTATGTGAAGGTAATACTTATGAAAATCATATTAAAACAGAGAGAAGATAAAGGAAACTAAGTGAAAATAATGTTTTCATATTTCATTCAAAGTGGTAAAGTGTCAGTGCCAATAGACTGTGATAATATGATAATTTCATACTTGACCAACAGCTTTAAAAGCTTACAAAGAGATATACTCAAAAATAAATCCAATCCTTGGGGAAAAATTGGAAGCATTTCCACTGAGATCTGGTACCAGACAGGGATGCCCACTCTCACCACTGCTATTCAATATAGTTCTGGAAGTTTTAGCCAGGGCCATCGGGCAAGAAAAAGAAATTAAAGGGATACAAATTGGAAGGGAAGAAGTCGAACTATTCCTCTTTGCAGACAATATGATTCTTTATTTAGGGGATCCAAAGAACTCTACTAAGAGACTATTGGAACTCATAGAAGAGTTTGGCAAAGTAGCAGGATATAAAATCAATGCACAAAAATCAACAGCCTTTGTATACATAGGCAATGCCACAGCTGAGAAAGAACGTCTAAGATCAATCCCATTCACAATAGCCACAAAAACAATCAAATACCTTGGAATAAACTTAACCAAGGACATTAAAGATCTCTACGATGAGAATTACAAAATCTTAAAGAAAGAAATAGAAGAGAATACCAAAAAAATGGAAAAATCTTCCATGCTCATGGATTGGAAGAATCAACATCATCAAAATGTCCTTTCTCCCAAAAGCAATTTATAGATTCAATGCGATACCAATCAAGATACCAAAGACATTCTTCTCAGATCTAGAAAAAATGATGCTGAAATTCATATGGAGATACAAGAGACCTCGAATAGCTAAAGCAGGCTTGTACAACAAAAACAAAGCCGGAGGCATCACAATACCAGATTTCAGGACATACTACAGGGTAGTTGTAATCAAAACAGCATGGTACTGGTCCAGAAACAAATGGATAGACCAATGGAACAGAATAGAAACACCAGAAATCAACCCAAACATCTACAGCCAACTTATATTTGCTCAAGGATCTAAAACCAATTCCTGGAGCAAGGACATTCTATCCAATAAATGGTGCTGGGAAAACTGGATTTCCATGTGCAGAAGCATGAAGCAAGACCCCTACCTTACACCTTACACAAAAATCCACTCAACATGGATTAAAGACCTAAATCTACAACCCGACACCATCAAATTATTAGAGAACATTGGAGAAACCCTGCAAGATATTGGCACCAGCAAAGACTTCTTGGAAAAAACCCCAGAGGCACAGGCAGTTAAAGCCAAAATTAATTATTGGGATTGCATCAAATTGAGAAGTTTCTGTACTTCAAAAGAAGCAGTCAGGAAAGTGAAGAGGCAACCGACAGAATGGGAAAAAATATTTGCAAACTATGCAACAGATAAAGGATTAATAACAAGAATCTACAAAGAGATCAAGAAACTCCACAACATCAAAACAAACAATGCACTCAAGAGATGGGCCAAGGACCTCAATAGACATTTTTCAAAAGAGGAAATCCAAATGGCCAACAGGCACATGAAAAAATGTTCAAGATCACTAGCAATCAGGGAAATGCAAATCAAAACCACAATGAGGTTTCACCTCACCCCGGTTAGAATGGCTCACATACAGAAATCTACCAACAACAGATGCTGGCGAGGATGTGGGGAAAAAGAGACACTAACCCACTGTTGGTGGGAATGCAAACTGGTTAAGCCACTATGGAAGTCAGTCTGGAGATTCCTCAGAAACCTGAATATAACCCTACCATACAACCCAGCCATCCCACTCCTTGGAATTTACCCAAAGGAAATGAAATTGGCAAACAAAAAAGCTGTCTGCACCTTAATGTTTATTGCAGCTCAACTCACAATAGCTAAGACCTGGAATCAACCCAAATGTCCATCAACAGTAGACTGGATAAAGAAATTATGGGACATGTACTCTATAGAATACTATACAGCAGTAAAAAAAAAAAAACAATGAAATCCGGTCATTTGCAACAAAATGGAGGAATCTGGAAAACATCATGCTGAGTGAAATAAGCTAGTCCCAAAGGGACAAATATCATATGTTCTCCCCGATCAGTGACAACTAACCAAGCACCAAAAAGGAAACCTGTTGAAGTGAAATGGACACTATGAGAAATGATGACTTGATCAGCCTTTGCCCTGACCGTTAATGAAAAACTTAATACTTTATCCCTTTTAGTATTTTTTTGTTTGTTCTACTTAATACCATTGGTTGAATTCTGTAATTAATACACAATTATTCTTAAGTGTTGAAACTTAACTGAAAAGTGATCTCTGTTAAATATGAGTGGGAATAAGAGAGGGAGATTTACAGCTCGGCACATGCTCAATCGGACTTGCCCCAAATGGTAGAGTTAGAAACATACCAGGGGATTCCAATTCAATCCCATCAAGGTGGCATGTACCAATGCCATCTCACTAGTCCCAGTGATCAATTTCTGTTCACAATTGATCATAATGATAGGACTAAGAGTCAAAGGGATCGCATAAACAAGACTAGTGTATGCAAATACTAACTGATAGAACAAAAAAAGGGAGAGAAAGATCCAACATGGGAAGCAGGATACACAGCAGACTCACAGAATGAAAGATATCCTAAACAGCACTCTGGCCTCAGAATCAGCTCTTAAGGCATTCAGATCCAGCTGAAAAGCCCATGAGAGTATTTCAGGCATGGAAAGCCAAGACACTCTGGCAAAAAACAAACAAACAAACAAACAAAAAAAAAACAAAAAAAAAAACCACCTAAATGAAAGATCTCTACGAGTGAGATCCCAGTGGAGAGAACAGGTCATCAAAGAAGGAGGTACCTTTCTCTGAAGGGAGGAGAGAACTTCCACTTTATGACCTTGTCTGAATATGATCAGAGTTGGCAAACTCAAAAGGCTTCCATAGCCTTGGCAACTCATGACAAGAGCCTAGGGTGATTACTGATGCCATAAACAAGAGTGTCAATTTGTTAAGTCAACAACAGGAGTCACTGTGCACTTACTCCTCATGTAGGATCTCTGTCCTTAATGTGCTGTACATTGTGATTTAATGCTATAATGAGTACTCAAACAGTATTTTTCACTTTGTGCTTCTGTGTGGGTACAAACTGTTGAAATCTTTACTTAATGTATACTAAACTGATCTTCTGTATATAAAGATTATTGAAAATGAATCTTGATGTTAATGAAAGGGGAGAGGGAGCAGGAGAGGGGAGGGTTGCAGGTGGGAGGGAAGTTATGGTGGGGGAAGCCATTGTAATCCATAAGCTGTACTTTGGAAATTTATATTCATTAAATAAAAGTAAAATAAATAAATAAATACAATTCTTTACAATATTCAAGTAATCCACAGAAGGAAGGAAAAAGGAAAGAGAAGTGTGGGCAATGGGGAACAAACAGAAAATAAGCAATTCAAATGGCAGGGTTAGGAGCCAGCGCTGTGGCACAGTGGGTTAAGGCCCTGACCTGAAGCGCTGCCATTCCATATGGGCACCAGTTCAAGTCCCAGCTGCTCCTTTTCCCATCCAGCTCTCTGCTATGGCCTGAGATAGCAGTGGAGGATGGCCCAAGTCATTGGGCCCCTGCACCTGCCTGGGAGACCTAGAAGAAGCTCGTGGCTCCTGGCTTTGGATTGGCACAGATCCAGCCATTGCGGCCATCTGGGAAACGAACTAGTGGATGGAAGATTTCTCTCTCTATCTCTACCTCTCTCTGTAACTCTTTCAAATAAATAAAATAAATCTTTAAAAAAAATGGCAGGGTTAAGTCAAAACATTTCAATAATTACACTAACCATAAATGACCTAAATACACCAATCAAAAGACAAAGATTGACAGGATGGATTTTTAAAAACATATTCTGGTGAGATGTTTGAATTCCAAGAATAAAGAATAAATGTCACAAGACTCCAGCCAGTATGAATAGTTTACTTAGAGAAGAAAGAGTCTTCCAGAATTATTTTGTGGACCCCACAAATTATCCTTGTTAAAATATATTGGAACCTAATATTTGTTGGGCACAGTTCTCAGCAGTTTGCTTTATCTCATTTTAATTAAAATAACACTATGAATTATTTATCATTATTCTCATTTTATGTTGAGGAAACTAAGGTTACTTTTCCTAGGGTCTCTCAACTTATAAGCAGCAGAGCTTGGATTCCAACACAGGATATCCAAGAAGGAAATGAATCAGTGAATCAGGAAGCTACCTGAAGAGGAGAGGGAGGCTGGGACAAAGGGAACGGCCTGAGAGGGCTCTGAGGATGAAAAGGAACTTATTGCATGCTAGATATATTTTTTTAACAGGCAGAGTGGACAGTGAGAGAGAGAAAGAGAGAGAGAAAGGTCTTCCTTTTCCATTGGTTCACCCCCCCAATGGCCACTGCGGCTGGCATGCTGCAGCCGGCACACCGCGCTGATCCGAAGCCAGGAGCCAGGTGCTTCTCCTGGTCTCCCATGTGAGTGCAGGGCCCAAGCACTTGGGCCATCCTCCACTGCACTCCTGGGCCACAGCAGAGAGCTGGACTGGAAGAGGAGCAACTGGGACAGAACTGGCGCCCCGACTGGGACTAGAACCCAGGGTGCCGGTGCCGCAGGCAGAGGATTAGCCTAGTGAGCCACGGCACCGGCCAACATGCTAGATATTTTTAATGTACTATGAATTATTGTAAAACCAGCAGGCAGGTATTATGATACCAATCTGGTGGATGAAGAGACGGCAAGGCTGAGTAACTTGCTGAAGATCAGGCAGCTGGTAGGTCAGGTGATGGGGCAGAATTTAGAGATGGTTCTGCCACCATCCCTTGCTCAGTCAACAGGCTAGCACAGCCCCTGGAGCACACTTCCCACGGTGGGTGTCTTTCGTACTCCAATAGTTTAGCTGTAGTGATACAGAAATTAAAACTGTGAAGAAAGAGGGTCTACTCCGTTGTTGTGGTCGAGTTTTGGTAAAGCATCCTTGGAGTCTGAGTGTCTTCATTTGTAAAACCTGAGAGCTATGTTACAAATCAGTGCCCCAAACAATGACTGTCTAACTTTGGTGGAGGGGAGACCAGTAGAACCCTTTCTATGAAACAGAAACCCAATACAGAAGACAGGTATAAGAGAACCAGCCTGAACGAAGGGAACTGAGGGATGCAGGAGCAGCCCTAGCCCAGAGCCCTGCAGTACAACTCTGGGTCTGGAAACAGTGCACGCAGAGGCTCCACGCACAGAGGGAATCCTAGGGGCGTTCTCTCTCATGTTCGGTGGAGGCGAGGGAAAGGGAGAGGTGACCTAGATCTTCCAAACAAGGCTTCATTCATGTTTTGTTACTATGTACTGTGTCCCTCGGCACTGGGTTTCAGCCTGTTCTTTGAATCCAAGGGATGTTCTGGAAGGGTCTGGGCTGTGGAGGCAGACTTGACTGAACCCCAGCCCTAGCCATGGCAGGTTTTGTAACTTTGGGCAGCTAATATAACGTCTCAGTGTTCTCATTGTAACACACAGAGAGCACTGACCTTGCAGGGTGGTCCTGAGGATTACATGAAAGATGAAGGCTCTTCAAAAACTTTGTTGAAATGTGTATTATGAAAAAAATTATGCAAGGATTTCAAAATTTCTTTGCACCAAAATAAATTTATCTCTTTATTCTATTTTTCCTCAAACTCTGTGAAGCTCCCTCGTAATAAAGGTAAAGCACCTAGCACAGGAGCTGGGGTGTTGTAGGAATTCAATAAAGGGCAGCTTCTATTATGCATTTTTTAAAACTGATTCATTCATTTGAAAGGGAGAGAGACCTGTTGGTTCCCTTCCCCAGATACTCACAACAACCAGGGCTCGGTCAGGTTGAACTCAACTCAGGTTTGTCACCTGGGTGCCAGGGACCCAACTACCTGAGCCGTCATCCCCTACTGCCTCCCAGGATGCACGTTAGCAGGAAGTCGGAATTCGAACACGAACCCAGGCACTCTGCTATCAAGCTGTCTGCCTCCCAAGCAGTATGTTAGCCACTGCACCAAACGCCAGCTCCTAGTACGCATTTTTAAAATTTCCAGATCTCAACGTTTTAAGTCAACAATCTGCGGAAGTTGGGTCTTTCTTTATTACGTTCTTTTTTATGCAGGCTGATTGATATTAAGAGAGGATATGGGGCCAGTGTTGTGGCATAGTAGGTTAAGCCCATGATGCTGGCATCTTCTAGTGCTTCACTGGTTTGAGTACCGGCTGCTCTACTTCCCTGCTAATGTGCCTAGGGAGGCAGCAAATGAGGGCCCACGTGCTCGGGCCCTGCTATCCCCCACCCAGATGGGAGATCCGGAGGGAGTTCCAGGCTCCCAGCTTCGGCCTGGCCCAGCCCTGGCCACTGAGGCCATTTGGGATGTGAACCAACATATGGAAGATTTCTTTGTCTCTGTTACTCTGCCTTTCAAATAAACAAAATAAGACTTTAAAAAAATAAGAGATGGTATTTCTTAAAACAGAGTGCTGAAGCGTTTGTAAATATCACATGGTGACTCATAAAAACCCTTGTACTTACTAATGGCATATAAGACATGCTGTAGTCTCACAATCTGGAGCCTGATTAATAGTCATTACACACACTGGTTAGCTTGAAACCGAACAGCAAGCGTTCAGAAGATAAGTCATTGTTAGGACATAACTGCTTTCAAAAATAAAAAGTGCTTTTACAAATGCAAGGATATCCTCAGTTTACACACTTTCTGTCTTAAAATAAGTGACGTCTTGTGCCTAGAAGATCCAAGAGTGTGCTTGACTGGAGGTGAAGGTCATGGCAGATTCCCTACGATGGACCCGGAATTGCTGCCCCTTCCCGTGAAGCCTAATGGGGAGAACATTTCAGAGCACATGGCCCTTCACCGACTGATAGTGATGTGTCCATTAGTGCAACTCTGGAGGGAACTGCAGTCCATGCCCGGGGATCAGAGTGCTTACCTATAGCCCCTGCCACCCTTGTAGCTTGGAGCCCCCTACTCCTTCAGCTCTACCAGGGAGAGGCGTGGCCTGGGTTGTGTCATTGTGGCGTCTGCATTGTACACACCTGAACCATCAGCCCTTAATCACGCCACCTTGGCACATTTCAAAGCCCTTATGTGGGCAGTAAGTACCTCACTGATCCTTGTCTCACTCCTCTGAGCAACCTATTGGTATCCTGTTTTGCAGATGAGGAAAACAGGAGCTCACAATGGCTAAATAAGTCCTTGAGGTCAGAGGGAAGTGGCAGAGCTGTGCTTCTAGCCCAGTACTGTGCCCCACCCCCATGCTGGATGTGTAGAGCCATCTGTTTGGCCTGTTGGAGTTGTAGAAATCGCCCTACATTGCCAGCCTGGATTGTAATACAGCCCAAATTAAGTACATGCAAATTTGCTCATTCATTCAAGTAAAACAGACTGGGAGCCTACGAGTAAGGCATGTGCTAGATGAGGTAGAGTGGTGTCCTGGGAAGGTCAGGGGCTCAGGAGTCACCCAGCCCCTGGGTGAGGGACATCCTGGGCCTAGGGTGAACCAAGCACTAGTTGCTGTGACGGGCAGGTGGGTGGAGGGAGGGGGCACAAGGACAATAACACATGATCCTGGGGACTGGCGTTGTGGCACAGCAGGTAAAGCCCCTGCCTGTGACGCCAGCATCCCACATGGGTACCAGGAAAAGCCCCGGCTGCTCCACTTCCAATCCAGCTCTCTGTAAATGGCCTGGGAAAGCAGCAGAAAATGGCCCACGTGCTTGGGCCCCTGCACCCGTGCGGGAGACCTGAATAAAGCTCCTGGCTTTGGCCTGGCCCAGTCCCAACCATTGCTGTCATTTGGGAGGTGAACCAGTGGGTGGGAGATCTCTCTCTCTCTCTCTCTTGTAACTCTGACTTTCGAATAAATCTTAGGGAAAAAGAAAAAGGCCTTGGCCTGCCCTTCAGAAGGCTCTAATGGAAGATATACCGTCTGATTCCAAACAGCGTCCTGGAAGGAGGAACATACTCTTTATCAGCAGAGGTACAGAAGAGGCCTGGGCCAAACCTTGGGTGGGGTGCCCTGGGGGTGAGAGGATGGCAAATTCAAAGGGTTAGGAGGAGAGATTTTTTCCCTTTTCCAGGGAAACATGGCGATACTCAACACCTACTGCACGTGCTCACAGTCCTAGCTCCGGGTCGCCCTTGCAACCTTAGATCACACTGCGTGCCTTTCTGTGATATCATATC
Organism: Oryctolagus cuniculus; assembly: GCF_964237555.1. Classification (NCBI taxonomy): domain Eukaryota; kingdom Metazoa; phylum Chordata; class Mammalia; order Lagomorpha; family Leporidae; genus Oryctolagus; species Oryctolagus cuniculus. Next base: position 200,459,559 of record NC_091432.1, on the reverse strand, counting down.
TTTGCAAAGCTGGGTTCTGCAACCTGAAAGCAAGCACTACGCAAGTCCAGCCTGGAACAGGAAATGAGAGTGTCCGATCGGCTTCCTAACTTAAGGAGTTGTGCAGCACCCAACAGGTATCCACACCCTATTAGTAAGCAACTGGGGTTACTTAAAAGGATATAAAAATACAATTTTTTTCAGTGTGCATCATTTTTTCAAGTGATGACTAAATTATTATGTCCTAAACACTAAATTGTAGCAGTTTCATTCCTTAATACACAACACCGCTAGGTATTTATTTTTGTCTGGGGATGCTGTGAAAAACTACTGGGGGTACCAGGGAGGGAGATGAGTGAGGCACCTCTGCCCTTGGGGATTTCATAGGCGGGAGAGGTCACTTTGACTTGCGAGGTCCAGGGCTGCGAAGGTCCAGACAGACTCCAAGGAGGACAAGACTCACATTCGAAGCCGGTGGCTTAGGAAAGTGGGGGTCTGGGACACACTGTAGCAGTCTGGGACAGCTCTGCCCCGACAGCCCCCAGGGCCTTAATAAGCACAGAGCTTGCAGAATTGTTAGCAAGGATGTTCTTTTGTCAACTTTTAGAAGTCAAGGATTTAGAAAACAGCTCCTGCGGGGTCGCAGCAGGGCTCTAAGATCAGATCCTTCTCTACAGTATGATACAAAAACAAGAGATGCTTAATATGAAAATGATTTACTAAAATGGGATCAGTTCCTGAGAGTTTGGGGGCAGTTTTATCATCAGATAGGCGGCAGCCACTTCCCTGGCATGGTCAGAGTGTTCTCTGGGCCACAGAGACGTGGACTACCTGTAACACAAGTCCTTTCGTTAAAAAGCATGAATCAGGGTGAATCAGCATGACTTGCAGCCCAGCAGCGATGCCCACACTTCACCATGGAGCGCCTGGCTTCAATCTCCAGCTCTGGCTCCTGATTCCATCTTTTTGTTAATGCAGATCTGGGGAGGCAGTAGCGATAGGTTAAGTGACTGGGTCCTTGCCACAGAGTTGGGAGGTCTGTATTAAATTCCTGGCTCCGGGGGTCAGTAAAGCCTCCACCTGCAATGCCAGCATCCCATGTGGGCGCTGGTTCAAGTCCCAGCTTCTCAACTTCCCATCCAGCTCCCTGCTAACGTACCTGGGAAAGCAGTAGAGGATAGCTCAAGTGCTTGGGCCCCTGTACCCACATGGGAGACCAGGAAGAAGCTTTTGGCTTGGCCTCGCCCTGTCCTGGCCATTGCAGCTATTTGTGGAGTGAATCAGAGGATGGAAAACCTCTCTCTCTCTCTCTCTGTCTCTCTCTCTCTCTGTTTTGCAAATAAATAAGATAAATATTTAAAAAAAAGTTACTGGCTACTGACTTTGGCCCCAGCCCCACATTATGCATTGCAGGCATTTGGGGAGTGAACCAACACGGAGGAGCTCTCTGTCTCTCTGCCTCTCAAAAACAAAACCAAAAAACCATAAACCATAAAAAGTCCATGGCTGCTGTGTGTCATTCAAATGCTAGCAACCACTGAGCTCTCTTCTCTGCTGGACCCCTTTGTGGCTCACTCTTTTTTGTTTGTTTGTTTTTTTTTTGTTTGTTTGTTTGTTTTTTTTTTGATCAGCAGAGTTAGACAGAGAGAGAGAGACAGAGAAAAAGGTCTTCCTTCCGTTGGTTCACCCCCGAAATGGCCACTACGGCAGGCACGATGCGCCGATCCAAAGCCAGGAGCCAGGTGCTTTTTCCTGGTCTCCCATGCGGGTGCAGGGCCCAAGCACTTGGGCCATCCTCCACTGCCTTCCTGGGCCACAGCAGAGAGCTGGACTGGAAGAGGAGCAACTGGGACAGAACCGGCGCCCCAACCGGGACTAGAACCCGGGGTGCCAGCACCGCAGACGGAGGATTAACCTAGTGGGCCACGGCGCCGGCCTGTGGCTCACTCTTGACTGGGGTGACCATTGTCATCTCAATGCACCTTCACATCCAGCCATGTCCTTTGATCCTCAGGGTAATTCTGAAAAAGCACAGAGGGCAAGTGATATAGCTCCCATTTTACAGATGGGTAAATTGAGGCCAGAAGAGATGAAATGACTTTGCTGAAAACTTCCTGGTCTCTCCACGATTTTAGGAGAGCTTTATGAAGTGCCAGAAAAGTGGACAGAAAGGAGGCCAACGGAATAGTTGTCACTAGGGACTGGGAAGGGGCGACAGAAAGAGGTTAGGAGAGGGGCATTAAGGGACAGCACACAGACCACAGGAAGAAACAGTTCTGGCATTCTAGAGCCTAGTAGGGTAACTATAGTCCATACAGTCCCTGATACATTTCATATATTTAATATGTTTCAAACCAACTAGAAAAGATGACAGTTTCCCCCACATAGAAATGACTGACATTTGAGGAAATAGAAATGCTAATTGCTCTGATTTGATCATTACACATTGTCTGCAGGTCCAGGTCATCAGACTGTACACCATATATATGTACAAATATTATGTCTCAATAAGCAGAGGAAGGAGAGATTTTAGCTGATCAATCCCAACAGTACCAGGCGGCACAACCAATTAAGGAGAGGTCAGCGCAAGGTTAGGGAAGAGACTCCATGGTGGGCTAGACTCTTTTATTCCCTGTGGTAGGAAATTCACCAGGATCTAGCTGTATGGGGAGCTGAAGGGGATCTCTGTCTGTGGCCTGTGCTCCGCTGTCTTCTCCAAAGACAACAGCTACACTGCTTCCTATCCCACACACTCTCCTTACAATGTGACTCTGACACGCCTCCAGCTGGGTGTCGCGTTCTCTGTCTGGCTCTTAGAGCCTGGGTAGACTCCTGACCATGGCAGAGGATGCTACGTGGCTTCCAAGAGCAAGTCATAAAAGGCAGGACGGCTTCTGACTGGTGTCCCGGGGAGGCTCACATCCTGAAGCTAGCCACCATCGTGGGAGGTGAGCAAGCCAGCCCTGGTGGAGAGCCTGTGTGGAGAGGCCACACGTGTGGGCGCCAGCCTTCAGCTCAGCCAAGCTCCCAGCCAGCAGCAAAACGGTGAGTGAAGGCACCTCCAGATCAGCGCTGTGGCGGCAAACCGGCTCTCAGAACAAAGCAAAACAGCCTGATGGGTAGTGTTTGCCAGCTTCCATGGTGTAAATACTCCCACAGTGGCTGATTTCAAGGTTTAAAGCTACCAACAGAACCACACTGAACGGCAGTTTGAATGACATGTGCAGCTGGCTCTACAGCCAGCAGGAGCCGGCTTCCGCTTCCTCCAAATGACATCAAGTCACTGGCAGCCTCAGATCTCGCCGGCTGGAGCCCCGGGTGCCGTGGAGCAGAACCACACCATCCCACTGTGCTCTGTTCAACCCACTGAGCCCCCGTCTGTGAGCAGAATAAAGTGGCTCCTGGATATCACTTTAGGGGAGGGTTAGTCCCCAGTAAGAGTAACGGGCACACCAGTCCACAAGTGGTCAGAGGGCACTAAGAATGTTCTTTGCTTGGTAGATGGGAGCTGCTGGTGTGACCAGGAGGCCAGCAGCTGAGTTTACTGCTCTTAAACTGATCGGAGCCGGCGCCACGGCTCACTAAGGCTGATCCTCCGCCTTCGGCGCCGGCACCCGGGTTCTTGTCCCGGTTGGAGCGCCGGAATCTGTCCCGGTTGCTCCTCTTGCAGTCCAGCTCTCTGCTGTGGCCCAGGAAGGCAGTGGAGGATGGCCCAAGTGCTTGGGTCCCTGCACCCACATGGGAGACCAGGAGAAAGCACCTGGCTCCTGGCTTCAGATCAGCGCAGCGCAGCGGCCGTAGTGGCCATTTGGGGGGTGAACCAACGGAAAAAGGAAGACCTTTCTCTCTCTCTCTCTTTCTAACTCTGCCTGTCAAAAAAAAAAAAAAAAAAAAAAAAAGAATTTTAGATGGTGGTAAGTGCTCTGAAGAAAATAAAATCTTTTGACCCTAGAGCCTGTTTCCTTTACAGCTCTCCAGCACACAGAGACTGGCAAAGAATTTAAGGAGCTCTAGGCCAGCACCTGCTACAGGTTTGGTGCTGCCAGTTCCTCCACGACTAGGGCCCTCCCTGCCTTGCTGGTCCCACAACATCTGCCCTGCCTTTTCCCCTTCATCTCCTGGTCTCCCCACCCCTGCCATTACCACCTGGCAAAGCAGAGAGCTCACGACTTAAGGCTTAGAACTATAGAATTATCTGCAGGGTCTCCTCAGCTAGGGGAGATCATCTGGTTCAATCCAGGACCTGATTTCCAGCAGAGGTGACACCAAGTGTCCTAACAGCATTCAAATTTCCACTTCAGTCTCTTGATGGAGCCAGCTCCATTTTGTTTCCCCAAAACTCCCTAGGATCCCAAGATGGTAGGAAGTTGTTGTATTTATTATTGTTGTTGTGGGTTTTCTTTTTTTGCGTACATTGGTTCAACAAATTCTGATGCTATCAACCAAGAGCCCTACCTAGTTAGTCTACTCTGTGGAATTCCTGATAATTGATCACTTAATCAATTATTAGTTCTGTGAGAATCAAGTCTTCTTTATAATGTGAAAGTCTACTATTCAAATTCAGAACATAAGCTCAAAAGAGTATACGACTATATGAAAGAAGTTTAAACAGATGCTATGACCACTTTAGAAAAATGAGAGTTAGATCCTTACCCTACCCCTATACCTTACACTTTAATTCTAAATAAGACCAAGTATAAGAAAAGCATTAGGAGTTAATATGGAATAATTTAATCTTGGTGTGAGGAATGTCATAAACCTTCATGAAAGATTAATATGATTAAATAAAAATAAATACTCTTCATAGAAAGAAACTCACTATAAACATATTCAGAAATGAATGGAAACTGAGGAAAATATTTGTAATACAGATGACAAAGGGATAACCCCATTATTATAAAGTTTCCAAAAATCAATAATAAAAAGACCAACAACCCACTAGAAAAATGAGCAAAAAATAAAGATAGATATTTTATAGTTAAGCAATTATAAAGGGCCCTATTACCTATAGTATTGCTCAATTCCATCCACAAAAATGCAAATAAAGGCATAACAGCAAAAGCCACAAAGTTCCATAGTGCACTGTGCTGTTGCAAATCTTACGCCTCATTGGTGTGACTGTAAAGTGATGCAATTTGGCAATAACTACAAAACTTTCTAAAACATCATTCATTTTATTTCTTTGAGAGATGGAGATAGAAGGGGAGAGGGAGGAAGAGGGGAAGAGAGGGAGGGAGAGAGGAGGAGGAGGAGGAGTGAGAGCTAGAGAGTTCCCATCCAGCAGATACTTCTCCCATGTCTGAAACAGCTGTGCTGGACCAGGCTAAAGCCAGAAGCTAGGAACCCAGTCCAGGTCTCCCATGTGGGTGGCAGGGACCCAGTTATTTCAGCCATTACCTGCTATCTCCCAGGATCTGCATAAGCAGGGAGCTGAAATCAGGAACAGAGCCAGAACTCAAATCTAGGCACTCTGATATGGAACGCAGACATCCCAAGCTGTGTCCTCACTGCTAGGCCAAACATCCAGCCCAACTGGGAAGTTTTTTACAATGCGTACTGATAGGAAAACATTTTAAACAACCTAAATGTCCACTGTTAAGGGACAAGTAAATTATGGTGCATCCACTTAATGGAATGCCATATTACCAAAGAAAATAAAGTTATCCAGATAGTACTAATTGAGAACAATTATTATGGTAGATTGCTATTTTTAAAAAATAGCCATAGAATCTCAATAATAATGTGCTACCATCTGATTTTTTTAAAAAAGGGAGGAAATAGGTTTTTTTTTAAAGAATACTTAGAGGGGCAGGTGCTTAGCCAAATGGTTAAGATGCCTATACCATGTATCGGAGTGCCTCGGTTCAAACATGGTTCCAGCTCCCGATTCCAGTTTCCTGACCCTAGGAGGCAGCAGTGATGACCCAAGTAACTGAGCTCCTGGCACCCACAAAGGAGACCTGGATTGAGTTCTCAGCACCAGTTCCCAGCTTCAGCCCTTGCCCAGCCCCAGGAGTGACCCAGCAGATGAGAACTCTCTAGCTCTCTTTCTTTTTTCACCTCAGAACTTTCATTTTTTTTCATCTAAAAAATGGAAATAACTCATATTTCAGAATCAGTAAAATAAAGTGAATTGATATATATGAAATGCAAAATACAGTGATTCACATAAAAAATCTGGTTTCTTCTCTAAATCTCAAATTTTTGCATAGAAAGATATGAGGTCTTTCAAAAGTACATGGAAGATTCATATTTTAAGAAAAAACATACATGTAATTCCCTTTCCATTTTTTCGCACCAAGAATTTTTTTTCTTTTTTTAATTTAATGAATGCATTGTTACATAGATACAACTTTAGGAATACAGTGGTTCTTTCCCCCATGTCCCCCACCCCGCTCCCATCCCACCTCCCATCTCCTTCTTCATTATGGATCATTTTTAGTATGACTTCATATACAGAGGACCAACTCTATGCTAATCATAGATTTCAACAATTTGCCCCCACGCCCACACACAGCATATAGAGTACAGTTTGGGGAGAGAATTTGCAGTCGATTCTCATATTGCAATTCAATAGGGACAGAGGTCCTACCTGGAGAGCAGGTGCACAGTGACTACTGTTGTTCCTGTAACAATTCACACTCTTTTTTTATGATGTCAGTGATCATCCGAGGCTCTTGTCGTGAGCTGCCAGGGCTATGGAGGCCTCTTGTGACCACAGACTCCGCCGGTATCTGGACACGGCCATAAGCAAAGAGGATGTTCTCCTTTCCCTTCAGAGAAGGGTGTCTCCTTTGATGACCCTTCCTTTCCTCTGAGGTCTCGCAGAGATCCTCCGTAGAGGATGTTTTTTTGGTCACAGAGTCTTGTCTTTCCATGCCTGAGATGCTCTTGCAGGCCTCTCAGCCTGACCAGGAAGCCTTATGGGTTGATTCTGAGGTCAGAGTGTTATTTACTGCGAAAGTCATCCTAGGAGTCTGCTGTGTGGACTGCTTCCTATGTTGGTCCTTCCTTCCTATTTTAATTTCTAGATCTCTTTCGACCTACCTCTATGCCTGTCAAACAGAGAAATAAGTTTCTTGGGAGCTGGCGCTGTGGCACAGCAGGTTAAGCTGCCACCTGCAACACTGGCATCGCATATAGGTGCCAATTCATGTTCCAGTTATTCTATCTCAGATCCAGCTCCCTGCTAATGACCTAGGAAAATCAGCAGAAGATGGCCCAAGTGTTTGGGTCCTGCCACCCATGTGGGAGACCCAGAAGAAGCTCCTGGCTTCCACCTTGCCCAGCCCTGGCCGTTATGGTCATCTGGAGAGTGAACCAGCAGATAAAATATCTCCCCCCCCCTCCCCCGGTCTACCTCTCTCTTTCAAATAAATAAATAAGTTTCTTAAAAAGAATATATATCAAATGATTGACTTGGGGCAGAAAACTAGGAGGTTGATGGACAGGAATAAAAGCTAGACTTTCCACGTACACCTTTGTACCGTCTGGATGGTGAGCACAGCAGTGGCACTGGTGTAGGCAGGGAGCAGCACCAGCAGCAGCCGCTGAGCTTCCATAGCCACAGCCCGAACCCCCTTCCCACCCCCATCTCTCTGTGTCGCAGAAACCAGTTTCCACAATTTTGCAATTTAGAGGCGAGGCAAGCAAGAAATATCTAACAGGGCTGCAGGCTGTGTCCCCACAGCGGCCTTTAGGTCATTATACTACATTCACCATGGCCGACACTCCGGCTCACGTCACGCACCTGACGCCGTGACACTTCCGGGGTTTCCAAAGGAAGGCAAGGGAATGGGTGGTATTCAGGTCCTGCCCCAAACCTCTGAATGTTCAGCAAGGCTCAGCTCCAGACACCACCCCTATGCCTCCAGATCATGTGAGAGGACTGCCGGAGCCTTGCCGAGGGCAGCTCTCTCTCCTGGGTTCCCCAGCTCGCCGTCTGAGTGTGTACTTTCACTTTGCTGGTAAACAAGGCTTTCTTTTTGTTGACGTTTACCTAGGTCTCCTCCTGGAATTCCTTCCTGTCATCAAGAGAAGAACCTGGACCAAGCGTAGCCAGGGGCCTCCTCACATACTTTAAGTTTTAATATTGAAAAAGATCTTTTTTTTTTTTTTTTTTTTTTTTTTTTTTTGACAGGCAGAGTGGACAGTGAGAGAGAGAGACAGAGAGAGAAAGGTCTTCCTTTGCCGCTGGTTCACCCTCCAATGGCCGCCGCTGCAGCCGGCGCACCGCGCTGATCCTGGCAGGAGCCAGGAGCCAGGTGCTTTTCCTGGTCTCCCATGGGGTGCAGGGCCCAAGCACCTGGGCCATCCTCCACTGCACTCCCTGGCCATAGCAGAGAGCTGGCCTGGAAGAGGGGCAACCGGGACAGAATCCGGCGCCCCAACCGGGACTAGAACCCGGTGTGCCGGCGCCGCAAGGTGGAGGATTAGCCTATTGAGCCACGGCGCCGGCTCTTGAAAAAGATCTTTTAACCCAGCAATTCCACTTCTAGCAATGAATTCTACAGAATGCGCTCCCTTTGTACAAAGATATTCACAAAGCTATGGCATTTTATACGACAGCAAAAGATTGGAGACTAATAGAGGAGGATTTTACAGTATACTCACATAAGCGACTCCACACAGTCGTTGAACTTAGTAAGGGGGCTGGGCATCTAGACTTTCAGTGAAGATGCCTCGTGGCCCACATTGGAATGTCAAGTTCAACCCCTAGATCTGCTCCTGACTCCACTTCCCCACCAACACAGAACTTGGAGGCAGCAGTGATGGCTCAAGTAATTGGATCTCTGCCACCAGTGTGGGAGACCTGGATTGCGATCCTGGTTCCTAGTCCTGCTCCAGCCCAACCCTCCATGGCAGGCATGTGGGGAGTAAACCAGTGGATGAGCTCGCTCTCTCTCTCTCTCTCTCTGCCTCTCAAATAAAAATTTTTTAAAGATTAATTTATTTATTTAAAAGTCAGAGTTACAGAGAAAGAGAGACAGAGATTTTCCATCTGCTGGTTTACTTCCCAGATGGCCACAACAGCCGGGGCTAGGTGACCCAGAAGCTTCTTCCAGGTCTCCCAAGTGGGTATAGGGGCCCAAGCACTTGGGCCATCTTCCACTGCTTTCCCAGGCCATCAGCAGGGGGCTGATCAGAAGTGGAGCAGCTGAGACACGAACCAGCGCCCATACGGGTTGCCGGCATTGCAGACAGCAGCTTTACCCATTATACCACAATGCTGGCCCCTCAAATAAAATTTTTTAAAATAAAAATAAGAAGAATAAGGGAAAGAGGTTGGCAGCACTACATGAAGTGATAGAGAATAATTTTGAAAGGATTTGAATTGAAAAAGACGATTGTACAGGAGTCTTTACAATGTGTTTACGTATGCTTGTGTATCCATATGCTATTTCTGGGAAAACATACTAGAAACACACATGCTGGTCTTGTTTTCCAGGGACAGGGGACTGATGGCTAGGGGACAGACATAGGAGGCAGCTTCCTTTTCACTGTATATCCCTCAGTAGATTTTGAAAATCTTATCACATGCAAATATTAGCTAATCAACAAAAAAATTCTAAACACATATGCTCAAAAATAGAAGAGTGTGGGGCAGGTGTTGCGATGCAGTGGGTTCAACCATCTCCTGGGATGCCCACAGCCCACCCTGGAGCACCAGATCCGCTGCCACCCGTATAGGAGACCTGGATGGAATTTCTGCCTCCTGCCTTCAGCCTGGCCCTGCCCTAGCTGTGCAGGTATTCGGGGAGTAAACCAGCAGATGTAAGTTAAAGCTTGTGGGTTTTTTTTTTTCTTTCTCTCTCTCTCTCCCGTCCTCCTTCCCTCTCTCCATTTCAAACAAGTACATAGGTCTTCTTTTAAATAACAGAAGGCAGTATTGGGCTGAAATTTGCAGGTTCTGCCTGTTGATCCAACTCAACCATTAGGGTCACAGGTAAACCAGGCTCAACCCACCTCCTAGCAGACTCTCTTGAGATAGGTGAAGACGCTAAGCTTCACTTCTCTGACCAAGCTCTCTACCTCTGCTCCCAGGTCTTCACCTCCGGTTCCTCAGATTCCCCTGGCTTCTGGGAAAACCGCCCATCGCCCAGAGCCGAGAGCTCAGCTACCAGTGGCAGGGCTAGCTAGAGGTTCTCCCTTCTTCTGGGAAGTGGCTATCCCGAGCTTTGTCACCTCCTTCCGGCAGCAGAATCTGGATTCCGAGGGGCTGGGAGGAGGGGCAGTGTAGAACACAGGATGCCCGCCGGAAAAGGCGCATTCATGAAGCGTCTCCACTCTGCTAGCGAGGGCCTGTGCTCCTGAGAAGGCCCCTAGGGCAGCTGAACACGTGCTCACCCGCCCTGGAGGTCCTGGCGCCTCTCTCACCGAAGGAGGCGAGGCGAGGTAGCTCGTGGGGGCCTCTGCCACCTGCTGCTCTGCTCCAGACACCGCCAGGAGTTGACCTCCCCTGCTTGAGCTTTCTTCTTCAAACACAATACTTTTTTTTTTTTTTTGACAGGCAGAGTGGACAGTGAGAGAGAGAGAGAGAGGGACAGAGAGAAAGGTCTTCCTTTTGCCGTTGGTTCACACTCCAATGGCCGCCACAGCCAGCACATTGTGCTGATCCAAAACCAGGAGCCAGGTGCTTCTCCTGGTCTCCCATGGGGTGCAGGGCCCAAGCACCTGGGCCATCCTCCACCGCACTCCCTGGCCACAGCAGAGATCTGGCCTGGAAGAGGGGCAACCGGGACAGAATCCGGCACCCCGACCAGGACTAGAACCCGGTGTGCCAGCGCCGCAAGGCGGAGGATTAGCCTATTGAGCCATGGCGCCGGCCCAAACACAATACTTATTATAAAAGTCAGACATGTCCATGGCATGTAGCATGTAAGATACAGAAAGCTTTGGGGAGGGACACCCGCGATCCTACCATATGCCATCATCTCTTTCTGTCCCTACCTATTACAAAATTGAGTGACATCACATATAACTTTTTGAACATTATAAGCTAACACTGTCCCACTGTCCCTTGTTAACTGTTTTTCAAAAGCAGGATTTGTAATCCTTCAAACTGGTCTTCCATAAGAATGTACCATAATATAGTTACCCATGCTCCTATTTTTAGATATTCTAGTCCAATTCTTCCCTAAATAACACTATGGTGAACGTCGTTGTATATAAGCCAACATCTGCCTTCTTGATCATGTTTTAGAGTCAGTTTCTCAATGTGGAATTCCTGGGCTAAAGGGCTGTTGACACAGACTGTTAAACTGTGTGCCAGCAGGGATGAGCCAATTCACTGTGCATTGAGAGATATGCAGTGTCGAACCAGGCATTATCATTAAAAAAATCATTGCCAATTATACAGATACAAAATGTCTCATTGCTTTAAAGTTTTACTTGGATTATTTGATTCCCCATGAAGCTAAGTGCATTTGTACCTGCCTGTTGATACTTGTAATTCATATTTTATGAATTCTTATTATGTGCATGGACAGCAAGAATTTTTGCACCAAAATTAATTGATCTTTTAGTTCCATTTTTCTCATGAACTTTTTAAAGTACTCTTATACTACTGCCGTCAAGAATGATATTAATCAGGTGACATTTTGATAATTAATCTCGTGCTCTTTTAAAAGCATCTTTGGGGCCGGCTCTGTGGCATAGTAGGTAAAGCTGCCACCTGCAGTGCCGCCATCCCATATGGGTGCCGGTTCAAGTCCTAGCTGCTCCACTTCCAATCCAGCTCTCTACTATGGCCTGGAAAAGCAGTAGAAGATGGCCCAAATCCTTGGGCCCCTGCACCCACGTTGGAAACCCGGAAGAAGCTCCTGGCTCCTGACTTTGGACGAGCTCAGGTCCAACTGAAGCAGCCATCTGGGGAGTGAACCAGTGGATGGAAGACCTCTCTCGCTCTGTGTCTCTACCTCTCTCTGTAACTCTTTCAAATAAATAAAAATAAATATTTTAAAATAAAATAAAAGCACCTTTCCCAGCATTAGTTTTTCTCTGGTAACAACACTGAGAAATAAAAGGTGTCTAAGCAGCTACTTGTGCATTTAAAAACGCAGGTTTCAGCCGCCCTCCGTTATCTTCCGTGAGGCTAACTGAGCCCAAGAGGATCTCGGTATGGAATATCAGCATTATAGAAGATGAATCATCATGCTGTGTGTGAAGTGTTCTCTGTAGTAACAGAATGCTGGGCAGTTTTGAAAATGCAAGGTAGGAGCCTTTCTCTTTCATTGTGTCGGGGGGTGCAGGGGCGACCAGCCCAGGGGGTACAGAGGAGCAGAGGCCCAGCGCTGGGCTGGGCGTTGGAATGCCTGCATCCTATTCCTGTCTCAGCCTCTGGAGAAGTGGAACAGGTCCTGGAGAGCTGGAGGACAGACCCCTCCCCCATGGCCGGCCGGCTGAGGTGCTGGAGGCAGAAGGCTCTTAGCCAAGGCTCAAAGTTTCTTTTGCACGGCCCACAATTGTTTTGAGAAGAGAAAAGAAAGGCCTATTGTTCTGCGTGGCCAGTTAGAGCAGATACGGCGCTACAGCACCAGTGAACGCAGCCATGGTCACTTACTCATCCGCAAAGGGGCCCACTCCGGGTATCCCCGAGGTTTATTCCACGCTCTAATGCCCTGTGAGTCACTGATGGGAAAGTTATTTCTGCATCACGGGCATAGACTGAGCCCCAGTCTGGGATAAGAGATTTCACAGCTGGCAACCCCTAGAGGAGCCAGCCTGTGGCCGGCTGGCTGGCTGCAGCCATTCCCCATCACTAGGAAAGCAAGCGAATGCTTCAGCCCGTCTCATGGCCCCTATCAGTGGTGCCATCTGTATAGTGGACGGTAAGCACTTCTCGTTTGCCTACAGACTGCCTTGCAACTTCAAAATGTGGACCCAAAGAGCAAAGGGAACCTGGCTGGCCAACACAGGACTCTCCGCCTGTGGTCTGCAGCTTCCTGGGGGCTGCGGAGAAGTTGGCAACCTTGCTCCGTGAGGACGTGCACTGGGGAAGCACGCCAAGTGACAGCCTTGTAGCGACCACCGCAAAAGCGATTTAATCTGCTGCAGGATGTCTTCCTCTGTTACAGGAAGATTTTATTTCAGTCCGAGGGAGGAAATCAGGCATAAGGGAAGAGGATGGCTATCTCCAACTCCCTGGAGGCCCCTAGGACACAAAACAGATTAGGTTTGTTTTGCGTGGTCTCACAAGACAAAGCTGCAAGGAGTGGAGGGCGGTGGCTGGGAAGCAGATCCAAAACCCAGGGAAGGGAGAACTTGGGCACTAAGGCAGCACCATGTTCCCAGGACCTGGTCTTTGCTGAGGCACATGGAGGTTGTATTTTGCCCCTGGGACCTTAAGCTCAGACACCAAGAGCAGTGCTCAGAAGGCGGGGCTTCTGCCAGGGCAGAGATGTTGGTGCTTGGCTTTAAAACCAACAAGGGCAAAACTAGGCCCACCACATGGAGTGTGGTAGTATCCCCAGCTCCGCCCAAATCTAGGCCCCCCCAAATCCGTAACTCCCCCATTTCCTTTTCTCATGCAACCAATGACCGAATTCTGTCAACTCCACCATTGAACTGTGACTTGCGGCCCTTCCTTCTTTCCCATCACTGCCACTGCCTCCATACAGGTCCCCCATCACCATCGGATGGAGAGCTAGAACAACCCCGGGCTGGCTCCCCGCCGCCCTTCTCACCAGGCTGCTCCCAGACCTTGTAGGAACTCATTCAGCCATTCATTGGTTCACCCGACAGACAGACAGAACCACCTAAGTGTGTCCGGCACTGGGGCTGCAGCGGTAAACAGAGCAGACGCTGCCTGGGTCTCTTGCCGTGCGCGGTCTGCTGTCCACACAGCTCTGCCGGGCATTCCTGATCCCCTGGATGCCCCTGGGATGCACACCATGCTCCAGGCAGACCAAGCCACTCAGCTGTCTTGGGTGGGGCCCACACAACCCCGACTCAGAATCTGCCTCCCTCCCTTTTGTCACACAAGCCTACATCTCGCCCATCTTAGCAGGCCCAGAGTTAGGACCGCATTTCCCGGGAAATCTCCCTTGATTCCCTGTCTCTGCCCCATCTCCTCCTTCCCAGTTCCCAGAGCTCTTTATCACAGCCATCTTCCAGCAAAGTCAGGCCCCACCACCTCTGCCAGCCTGGAAGGGAAACCCCAGCAGCACCCCCGGCCCCGGGGCCTTGCCGTTAGCACGGACTCTGTACTGGAGCTCTGGGAGGACAGCGTCCACAGCAGGTGAGCTGGGCCTGAGCCCCCAGATGCTCCGCTTTGCACACTCCCTGTGTGGTTTATTCTGCTTCCCTCTCCTCCCCTCTGAGCACAGCGCTCCAGAGGCATCCAGTGAAACTCCTCATGGAGGTAAATTTCCATGGGAACAGATGGAGAGAAGGCCTCCTCTAGACGTGATAAAGGGAACTGTGCCCTCCAAGGAAAGGCAGACGGGGGTTCTTCCTGAAGTCCTTACATTGCAATCCCCTTCCCCTGGAGTGCTCTTACCCCATTCCTCTCCGTGTAATTAAAAGCCACTTCCTCCATGAAGTCTTCCCGGGTCCCTTCAGCCTTGGTCACATGTGCACCAGATTACAGTCATCTTGGTACTCATCATTAAGCACAGCAGCTCTCATGCCATCATTCATATTTTAAAATTATTCCCATAGTAGAAGACAAGACAATTAAAGCCTTCCTAACTGCCAAACAGCTTTCATTAGCAATGTAAGCAAGAACGAGGACATCTTGTTTTGCAATGTGTAGGAAGCATATCGGACTTTCAAAAAAAAATTGCTTGTTCTGTTTCTAGCCTAAAATGTATTAAACACCAGAAAGATCTATCGAGTTATTACATTTCACTATATATACCTGCAGACAGAGTTATAAAAATAATAACAAATACCAAATTTATAATAGCTAATGGTTACCATGGGCTAAGCACATTGTTACACTCCATGCACACAATTTTATTTAATTTTTAAAGCAACTCTAAAAGGTAGGTCCTATACACATCCCTCATTTTAAGGAAAAGGAAGATGAGGATCTTTTTAAAAATTTTTTAAATTATTTTTTTATTAAAAATTTTTATTTATTTGAACGTTAGAGTTACAGAAGAGAGAGAGAGAGTTTTCCCTCCACTGGTTCACTCCCCAGAAGGCCACAACAGTGCTATACTGAACCAAAGCCAGGAGCAAGGAGCTTCTTCCGGGTCTCCACATGGGTGCAGGGGCCCAAGGACTTGGGCCATCTTCTACTGTTATCCCAGGCCATAGCAGAGAGCTGGACTGGAAGTGGAGCAGCTGGGACTCAAACCAGCGCCCATATGGGATGCCGGCACTGTAGGCGGTGGCTTTACCCACTAAGCCACAGCACCTGCCCCAGCTGAGGGTCTTAAGTGAGTTGCTCACGGCTTCAGAGAGCATAAGCCACGGTGCAAAGGAGCATGCACTCAGACATCTTAGCATGATAGCCAACCGTGGTCCTGGGCCTCCACCTGGAAGGGCAGAATCTCCAGAGGGCAGCCTGTTGAAACACTACGTGTTTCAACAAGAGCTCCCCTTGGGATCAAGAACTCCCTCTGCGAGCGTGGGCCTCACTGGTCAGGAACAGAGCTGGGAGGGAGTGGACTCAGAGACCTGGATTTCTCCCTTCGCCTGGCAGAAGAAGGAATGGACAGCTTCATTCCGATGTGGTGAACAGTTCAGAAATGGTTGCTGTTTCTAAACTCAAGCTTAGAAGTTGCCCTTAGGAGATGGTATTGTGATGTAGTGGGTAAAACCACTGCCTGCAGTGCCAGCATCCCACATGGGTGCCGGTTCGTGTCTCAGCTGTTCCCTGATAGCGCACCTGGAGAAAGTATCAGAAGATGCCCCGTGTGTTCAGCCCCCTTCCATGCACGTGGGAGACCTTGGAGAAAGCTCCTGGCTTCAGCCTGACCCAGTGCTGGCCATTATGGCTATTGCGGGGGGGGGGGGGGGGGGAGTGAACCAGCAAATGGAAGATCTCTGTCTCTCCATCGCTCTCTGTAACTTTTTAAAAATAAATAAATAAATCTTAAAGAAAAAAGAAGAAATTCTGTTCTTCCTAATGGAAGAGACCTCAGGAATTTTGTGACAGCAACAGAAAACAGATTGAGACAGAAAACTGCCAGCAAGGCGTAGGGTTGCTGCAATAGTGACACCTAACAGTGTGGAAGCAGCTTTGGAGCTGGAGCCCAGGCAGTGTTAGAAGAGTGAGGAGCAGGTGGAAGAGGCCAGCGTGGCCTGGCTGTAAGCAGAGCGTGGCAGGCGATCCTGGTGGGGGCTCCAAAGACAAAGGGGTTGGGGGAAGGGACGCATGGGAATGGAAATCGGAGAAAAAGAACTTGGCTGAGCCAGGCCCTGCCCCAGGGTGTCACAGAAGGCTGCATTTAAAGAAACGACCTAGGAGACTTCTGAACAACAACGCATCCAGGCTGCTGCATGATTATTACCGGCTGCTTTCCATGAGGTTCATGGTGAGATTCGAGGGAAAATGAAACAGGGTGGAAAGATATGGGAAAGCCTTGGCCCGACCAGAGACTCAGTGAAGAAAAAGGATGTAGTAGTGCAGCCCTCACTTGCCAAAGAGACGACCCTGGATATGAGGGAGCCGAAGACTAGTGGGAAGACCAGCAGGAAAGGCCCAACAGTATCTCAGAAAGCTTCAAAGCTGCCCTCTCATGGTTAGCCCAGGAGGCCTGGGAGGGAGCAGTGGTCTCGGGGACCCTAGGGCACACACAGCCTTGCAGCCCCAGGCTGCCTCGGGATTCTGCTCCCCGCCTTCCAAGGAAGTCCCTCACGGCAGCTCCAACTGTGCTTCCAGCAGGCCCAGGTGTGGCCGACCTCGGCAGTGTCCACGTGGTGCTAACGCTGCAGACACACAATGCAAGAGCGAGGGAGTCATGGTGGCTCCCACTGAGAGAGAGGCCTGTGGCAGGAGAGCGACTGCAGAGGTCTCCCATCAATCAGCATGCACGGCAGAACCGCAGGGCTGGGACTGCAGCCCCAGGGACCTTAAGAAAGCAGAGCAGCGCCCAGCGCTGTGGCTTAGGAAGCAAAGCCTATGGCTGCAACACCCTGTGGGCTCCAGTTTGCATCCCAGCTCCTCCACTTCCAGTCCAGCTTGCTGCTCATGGCCTGAGAAAAGCAGCAGAAGACAGCCCAAGTGCTTGGTTGGGCCCCTGCACCCATTCGGGAGACCCAGATGGCTCCTGGCTTTAGCCTGGCCAAGTCCCAGCTGTTAGGCCGCCTGGGGAGTGCGTCAGCAGGTGGACGATCTCTTGCTTGCTCTCTCTCTCTGGCTTTCAAAATAAATAAATTTTTTCTTTAAAAAGAAGCAGAAGAAGATAGTGCCACTAGTGGCCTACAGCACCAACCCAGGAAAGTAGCAGCCACATGAGCCATGACCTCACTATTCCTCATTGATGGAAGAAGGATTTTTATCCTATCTCTGTCCCATCATCATTGTAACTTGGAAATCAATAACTTGTTCTTCATTCTGCAGTCATCCGGTTTCCTTACACAGTCATCCAGATCATTTGAAGCTCAAGAAATATACAATGTTAACGTTGTCCAGAAAAGACAGGCCCTGGACAGCTCCCAGAGGAACAATCTCTAAAAATATCTCAACACGTGTTAGCTCCATCCAGGGCTGTGGTGAGCAGACCCTCACCTGGGCGAGTGACGCGAGCTGACTTGTTCTTCGGAGACGAAAGCCGAGCCCGGCGGGCTCTCTCTGTAACGTTTCCGTTCCGGGTCCCTCAGTTTACCCGCAGCCAACCTAGGGACTGGAAATCTCTGCAGCCTCTGCTCTTCCTCTAGGTAACACGGAGATTTTAGAAGTGTTAGTCAAACTCTTGGGGCCTGTTTCTGTATTTGTAGATCAAGGGGGTTTGACCTGCATGTCAAATGTTTCCTTCTACACATAATAGGTTCTATCTTGTCCGCCTGCCTCGCAAGGAGTTGTGTGATGAGACACGGAAAAGTTTATGGAAACTCAGGTTATCTTCTCATCCCTTCCACCCACAAACTTTTTGCATCCGGGAAAACATTCTGTGAACTCACGGGACGGTCATCAGTGACGTCATTGTCCACTAGCAGGCCCAGTACACAGTGAGCCCCGCTGAAGGGAGTCCCAGAGCCACAGCAGCAGCACGGTGCTGGGGAAGCTCTGCAGGTGCTGTGAGAGGTCAGAGGGCACAGGCCCTCCAGTGCTCTCAGGATAATGCGCACTCTAATCAGGTTTTTCAAGCAGCACAGCCTCGGATGGAGTGGTACAGCAGATAAAGCCGCTGCCTGCGGTGCCGGCATGCCACACGGATGCCGGTTCCTGTCCCAGCTGCTCCACTTCCGATCCAGCTCCCTGCTAATGGACTGGGGAAAGCAGAGAAGATGGCTCAATGCTTGGGCCCCTCACACACACAAGGGCGACCCAGAAGAAGTTTCTAGCTCCCGGCTTCAGCCTGGCCCAGCTCTGGCCGCAGATTGGTTTCTGTGTTGCTCTACTATTGCTTCATTCCTGAAACACTCTAGCCATCTACTCGGCCAATCTTTGTCCAAATCATTCAGAAAACCTCCTCAAAAATCTTTAATGTTTCATGTACTTATTTTTCATTTTGTTTGAAAGTCAGAGAGGTAGAGTGAGAAAGACAGAGATCTGCCAGCTACTGGTTCACTCCCCAAATGCCCTCAACAGCCAGGGGCTGGTCCAGGCTGATGGCGGAAGCCTGGAACTCAATCTAGGTCTCCCAAGTGGGTGGCAGGGACCCAAGTACCTGGGGCATCATGGCTGCCCACCAGCACACGCATTAGCAGGAAGCAGAGTAGCCAGGACTCAACTTAGGCACTTAGATACGGTGTGCAGGTGTCCCAGGTGACAGCTTAAGCCACTGTGCCAAATGCCCACCCTTAGCCTCAAAATTATTTTGATAACAAAGTTCAGATCATTACAGAGTATGCAGTAAAAAGGGATAAGATGCTATTTCTTCTTAAGGCAGATGCATAGCTGGGTTCAATTGTTTGCTTTTCTATTAGCTTTCAACATTAGATTTTCTTCATAACATAAAAATATGTTTAGTGATACAGAATTTTCATTAAGAAAAACATTGCTTATTAGGCTTGCAATTACTATGAAGGCAAAGAGATGAAAATATTTTTATTTTATTTAGGATTCATTCTGTACTTCTTCCATAGTGACAGAGCCCTGGGTGCTGTGCAAGGTTAAAAATTTGCACCTCCTGGCCTATACAGCTAATAAAGGAGGCCATTAAAAAGTTGCAAAGGAATTCCCAAGAAAGCTCTTTAAAGGAACACCTCTCTATACTTCTCCCTACTCCTGCCTGTTGCCTGGAATTTAGATGTGATAGCTGGAGCTCTAGCTACCACATGAGACATGAAGAGACTGGAAGTTAGAAACTCATTCTGAAGACTATGGAACAGAAGTCTGGGTGTATAGGTAGCCATGTATAAATTTTGTAATCTCTAAAGTAGCCACTAAAATGATAGGAAAAGAACCTTAACTAAGAAGTTAGTTCAAGAGGAAAAATGAATAATTTTTAAAAGTTTGTTAGTCCAGAGGCTGGAGCTGCAGCATAGTAGGCTAAGCCTCCACCTGTGTTATCAGCATCCCAGATGGGAGCCAGTTCGAGTCCCGGCTGCTCTTCTTCCAATCCAGCTCTCTGCTATGGCCTGGGAAAGCAGTAGAAGATGGCCCAAGTCCTTGGGCCCCTGCACCCATGTGGAAAACCCAGAGGAATCTCATGGCTCCTGGCTTTGGATTGGTGCAGCTCCAGCCATTACTGCCATTTCGGGGGTGAACCAGAGGATGGAAGACCTCTCTGTCTCTCCCTTTCTCTCTCTGTAACTCTACCTCTCAAATAAATAAATAAATAAATAGATTTATTAAAAAAAAAAAAGTGGGGCCAGCGCTGTGGCATAGCGGGTAAAGTCTCCGCCTGAGTGCCGGCATTCCATATAGGAGCCAGTTCGAGTCCTGGCTGCTCTACTTCCGATCCAGATCTCTGCTATGGCCTGGGAGAGCAATAAAAGATGGTCCAAGTCCTTGGACCCCTGCACCCACATGGGAGACCCAGAAGAATTTCCTGGCTCCTGGCTTCAGATCGGCTCAACTCCAGCTGTTGCAGCAAACTGGGGAGTGAACCAGCAGATGGAAGACCTCTTTCTCTGCCTCTACTTCTCTCTCTGTATAACTCTGACTTTCAAGTAAAATGAATAAATCTTTAAAAAAAAAAAAAAGGTTGAATATTCCAAAGTGAGAGAAGAAAGAAAAGACATAAAACACATGAGACAAAGGGAAGATGAATGGTAAGATGGTGGCTACAAACCTAAGTGAATCCCAAGTCCAAGTGGTGCTGATCTCAGCTGTCTCGGCCACACTTGGCCAAAGTAGGGGCAATCCGGGCCTCAAGAAAGACACTAAGAGACCTGAGATGAAATTCATCCAATGTACTTAAATCCATGGGTTCACAATAGCATTTTAAAACCTAATTTACATTTAGAGGATCCTAGAGAACCAATTCATTATCTTTAAAAAAGAAAAAAGTAGGGGCCGGCACTGTGGTGTAGTGGGTGAAGCCACCACCTGCAGTGCCGGCATCCCATATGGGTGCCGGTTTGTGTCCTGCTACTCCACTTCTGATCCAGCTCCCTGCTAATGGACTGGGAAAGCAGTAGAAGATGGTCCAAGTCCTTGGGCCCCTGCACCCGCATAGGAGACCTGGGAGAAGCTCCTTGTTCCTGACTTTGGATCAGCGCAGCTCTGGATATTGAGACCATTTGGGGAGTCAACCAGCAGATGGAAGACTTCACTCTCTCTGCCTCTCTGTAACTCTACCTTTCAAATAAATAATTAAATCTTTTTTTTTTTTTAGATTTTATTTATTTATTTATTTGAAAGGTAGAGTTACGGAGAAGCAGAGGCAGAGAGAATGAGAGAGAAATCTTCCATCTGGTGGTTCACTCCCCAGATGGCCAAAATAGCCGGAGCTGTACCGATTCAAAGCCAGGAGCCAGGAGTTTCTTCTAGGTCTCCCTCAGGGGTGCAGGAGCCCAAGGACTTGGGCCATCTTCTACTGCTTTCCCAGGCCATAGCAGAGAGCTGGATCAGAAGTGGAGCAGCCAGCACTCAAACCATCGACCATATGGGATGCTGGCACTGCAAGCAGCCCCAATAATTAAATCTTAAAAAATATATTTATCCAATCCACTGTTGGAGTACATTTGAGTTCTTCCAAAATTTTTGCCATTACTGACATTATTATTATTATTAGGCAGAGAGACACAGCTCTTCCACCTGCTGGCTCACCGCCCAAATGTCCTCAGCAGCCAGGGCTGGGCCAGGCTGAAGCCAGGACCCTGGAATTCAACCCAGGTCTCCCACGTGGTTGGCAGGGACCAAGTACTTGAGTCCATCACCTGCTGCCTCCCAAGGTGAGCATTAGCAGGGAGCTGGATCTGAAGGGGAGGACCTGGGACTTGAACTGAGAGCCCACTCTGACATGACATCCCAAGGCGCAACTTGACGCTACACCAAACGAATCCATTACCTTAACAGATGGCAAATGAAGGGGAAGGGGGGCCAGTGTTGTGGCACAGCGGGTTAAGCTGCTGCTTGCAATACTGGAATCCCATATCAAGGTACGAGTTCAAGTCCTGGCTGCTCCACTTCCAATCCAGCTCTCTGCTAATGTACTTGGGAAAGTAACAGAAAATGGCCCAAGTGCTTGGGTCTCTGCCACCCCTGTGTGGGAGATCCAGATGGAGTTCCAGGCTCCTGGCTTCAGCCTGCCCAGCCCTGGCCTTTGCAGCCATTTGGGGAGTGAACCAGTGGATGGATGATCTCTCCCTCTCTCTCTCTCTCTCTAAGTCTGACTTTCAAACAAATCTTGTTTAAAAAAAAAAATGAAGAGGAGGAATCAAGTATTTATCCAAGTTTTCTTACATTAACTATGGCCAGTTGTGGGATGATGACTGTTTAGCAACTGCCTCTTGGTGGTGGGTGTGTGGGGTTAGCCCTGGTTTGCATCATTTGCCCATTTCCATGTTGTAAGTACTTCTATCGTGGCTAATTTCAAGCCACCGATGCAGCAGCAATGAGCATGGGCTTGGGAAGAAATGTGCATGATCAGCTCCTGTGACTGGCGAAGCGAGGCTCAGCACCCCACTGACTGTGTCTCTGAGGAGCAAAAGTACCTCCTTTTCAAACGGATTCCAAGGAATAAAGGGAAAAGAAATGACAGAATCAGCACATCACGCTCCTGCAGCCACAGCGCAGGAAAGGATCTTGAGGCTGAGCGCACACAGCTGCTGGTCTCACACCGGAGACCCCTGACGGAAGAACGCCACGGCCCTTAGGGCTTGCTAACAGGACTGAGCCAAGTCTCAGGAAGCTCTGGGTCTAGCTGTCGACTCGGCAGGAAACTTGGATAAAAGAGAATATGCTGACCTGCACCATGGGTGTGCAGTCAGCAAGCCCAGGCTGGGGGAGGTCCCACAGGTCCTCAAATGGTCTAGATTCTTCAGCAGGAAAACTGCAAGCACACCTAGGATGGCTGAGTTTAAGAGACAGCGACTGGGGATGCAGTCGGGTGATAAAACTGGAAGGAAATGACCGCTTCAGGATCCAAAGTGCACTTACTTTTACAGAAATGAAGCTGAGATGGCAACAGAGCACAGGCAGAGGCTCCCGATCTGGCTGTCAGAGTTTTGTGGAGTTTTTTAGAAAATATTTAATGGATTTTTAAAATGTATTTGAAAGAGAGACAGGCAGAGATCTTCCCGAACAGTGGTTTGCTCCCCAAATGCTTGCAACAGTCAGGGCTGGGCCAAGCTGAAGCTGGGAGCTGGGAACGCCATCCTGCTCTCTTTTGGGCTGCAGGGATCCAAGCACTCGAGCCATAAATGCTGCCTCTGGGGGAGCACATTTACAGGATGCTGGAATCAGAAGGGGAGCTACAGCTTGGGCCCAGGCACTCCTGTGGGATGCAGCGTCCCAAGCAGCACCTTAACCACTGTGCCAAATGCCTGTCTCCAGAATTTTAGTTCTTGATCTGAGCTACAAGAACTTGCTCTATATGACCCTCATAAGAACTCATTAAACTAAATATTATTTTGTATATCAGTGTTTGACTTCACAGGTGAAAGGTTGAAACAAAAACAAGACAAAAAGGGTATGCGGTTGAGTATTTCATTTAACAAAGTTCTAATCAGACAAGACTAATCAGTGTCAGAGTGAAGACAGTAGCTCCCACCACGGTCTCTGGGGCAGGTGCGCAGGAGGAGGCATGAGAGGGCTCCGGCGCAGTATTTTGGGTTTTGTCTGGTTGCTGGTCACATGGGTGAGTTCACTTTGAGAAACACATTAGAGAAAATTCATCTATGACGTGTTAACACCACCAGTGTTTTGGATTTTCTGTTCCACGTAGCTGAACCTAATCCAAAGTCTCCTGCTGCATTCACTGCAGGCTATCCTCTTTCCACGACTTCCAGGCAATGCCACATGCCCCAAGGGTCTCGGTGACCAGGTGACCAAGCACAGCGCTGGGGTTTGGGCTAGTCTCCTCTCCAGCAAGCGGGGCTACTGAGCTGCAAGCCTCCCTCTGCCTCAAAGAGGGATCCAGTCTTTAACCAGCACTCAACGAGCCCCCATTTCTGGAGTTACCCAACCATCCTCAGTGATTCAAAGCCTAGCAAAGAGAGGAGGGCTTAGTGCCAGGACCAGGACTTAAGAGAAGAGCCCCTGGGCAACAACAGAAGCTTGGGAAGGCTGAGCTCCTCTCCCCACCACCACCAGCTGCCTCTTAGCTGACCCCAGTCCTGTTCTGGCCCTGCCCACCTCTGACTTGAGCTGTTCTTTGCTTCTCAGCCCCGTTCCTGCCGGCCACCTCTGCACACTGATGTCACCTGCACACTGATGTCACCTTCCCGAATGCAGCCTCAGGCCCTTGGTTCAGTTCATCCTTCTGCATCCTGAAACTTGTTTTAGGAACCAGAGCCCAAGGTTCTCCCAGGTCAGCCCTTTTTCCTTCAAACCCAGCCTGGATGGAAGAAGACAAGGAATCATTCTTCCCTCCACAAACAACTTCAAGGTCAGACTTCAATCCAGGGCATTAGAATGGGAGTGGAAAGGAGGTAGGAGTGAAGAAGTGTTCTGTGGACTTCCTGGGTAATGAATTATTTTTCTTGTGAAAAATCACTGGATTTATGATGCTAATGGAGCTCTTAATCTAGGATTGCTCGCTGTCTAGTTCCTGCCCAGGGCCTGTTTGCAGCAAAGTATATTTGAAAATGAAAGAAATGCGGAGATTGCTAAATGTTCATGTCTAGGTTCTCTAAGCTCGCCCCTGAATCAGTTCAGGTCATCGGAAGGCTACACTCCACGTCTACGGTATTTTGACACTCCACAGAAATAAATTCACAGAAACACGGTTTAATAAATAAAGAGCTCCTATAAATCATAAGCAGATAACTATCCAATAAAACACGGATAAATAATTCACAATGAGACTGTGGATGAATGAAAAAGCTCGCCCTCGCTCCTATCTCCTTAAAAGCAGGCTGGGCCTGGCCTCACGGGAGCCCCTGATGGGGATGGATGAGGGATGGATGAGGGATGGATGTGCTCTCCCGCTTCCAGGAGCCAGAACAAAGCTCAGTTCCGGACATAGAAACGACGGCTGAGTGCAGGGGAGCCTGAAGTAGAGCAACCTGGGGTCAGTCAAGCTGAGCCCCGTGTCGGGAAGAGAATGAAAGGAAGTGAACGCTGCACACAGCTCTGGGTAACACACACAACCATCCTGACCCAGTCAGGTGTGTCATGGGTGTGCAAGGCTGGTGCAAAACCAATAAATGTCATTTATCATCTCAACAAACTATGAAAGAAAAACCTAAACAGATGCATTAAAGGTATGCAATGACATTTAATACCCATTCATGATTTTTACCAAAAAAAAAAAAAAAAAAAAAAACAACAACAAAAAACCTCAGCAAGCTAAAAATAGAAGAGAAATTTCTCAATTGAATAAAGGTCACCTACAAAAATCCAACTGCTAACACATCATGTTTAGCAGTGAAAGAAAGAATGCTTTCCTCATCAAGATCAAGGACATGAGCAGGTGTGTTCCCACCACCTGGATTCCACATCGTGCTGGAGGTCCCAGCCAGTGAAATAAGGCAGGAAAGGGGACAGAGGGTACAATGGAAACAGCAGACATATTGGAAAAGAAGAATTAAAATCGCCTTTGTAAATGTCATGATTGTCCACCCAGAAGCCTCACAGACTCTACAAGCAAAGCTACTAGCACTAGTAAATGTGTGTTTTAAGTGCAGTCGCTGGGTGCAAAATCACTACTTAAAAATCAGTCTTGGGGCCAGCACTGGCATCCCATATGGACACCAGTTCGAATCCTGGCTGCTCCACTTCTGTTCCAGTTCTCTGCTATGACATGGGAAAGCAATAGAAGATGGCCCAAGTGCTTGGGCCCCTGCACCTGTGTGGGAGACTGAGAAAAAACTCCTGGCTCCTGGTTTTGGATCGGCCCAGCTCCAGCCGTTGCAAGCATTTGAAGAGTGAACCAGCAGATGGAAGACTTTTCTCTCTATCTCTCCTTCTCTCTGACTGTAGTTCTGCCTCTCAAATAAATAATAAATCTTGGCCAGCGCCGTGGCTCACTAGGCTAATCCTCCGCCTTGTGGCACTGGCACACCGGATTCTAGTCCCTGTCGGGGCGCCGGATTCTGTCCCGGTTGCCCCTCTTCCAGGCCAGCTCTCTGCTGAGGCCAGGGAGTGCAGTGGAGGATGGCCCAAGTGCTTGGGCCCTGCACCCCATGGGAGACCAGGAAAAGCACCTGGCTCCTGCCATCGGATCAGCACGGTGCGGCTGCCGCAGCGTGCCAGCCACGGCGGCCATTGGAGGGTGAACCAACGGCAAAAGGAAGACCTTTCTCTTTGTCTCTCTCTCTCACTGTCCACTCTGCCTGTCAAAAAATTAAAAAATAAATAAATAAATAATAAATCTTTTAATAAAATCAGTCTTATTTCTACACATTAAGCCATAAAAAACTGGAAATTCAAATAAAAATAAATACAATGGTGCCAAAAGTATAATACATAGGGTTAAATCTTATAAAGTATGGGCAAGTTCTGATTGCTGACAACCATAAAACACTGATGAAAGAAATGGAGACTTGGGGCCAGCACTGTGGTGTAGTGGGTAAAGCCGCCATCTGCAGTGCTGGCATCCCATATAGGTGCTAGTTCGAGCCCCAGCTACTCCTCTTCTGATCTATCTCTCTGCTATGGCCTGGGAAAGCAATGGAGATAGTCCAAGTCTTTGGGCTCCTGCACCCACAAGGGAGACCCTGAAGAAGCCCCTGGCTCCTGGTTTTGGATTGGCTCAGCTCCAGCTGTTGCAGCAGCTATTTGGGAATTGAACCAGCCGATGGAAGACCTCTCTCTCTACACCTCTCCCCGCCCCCCCGCCCCGCCTCTCTACAACTCTGCCTTTCAAATAAAATAGATAAATCTTTTAGAAAAGAAATGAGATTCAAATAAATGGAAAATTAACCATGTTCATGATTAGAAGATTCCATGTTGTTAAAATGTCAAATCTCTCCAGATATATGGACTCAATGCAATGCCAATCAAGTTGATTCTAAAATGTACATAGAAAGGCAAAGGAATGTGACCATTAAAATAATTTAAAAAAGAAAAAAAGCTGGAGAACTCATGCTAGCAGCTTTCCAGACTTCTTGTAAGATTGAATTAATCAAGAAGCATAGTGTTGGAGAAAGATCAGGTACTTAGATTAATGGAACAGAATAGAGTCACACACACACACACACACACACACACACAGCCAGTTGACTTTCCACAAACATGCAAAGGCGATTCAATGGAGAAAAAAAGTTCTTTCCATCAAATGGTACTAGAACAATTGCAAAAAAAAAAAAGCCATTGCCCAAAAAAAAAAAACCTTAGTCCATACCTTGTACCATATACAAGCACAAAATTAATTAAAAGTACAGCATAGTTCTAAATATAAAACTTGACTATAAAACTGTAAAAGAAAACAGAGAGGACCTTGCAAACTTAGGTTAGGCAAAGAGTTTTTAGACATAGCGCTGAAAGCATAATCCACAAAAGAAAACTTGATCATTGGACTACATTAAAATTAAGAGCATCTGGTCTTTGAAAGACACTGCTAAGAGAATAAAAACACACACATGACTGAGGGAAAATATTTGCAAATTACAAATCTAATAAAGGACTTACATCCAAAATACACAGAGATCCCTTCAAACTCAATAAATAAGAAATCAACCCATTTTTTAATATGGCCAAGTGATTTGAACCTCATCAGAGAAGATATATGGGAAGTGAATAAGCACATGAAAAGAGGCTCAAACCATGAGCTGTAAGAGAACTAGAATTTTAAGCCATTGGGAGGTATCACAACATATCTATTAGAATAACTAAGTTTTTTTAAAAAAAAGAATAAGTACTGGGGGGCCGGCGCTGTGGCATAGCGGGTAAGGCCACTGCCTGCAGTGCTGGCATCCCATATGGGCACCAGTTCAAGTTCCGGCTGCTCCACTTCCCATCCAGCTCTCTGCTATGGCCTGGGAAAGCAATAGAAGATGGCCCAAGTCCTTGGGCCCCTGCACCTGCATTGAAGACCCAGAGGAGGCTCCTGGGTCCTGGCTTTGGATCGGCGCAACTCCGCCCATTGCAGCCAACTGAGGAGTAAACCAGCAGATGGAAGACCTCTCTTTCAATCCCTCTCACTGCCTCTCTTCCTCTCTGTGTTTAACCCTTTTTACAAAAGTGTAAGTACTGGGGTTGGTGTTGTGGTGTAGCCAGTAAAGCCACTGCCTGCAGTGCCGGCATCCCATATAGGCACCAGTTCAAGTCCTGGCTGCTCCACTTCAGATCCAGCTCTCTGCTGTGGCCTGGGAAGGCAGCAGAAGATGGCCCAAGTCCTTGGGCCCCTGCCCACGTGGGAGACCCAGAGGAAGTTCCTGGCTCCTGGCTTCGGATCTGCATAGCTCCGACTGTTGTGGCCAATTGAGGAGTGAACCATCGGATAGAAGACCTCTCTCTCTCTGCCTCTCTCTCTCTCTCTCTGTGCCTCTCCTTCTCTCTCTGTGTAACTCTGACTTTCAAATAAATAAATAAATCTTTAAAAAAAAGGAATAAGTATTGACAAATCACATGCTGGTGAAAATACAGAGTAACTGGAACTCTTACTCTCATTGCTGGTGGGAATGCAAAATGGTACATTCATTTTAGGAAACAGTTTGAAAGTTTCTTTAAAAGTTGAAAATAGGGCTGGATGCTTGGCATGGTGGTTAAGAAACCAGTTGGGATGCCTACATCCAGTGTCAAAGAACCTGGGATCAATTCCTTTGCCCCTGATTCCACCTTCGTGTTGATGTGCACCCTGGGAGGCAGCAAGTTATGGCTCCAGTAGTTGAATCCCTGCCATCCATGTATGAGATGTGGATTGTGTTCCTAGTGCAAGACTTCAGCCCTGGCCCAGCTTCAGATGTTGCAGGCATTTGGGGAGTGAACCAGAGAGGAGATGGAAGCTCTCTGTCTCTCAGATAAATAAAGTTGAAAATATACTTATCATGCCACCCAGCGATTCCACACATAACCCACATTCAAACAAACGCAGGATGTGATGGAAAGGGAACTCTCACACACTGTTGGTGGGAATGTAAATGAGTGCAGCCGCTGTGGAAAATAAGATGGGGATTTCTTTGAAGACCATAAATAGAACTGCTTTATGATCCAGAAGTCTCACTAGTGGATTTATATGCATAAGACATGAAGTCATTGTGTTGAAAAGATGGGTGCTCCACCATGTTTATTGCAGTACTGTTCACAAGAGCCAAGGCAGATATGGAATCAACCAAGGTGTCTATTCTCAGATGAATGGATAAAGACAATGTGGTACATATCCAATAGAATACTATTCAGCCATTAAAAAGAACGAAATCCTGTCATTTGCAGCAAAATAGATAGACCTGGAAGACATTATCTTAAGTGAAATAAGCAAGATACAGAAAGACAAATAGCGCATATCCTCCCTCACATGTAGGAGATTTTTTAAGTTTGGGGTACAGCTCAATATGGACACAGAGTAGTGATTACTAGAGACTAGGGGGCTGGGGTGGAGTGGAGGGAGTTTGGATAATGGGTATCAAATCAGAGTTAGATCAAAAGAAGTTCCTAGTGTTACAGAGGATTAGTGAGACTATACTTCACAATAACCTAATCTATATCTATATGAACATAGAAGAAAGAAACACTAAGGCTTCAATCACAAAGTAATGTCAAAGAAGGGGAAGTGTTAATTACTTGTTTTGATGAGTATGCAATGTATACAGGTGTACTGTAGCCCATAAAAATGTACCATTGTTGTTAACAACAAAAACTAAACAAAGAAAATCTGTATTCATACAAGAATCTGTTCACAGATGTTTGAAGGACTTTATTCATATTTGTCTAAAACTACAAGCAACTCAAATGTCCCCTAATTGGGGGATGGATAAACAATCATCCAAATAATTGAATGTAATTCAGCAATGGAAAGCAAGAAATTCCTGGTAGATGCGAATGTGTTGATGAATTTCAAAACCATTATGCCAAGTGAAAGAAGGCAGGCTCAAAAGCTTCACACGCTAGGACTCCATGCATTCTGACATTCTTACAAAAGCAAAGGAGTAGGGACAGAAAGCAGATCAGTAGGGGACAGGGGAGGGGATGATTGAAACCGGGCAGGAAGGAAATTTGGGGCTGCAGGGGCTGTTCTGTATCCTGGTGGTGGCAGTCACGCAACTGCATGTTCATCAAAACTCAGAATTGTATACAAAAAAGGGTGACGTTTACTGTAGGCAAATTGACCTTAATTGTGAAATGAAAAAAAAAAAATCAACCACTTCCAAAAAGTGGGAGAATGAAGTGGCCAATTGCCAGCTAGTATAAACCTCCACCTGTCTCTCTTGGAGACATAAATGGTTTGTAGAGTGGTTTCTCTTTAGAGGATTCCTAAAGACATTCTGGTCGTTTCTTCAAGGTTAATACAAATTAAAAACAAAGACTGCCCACAAGCAATAGCCAATAGATTATGTTTTCATTTAAAAAACACCAATCAGGTGAGTTGTAATTTCTCCACTATCACACTGTAAATTTTAACAGTTAAAGAACGAGAATGAGTCCAAAGACAAAGGGTCAATGTTTGCAGAATTCTAATGGGATTTTCTACTTAAATGTCCTGGTCAGTCAAATGATTAGCCAAGTGGAGGACAAAAATAAAGATATTTTCATACTTCAAAAATCTCCAAAATTTGACCTTCTGTGCATCCTGTCTTAGGAAGCAACCAGAAGAGCCTCTCAAAAAAAAAAAAAAAAAAATATTGAGAGTTAATCAGAAAGGAAAGAGAGCTGAGTTTCAGAAAACAGAAGGGCCAAAACAGAACAGAGCTGGTGGGAAGCAGAAAGAGCCAGGACAAAAGCCTTGAAGCAAGGTTAGAGAACAGCCGGTCCAGATTTGCACAGGAAGAACAAAGACCAGGAGAAGGAAGTTTGCATGGGAGAAAATGATAATCGGTTTGCTTGAGCTAAAATTTGATAGCTAAAAAACAGTATCAGCTTCCTAAAAAAACTAGAAAGAGAACGACCACACAATTCAGCAATCCCACCACTGGGTATATATCCAAAGGAATTGAAACCGATATGTCAAAGAGACATCAGCAGTCACAGGTTGATTGCAACACTAATCAGAAGAGCCAAGATATGGAATCAGCCTAGATGTCCATTGCTTGATGAACGGACCAAGAAAATGTGGTGTTTGTACACAATGGAATGTTTTCGGGCCCCCCAAAAAGCGAAATTCTGTTGTTTGAACAACAAATCCTGCATGTTCTCATTTACCTGTGGAATCCAGAAAAGTTGATCTCCAAGGAGTAGAGACTGTGTTAGTGGCTATAGGAAGGGCTGAGGGAGGGAGGGACGCAAAGGGGATGGCTAATGAGTAGGGGGTGCAGTAGGATACAGGAGTAACTTCTAATGTTCAACACACTCTAGGATAACTATGGTTGACAACAATCAATTGAATATTTCAAAATAACTTCTTGGATTTTAAATGTTCCCAACACAAAGAAATGATAGATAGCTAAGGTCATAGGTATCCAGGTATCCAATTACCTGGATCTGATGGTTACACATTGGATAGATGTATTGAAACGTCCCTAGTCCATACACATGTACATTTACTGTGTCAACTTACAAAAATAAATAAGAATGCTAAAAATAAAATAGTGGGGACCGGCACTGTGGCAAAGCAGGTAAAGTCGCTGCCTGCAGTGTTGGCCTCCCATATGGGCTCCAGTTCTAGTCCCGGCTGCTCTGCTTCCAATCCAGCTCTCTACTATGGCCCGGGAAAGCAATAGAAGATGGCCCAAGTCTTGGGGCCCCTGTACCTGCTAGGGAGACCTGGAAGAAGCTCCTGACTCCTGGCTCCTGACTTCAGATTGCCTCAGCTCTGGCCATTGCAGCCATTTGGGGAATGAACCAGTGGATGGAAGACCTCTTTCTGTGTGTCTCTACCGCTCTCTGTAACTCTTTCAAATAAATAAATCTTTTAAAAATAAAATAAAATAGTGACAGGTACATGACAGACATTTTACAACATTTAGAGAAACAAAAAATACAGAGAAAATAGAACAAAACAATTGAAGGAAACTAGTCCCAAGAAAAGGTAAGTGTTGTACAAGAGGGAGGAATGAGGGATATCTAGCCAGCAGTGAAGGAAGTTGTCGTTGTCATTACAGTGTAAACACTGGCTACCAACTGAACAAAAAACCCCGCAGTGAAGTCTGGGGAATGATGGAGGTGAAAAGCAGGGAGACAATGTAAAAAAACATTCTGTGGCAGAGCAGTAAAGCTGCTGCCTGCAGTGCTGGAGACCCGGCTGCTCCACTTCCGATCCAGCTCCCTGCTGATGGCCTGGGAACCAGCAGAAAATGGTCCAGGTACCCACATGGGAGACCCAGACGAAGCTCCTGGCTCCTGGCTTCAGCCTGGCCCAACCCTGAACAAAGAGGGGCATTTCCTTTTCCACCTTTTAGAGCCTCTGTCTCCCTTCTATGGCTGCGCGCATTCCGATTGGATGTTCCTTTTTTTTTTTTTTTTTTGACAGGCAGAGTGGACAGTGAGAGGCAGAGAGAAAGGTCTTCCTTTTGCCGTTGGTTCACCCTCCAATGGCCGCCGCGGCCGGCGCGCTGCGGCCCGCGCACCGCGCTGATCTGAAGCCAGGAGCCAGGTGCTTCTCCTGGTCTCCCAAGCACTTGGGCCATCCTCCACTGCACTCCTGGGCCACAGCAGAGAGCTGGCCTGGAAGAGGGGCAACCGGGACAGAATCCGGCGCCCCGACCGGGACTAGAACCCGGTGTGCCGGCGCCGCTAGGCGGAGGATTAGCCTATTGAGCCGCGGCGCCGGCCCCCAGTGGATGTTCTAATGCTACAATGCACTACAGGGACTACAGAGAGTGCTCAGGTCACGCATGCGTACAGTTACAGATAATGTTAACTAGTTTCCCTTTACAGGTCTAGTACTTTTCCCCCCATAGGTAGTGAACTCTACCTTGACCGGCTAACACAGGCTAATAGTGTAGCAGGGAGGTTGATACTGCCACACTCCTTTCCCTGGATAGGTCTGTCTTTCCTGTTTTGGGAAGGCCCCTTGCCACAACACCACCTGCCAGGTGGGCAGATGTCATGGGCGTAGCTAACTACCCCACTCCTAAGGATGGAGTCCGAGAAGAGCAGGTGACCCAGGCTGGGCCCAGCAGGGTTTCCCTGAGACTTTCGCTGGAGCTGTCAGGAAAAAAGCTGTCTTTTTCCTTGGAACTGCTTGCAGCTGCCAGTAGCCATCTTCCCTGCTCTGCAGAGGAGAGCCTGCCGGAGAAGGAAGCCTTCACAGAAGAGTGGAGCGGAGACGAAGAAGAAGAAAAGCATGGCACTTGACGACATCGCTGGAGCTCTTGAATGCAGCCGTGCCTGCTGCCAGTGTATTCCGGGGTACTGCAGTCAGTGCAACAATAAATTCCTTTTTTTGTTGAAAATAATTTGATTTTATTTGACATGAACAGCCCAAAGAGCTCTAAATCACACAGAAAACACCATGAATAGACCCAGTGATTTGTTTACAAGGAAGTTCATCAATGTTCTGAACAGAACATTAGAAAAGTGAATACAGGCTCAACACTAGGATTCTGTTAAATTACGGTATATCCATTAAATGGTACAATCAAATCTGTATTTTAGAAGAATAATTAATGACCTGGGAAAATGTTCCTAACAGTTTATATTAAAAAAGCATGATCAAATACATACATGAAACAATCCCATTATTGTTCCTGCTGTATAGCCGATCCCTGTATACAAAACACTGGATACTGGAACGCTGAGCAACTTTGTTTTCTTATGACCAGCCTCTATATTGTAATGAACACATATTGCTTTCACTGGCAGAAAAAAATTATTAATATTGTGATCCTAATTTTTACTCAAGACTTTGTATAAAGAAATGTCAGTTGTGAAATTATTAATCTGTGTCGTTTGGTAGCCCAGATATCAAGATGCACATTAGAAAATCCTTAGAGTTTAGTGCTAAGAAAATAACTGTCTCTTTTGACAAAAAGGACATGCTTCCCTTTATCAGTTAATCAGAGCTAACTCATCACCCATTTCTTTTGGCCCTGGTTGCCAAGGAAATTAGTTACCTTGAGTGCTAAAAGGCCCTAATTGTTTCTGGGTGATAACAACAAATCCTGCAGCTCCCCTGTATATCCTGCCCACTTCCAAATCTCTGTTTCCCAGTGAACTCTCTCCCCTAAATTCCTGGTCTCTTACACATAATTTGAGATGCCAAACTGCACCACCTGACCACAACCCAGCCCTGTTGCCTCATCTCTCATCACTCACACATGCACCCTCTTTGCAGGCCACGGAGATCTGTGGGTCATTTCCCAAATGCAGCAGGCCCTCTGAGCTGTAGGCATCTTCCTTTGTCAACTTTGTAGGCCAGTTTGTTAAGGTGTGGGATACACACGTGATGAGCATGCCCTAAGCACTTTGGAACATGCTATCCTTTCCACTCAGCCATCTGCTCTTCTCCAATGCCCGGGCAACGTCACCTCCTCTGCCGTCGCACCCAGCAAACCCAGACAGGTTGAGCCCCTCCCTTCCTTTGGAGTTGCCAGTTGCCTCTATGATGGCACTTAGCACTGTAATTATAGCCTGGTAACCGCGGACATTTGGGTCACGTACACTTAAGTAGGAGCTCCTTGAGGTCAGGGTGTATGTTGTGAGGCCTGGCACCTGCTACATCATCTTCCAGAACATTAATCATTGCTCAGAAATGGCCAAGCTGCTCGTCCCCAGCACTGAACAGCGCAGGGGTTACTAGAAGCATGTGAGCTACACAAGGAGCCAACTGGACACCTGCCTGGGTTTGTCAGAGTGCCGGAGCGACAGTGTGCACGGCTCATCACTTTAATCCCGCACACAGGGGTTCTGAGAGGGTTTTAGGCTTCAGAAAGGGGTCTGAGTGAAAACCTGACATAGAATAGCTTCTGAGGAACCACAACAGCACCAAGAATATACCATAGCTCATTGGGTCTAAGGTACTATCAGTTGTTAAGACAGCCCTTGTTTATACTCCTGTGGAACTGTGGTCTTCCTATTTTTTACTTGTTGAACCTTGACGTTGGTGGTACATTAAGCCTGTGATTAATTATTGAAAATTAATTCAATTATTTAAACTTAAATAATTGATTTGATTAAATATTGGGATTATATCTGCAAAAATTAAAAAATTTAATGATTACAGAATTTAATAATAATTTAATAATGATTAAATATTGAAATTATATCTGCAAAAATTATAGAAAAAATGAAGGAAAGAGGGGGATTGAGGGAGGAAGAGAGAGAGGAAGGAAAGTATGCTTATCATCTTAGAACCATACCTATGAAATATGTTCTCTTTATACTAATAATTTTTTTAAAAGATACATCCCAATCTCAGGTTAAAAAAAAAAGTACTTGTTAGAATCAATGAAGCATGTTGAGTGCTGTGGTCTGAATGGCTGTGCCCTCCCAAAATCCGTATGTTGAAACCTAGCCCCCGGCATGATGTTACTAGGATGGGAGGGAGAGGTTTCGGCTGGGCTTAGGTCACAAGCGTGGTGCCCTCACGAGTCGGCTTACTGCCCTTACCAGAGACTGAAGCGAGCAGAGGCCTCTCCTGCCACGGGAGGACACGGCAGCATACCAGCAGCCCACAGAGCAGAAGAGGGCTCTCCCCAGAACCCAACCATGCAGGCACCCTGGTCTCTGGGGAATCCATTTCTATCATTTAAAAGCCACACGGACTGTGGTACCTGCTCTACATACAGAAGTATACATATGTGTAGGTGGTAAAGTATACATATGTGTAGGTGGTCAAATATACATACGTGTAGACAAATACATATGTGTAGACGGTAAAATATACATACATGTAGGTGGTAAAATATACACACGTGTAGATGATTAAATATATATGTGTGTAGACAGTAAATATACACATGTGTAGGTGGTAAAATATACACACGTGTAGATGGTAAAATATACACACGTGTAGATGGTATGCTGCAGCAGCCCAAGCAGACCAGGGCAGTCATTTACTCACTGCATGCAAACAGAGGCAGAGGAGAAAGCAAGGCAAGACAGTAAATACCCTGAACTCTGAAAAACTGTGTAGCATCCACCCTGTCCCCATCCCTGCCCTGAAGATTTTACCATGTTTTTTAAAGCACTAAATCATAAACTAAATATAAAGAGGCCCAACAACGTTCTACTTTTCCATGTGGGGATTACCTGAATGGCCTTTGGAATGCATCAGCTATCAAATGTTTTGGCAGTGGGGGACCTTGCAATGCTGGTGCCCTGGTGTGCATGTAGTGTGCACACCAACTGGAATTGAGGGCCTGACTCAATCTGTTGCATATGGAACAGCCCCCATTCTAGTAGCCTAGAGTGCCAACATCTGCTTCCATTGTCCATATCTGCCTTATCTGTGCTTCAAATACTTCATTGTAGAAATGTATAATAGGGGCCAGCGCTATGTCCCAGCACGTTAAGCCCTGGCCTGCAGCACCAGCAACCCATATGGGTGCCAGTTCAAGTCCTGGCTGCTCCACTTCCCACTTAACTCCTTGCTAATGCACCTGGGAAAGCAACAGAGGATGACCCAAGTCTTTGGGCTCCTGTACCCATGTGGCAGACCCAGAAGAAGCTCCTGGCCCCTGGCTTTGGCCTGGCCCAGCCCTGGCTGATGCAGCCATTTAGGGGATAAACCAGTGGATGGAAGATCTTTCTCCCTCTGTCTCCCCTTCTCTTTGTAACTCTGCTTTATAAATAAATACTTTTTTTAAAAAATGTATAATGACTAGTCCAGTGGGTGCCGTCAGAATTATCCGGAGGTCTTACTAAAACACAGGTTCTAGGTCTCAGCCCAGAGTTTCTGATGTAGCAGAACTTACATTCCTAACTGTCGCTCCCCCATTCGCGGAGGAACGACACTAGACCCTGCGCTGTTCTTTTGTCTGCTCTGCCCTTCCCGGGTTTGCTGCTGGTCCTTCCCGGGTTGGCTGCCGACCCCTCCACCTCCGTGGAGGGGTGGCTCCCCCTGCCACTTTCCCCACTTCCGTGGGGGAGTGGCACACTGCCGGCCAGCCGGCTGGCTCTCTCTGGGGCTGCTCAGATGTTATCTGGATGTTCCTGGTGCATGTTGTCTCTCTCCTCCTTTATAGTCCTCTTCCACCAATCCCAACTCTGCTACCCACACGCCGAGCATGCTGCTCTCCTCCAATCAGGAGCAGTATCAGCTCCTGCAGCTCATCAGTCAAACTGGCGAGAGGCAGCTGTGTAGAAGTTGTTTACTCCTCTCCCAGCGCCATATTGTGGGAGAGCAGATGCATAGAATAAGTCTTAATTCCAGTAACAGGCTAGTCCGAGTTGCTCCCCACACTAACTAGTTCCTAGATGGAGCTGGTGTTGCTGGTTTTAGGACCATGCATTTAAAGCCACTGACCTGATCTAAGCCATTCATTTTATGACAAAGAAACTGTAGCCCCAAGAAGAGTAGGGGCTTGCTGAAGATCACACACAGAGATTCGGGCAAAGCCGGGCCTGGGCCAAAGTCCCTTCTCGTCACGCTATGGGAGTGGCCTCCCTTCAGGAAGCTCCATTAGTCGCCAGCCCAGAGACAAGTGACAAGGATCTGGTAGGCACATTCTACCCACAAATTTTTTTATATTTAATTTTCCATATGGTTGCGAATAATCAAATGAGACTCCTTGAATCATTTGGCTTATTAAGGAAACAAACCCATCCAATCTAGGCTATTATTTGTTTGCTGCTAAACTTGATTGTCTCTCCCCTTCTCTTTTTCTCTGTCCTTTTTCTGAGTCTCCATTCTTCGGAGCAATTTGCACTAAGATTTCCCCAAAGACAAATAATATGTTTACAAGTTCTCTTTTGTCCTGAGTCCAAGTGTGTCCTCCTCATTTTCCGGTAAAACTCCATCCATTATCACAGAAGCAGAGAGGACACAACCTGGGGTGGAGGCTTTGGTGCGCACAGCCCTGCAACAGAGAGCACCATGAAGAGCTTCCTGCGGAAATCCAAGCCCCAGCGGTTAGGGGAGCAGCCACACGTACACAAAGCCTTGCAAGTCTGAAAACTGCTTATCTCATTTAACACAGATTCGTCTTGAGTGTCTCCCATGTACAAAAAGAGCATGCCTCATGAGTAACAAGGACCTGCCAGTGTGGGGTTTTCCTCCATGTCTGAGCCTTATTCTCTTTTATCTGTGTCATGGTAGGTCATGGAGTTAATCCATAGCACCTCCGCCACATCCGATTCCTGGTATGGGAGTAGTTGCCAGTGTCTGCTGAATTGAGCTAGTGTAGGCCTGGTTAGACCCACAGATAACTCTAACGGACCTCCCACTCCTATCACTTGGTAGCCAGAAGAGGCTCGTGTGTTCCCCACCAAAACTGGCAACTTTATCACAGAATTTCATAATCCCAGTGACCCCAAACTAAGCTTGGGAGTAACTCACTTTATTTTTATTTCATTTTTTAAATTATTCTTTGAAAGAGTGACAAAGAGAGGGAAACACAAACTTTCTCTGCTGGCTCACTCCCCCAGTGGCTGCAATAACCAGTGCTGGGCCAGGCAGAAGCCAGGAGCCAGGAACTACAGCCTGGTCTCCCTCACAGGTGTCAGGAACTCAAGTATTTAAGCCAGCATCTGCTGCTTCCCACGTGTGTTAGCAGCGAGCTGGATTGAAAGCAAAGCAGCTGGGACTTGAACCTGCACTCCCATTTGGGATGCCTGCATGGCAGGCAGAGACTTAACTCACTGAGCCACAGCGCTGGCCCCCAGAGTAGCCCACTTTAGGGGAAGGTGTGATGAGATAAAATGGAGTTGTTTAAAATGAAAACCCAGCAAT
The DNA here is from genome assembly GCF_964237555.1 of Oryctolagus cuniculus. Taxonomy (NCBI): domain Eukaryota; kingdom Metazoa; phylum Chordata; class Mammalia; order Lagomorpha; family Leporidae; genus Oryctolagus; species Oryctolagus cuniculus. The sequence goes on along the minus strand of NC_091432.1, from coordinate 200,420,983 downwards.
CACTAGAGAGGAAAGGAGGGGACCCTTTCGCTAGACACTATCAGAAGAGCTGTGTTTCAGAGACTGAAGGAGGTAAAGGCCGAAAAAAGCAACAAGGAACTGGAAGCAAAGGCATTTAGAGGCCATGGGGTCAGAGTGGAGATAAAGGAGGGAACTCCTGCAACCTGGAGGCCGGAAGGCAGGGAGAAGGAAAGGGCTGCTTCCATGGGCCCGCGGGAGGGGAGAGGGAGAGCGCCGGGGAAAGGCAGAAGACTCGCGTTCGCAAAGGTGACCTGGAAGTTGGAGGAACTGGCAGTGACTACAAAGGCCCAACTGTGTGAAGTTACATGAAAGGATAAGAAGACACACTTTACAGTCACCTGCAAGCAGTGACTGCACTCGAACCACACAGACCTCAGGGCCCCAGCCCGCAAAGATTCTGATTCAGCAGGTATGAGCTGAGGCCCATAATTTGCATTTTTAAAAAATGCATTTATTTTCATTTAATTTGAAAAGCAGAGACAAATCTTCCATATGCTGGTTCACTCCCCCAGAGGCCTACAGTAGCCAGGGTTGGGCCAGACCATAGCAAAGAGCCCAAAACTCCATCCAGATATCACCACTGCCTCCCAGGGTCCACACTAGCAGGAATCCGGGTCAGAAGCAGGGGAGCTGGACCTGAGTCTGGCACTCTGACATGGGGGGAGTGGCGGCAGCCCAATCAGGGATTTAATCACTGTGCCAAAAGCCCGCCCTTGTAACTTGTATTTTTAACAAGCATCCACGTGATGTGGCTGCTACCGATGTGCTGACAGCATTTTGAGTGGCACTGCTCCCGCAGCCCACCCAGTGGGGAGGGACACTGAGCACAGAGCAGCAAAGCTGTGGCTACAGGAAGATATCCACCCCCTTGCAGGGTGAAAGTCACACACACGCACACACGCACGCCTCGCTTCTCCATGCTCTGCACCTGCAGCTTCTTCCCCTCCTTACGCATGTTCTCCGAGTGCTTCCGCCCTGGAAGCTATTTCATGCAATTATATCAGCTGAGCCCTGAGCCAGGTTCATGGCCAGCTGCTCCGCTAAGCATTTAGAAACTGTCCAGGAGTCAGGAGGGAGAGGCCCTGGGTCGGCTGCTTTTATTCATGCCCAGGGCTGGGACCAGCACATGGGGAGCATTGCTAAGAGGCCAGGGGTCTCCCTCGGCTTGCTGAAGCAAGCCAGGCAGGGCTGCCCTCAGCCGAGTTGGCAGCAGGGAGCCGCCTGCATTTCGCTCAACTAGCTTCCCATCGTCAGGGGTCTGAATTCTAAAGCAAAGTCACCAGTATTGGAGACGGAACCAGCCCGAGAGCTCACGTGGAGCCTGCCCTTGAGAAGCGGGCTAAGAAAAGCAATTACAGTACCAGGGCCGAGTCTTTCCACGCATGGGATTTAGAGATTTCAAACAGCGTTGAAGAGCTTTTCATCTTTCCAACTGCTGCCTCCTCTGAGTCAGTGTGTGCAGCTGTCTGAAGCTGTTAAAGGAAACTAGTAAATTCAGATAAGGAATCCCACGTTCAGGCCTGGGTCGCACTTGGTCAAAGGCGCTAGTGAGGGGAGGGAACTAAGCGCAGTGGTTGAGAAGCTGCCTGGACACCTGCACCCCACACTGTGGTGCCAGGGTTTGAGTGCCTGCTCCGCTTCCAATCCAGCTTCCTGCTAATGTGTAGGGGAGCGGGGGCAGATGATGGCTCAAGTGCTTGGATCCCTGCCTCCTACGTGGGAGACCAGGATGGAGTTCCTGGCTCCTAGACCAGGAAAGATCTTTCTCTATATCTCTGCCTTTCAAATAAAATGAATAAATAGTTTTTAAAAAGTGCATGTAACTAACAAAATCAGGTTTCAAAGGGAAACCCCTCTGTGTGAAATCCCTAGGATTTAGGGAGCCCTGAGACATTAAATATCCCTAAAATATGACAAAATGAAGTGTTCCACGTTGATAATCTTCCATGTGCCCCCCAGTCGTCTCTCCTCCGTTGATATTTCTGCCTGGTTTTTCTCCTGCTCTGCCCTGAAAGGCTCACCCCTATACTGCATCACCCAGTCCCCTTGTCAGGTGAGTTTGACCAATGACAGGAAGGAGAGGAGGGGTGGTTCTTTCCTGCCCCCTATTGGTCCTTCCTAGGCCACAGCACCTGCTGGCTGGCCCCTCCCCCACAACTCCCGCTGTTGGGAGGGGGAACCACTGGTATTGCTATTTCCTCCCTCTGCCTCTTAGGGGTATTCACACCTTCCTACTCTTGTTCCTCCCTGGGTGCAACACCCCGGGGAGTGGTGACTTCACTGGAGTCACTTGAATCAGCTTCGATTCTGCCTCTGCTAGGACCCTGAACCATAGACATGCCTCTCCTGTGTGGCCCGAGTCTGTAAAAACAAATCCGATATCCACAAGAACACAGTGAGCATTGTCGCTCCCCCTCTTCGTGGAGGAACGACACTAAACCCTGCCTAGGCTTCATATCCGAGTCACGGCACCATTATGTCGCTCCCCCTCTTCGCGGAGGAACGACACAGGACCCTGCGCTGTTCTTTTGTCTGCTCGGCCCTTACCGGGTTTGCTACCGACCCTTCCACCTCCGTGGAAGGGCGGTTCCCCCTAGCCACTTTCCCCACTTCCGTAGGGGAGCAGCACACCGCCGGCCGGCTCTCTCGGGGGCTGCACAGGTGTTCCTTCAGATAGATGTTCCCTTTAGATGTTCCTGGTGCATGCCGTCTCTCTCCTCCTTTATAGTCCTCTTCCGCCAATCCCAACTCGGCTGCCCACACGCCGAGTACGCTGCTCTCCTCCAATCAGGAGCAGGATCAGCTCCTGGAGGTCATCACTCAAGTTGGCAAGAGGCAGCTGCGTAGAAGCTGTTTTCTCTTCTCCCAGCGTCATATTGTGGGAGAGCAGATGCATAGAATAAGTCTTAATTCCAGTAACTTAGTCTAGTCCGAGTTGCTCCCAGTTGCTCCCCACAAGCATAAAACTTCCACAGCTGCAAATTCATTGATTTTTTTTCTCTTTTAAAAATTAATGTTTGCTTCCCCAGTGCTTTTTCACCACTATCCTGCCTATGGCCCTGGAGCATCCCTGGCCTGAACTTCCGTGGTGGTCTCCTAAGCAGACTCCCGCCTCCAAAGCCTCCCACCTCCAGTCAACTCTATCCATAGCCCACAAGGGGGGTGGATTTCTGGTGGGCAATTCTGATCCTGCCACTCCTGCAGGGGCTCCCAGGTGCCTGCAGAATAAAGTTCAAATTCCTTAGACCAGCAGACAGGGCTAAGCCCCTGTATCATTAGCCCCACTGTATGTGCAACTCCCCTATGAGCCTCTGCCTTCTCTGTTTCCCCACCCATTGCCAAAATGTATGACCTTGGGTTGGACATCTGCCTGAGTGGTTAAGATGCTGGGAAGAGGGACTACTATTGTGGCTTAGAGAGTAAGGCTGCTGCCTGATGACAGTCGAGTCCCAGCTGCTCCACTTCTGATCCAGCTCCCTGCTAATGCACCTGGGAAAAGAGCAGAGCATGGCCCAAGTCCCTGGGCCCCTGTACCCATGTGGGAGACCAAGATGAAGCTTCCTGGCTCTTAGCTTCAGTCTGGCCCAGCCCTGGCCATTGTGGCCATTTGGGGAGTGAACCAGCAGATAGAAGATCTCTCTCTCTTTCTCTCTCTCTCTCTCTCTGACTCTGCCTTTCAAATAAATAAAATAAGTGTTTTTTAAAAATGCTGGGTAAGATGCCCAGGTCCTATACTGGAGTGCCCGGGTTCTACCTCTAGCTTTAGATCCAATTCCAGCTTCCTGCTAATGCACACCCTGGAAGGAAGCAGGTGATGGCTCAGGTACTTGGGTCCCTGTCACTCATGTGGGAGACCAGATTGAGATCCTAGCTCCCGGCTTCCACTCAGCTCAGCCCTAGTCATCTTGGGCATCTGGGAATTAACCACTGGATGGGAGCTCTCTCCGTCTCTCCACCTCTCAAATAAACAATTTTTAAGAAAAGAAGTACGGTTACCATTTTTGTTCACCCTCCTTCCGTAGCCTAGAAGGCCTTGGCTTTGAAACTCTTCCTGGGCTGCACACGCCAGCTCCTGCCTGAAGCCCTTGCTTCCTTACAGATCCTCCCCCTTTCCTGAACCCTCGCAGGTCTCTCTGCATCTCCTTCTTGCAACACAGCACGCTCACTGAACGTCTCAGCACAGCTACCTGCGTCCACCCTCTCCCACAGCCCGTGCAAAATCCCCAGCCCGAGTGTGTCTGGCTCATGGTGGGTCCCTAACAAGGTGCAGGTGTGCTTCGGGTGAGAGCATGCACAAATGCATCTACTCTCACATCCCTGCAGCACCAAACATAGTGGCTACCGTGTGGTTAGGCTGGAAAATATCTGAAAGATCTACTGAACACGCAGGCTAACACACGCTAAGTGCCATCTGCATATCTGCCCATTGTACACAACCAGCTCTTAATATGAATATGCATTATTTTAACATAAATTAGTTTAACAACAACAACAAAAAAACTCTGTGGCAAAAGTTAGCATCGAACCCAGAAACATCATTTTTTCCTAAAACTGAATGCGCACACGCTGAACAAGGGCCCGATGGAGGTTTCTGAAGGGCAGCTGGATGAGTGCCGCTTTGAGACATCCTACTTCTTTCTCATTTCCTATCAGCCGGTCCCATCCTCTCCCGGCTTCCAATTTTGTTTAATGAGGCTACTGCGATGTATTTATTTTGCAGTGATTGAATTTAGAAAGACATTCATCTAGGCTTCAATTGCTGTAGCAAGCTGAACGGCTGAGCCATAGCAGGAATGACGGCATTAATCCAGGGACAGCTGTTTCTTATCATTACACACACACACACACACACACACACACACAGCTCAGGCCCAGCTTGAGTTTCTGCCTCAGTTGTAATGTGGAAGTGATTGAATCTGAGGCAGAAAATCTTCTGGACAGGTGGCAGCAGACAGACAGAAGAAATGTGCTGTGAGGGAGGCACCTCTGGGTTTTAGAACGAAGTCTGTCTTGTGTGACGGTTGATTCTGACCCTGTGAGATGCTCAAGAAATTCCGGTTACAATGAGCTAATCTGACAAGGACAACAGAGGTGTTTGCATGGGTAACTAACCTTTTAAGAAGAGTGTACAAGACTGGGGCTGCCGTTGTGGCACAGTGGGTTAAGCTGCTGCTTGCAACACTGGCATCGCATATTGGAGAGCTGATCCAGTCCTGGCTGCTCTGCTTCTGTCCCAGCTCCCAGCAGATGATGGCCTAGGTACCTGGGCCCCTGCCTGCCATGTGGGAGAATGAGATGGAGTTCCCGGCTTGCACCTGGCCCAGCACTGGCTGTTATTGGCCTGCATCTGGGGAGTGAACTAGAAGATGAAAGATCTCTCTGTCTCTCTTTCTCTCTCCCCCTCTCTCTCCCACTCTGCCTTTCAAATAAATAGGTAGATAAATAAGTCCTTTGTAAAAGAAACATTGACAAGTCATTGCTTGCAGCCATGAATGCCCAGGATGGGGGCGCTGCCCCGCACTGACGCAGTGCTTGGGGTTTCTAGTGTGCTCTCACAGCCACCTTCTCGGGCACACTTAGCACATGCCCTGTGCTCACGCTGGGGAAGCCTCCTTGGGTATCTGCCTCTTCAGATGCCCAGAGCCCATCATGAAGGCACTACTTCTCTGAACTCAGGCACTTTCACAACTAAGGCAGAAAAGTCCCTGGAAACGAGCCCGTGGAGCCCGTGCTGCACTCACACCTGAGCGGCGACGCGTCCTCAGTGCTCTCCCAGCAGAGCAGCCGGCTGAGGCTTTGAGCAGCTCATGGATGCTGAAAGAGAGTAACAGGAGGTAAGGGGCCTACCAAGTACAGGGTAGCCACTGGCAACCCTCCTCACACGCAGCAGCTAGCAAGGCCCCTTGTCAACACAGAACCAGCACAGTGGCATAGAAGGCTAAGCTTCCACCTGTGGCGCCATCCGGCATCCCATATAGGCACTGGTTCGTGTCCTGGCTGCTCCTCTTCCAATCCAGCTCTTTGTGTGGCCTGGGAAAGCAATGGAAGATGCCCTGAGTCCTTGGGCCCTGCACCCACATGGGAGACCTAGAAGAATCTCCCGGCTCCTGGCTTCGGATCAGCGCAGCTCCAGCCGTTGCAGCCAATTGGGGAGTAAACCAGCAGATGGAAGACCTCTCTCTCTCTCTCTCTCTCTCCCCACCCCGTAACTCTACCTCTCAAATAAATAAATAAAATCTTTTTTTAAAATGGGGGTACTTTCCAAATTTCATGGAAAATGGAATTCATGGATGAGCTTATTTTGATGCCAAAAATTTTGAAATCCATGCATAATTTTTATGTGCATTTTCTGTGAACTTTCTGAAGAGCCTCGTAGAGCTAAGAACTCTAGAACAATCTGCCGCCCACAGCTACATACCCTCCAAAGCTGATCTAATGCTACAAGCATCCAATCATTAAAAGCCCTAAGTTTGTACCACAGTACACCCTGATAGAAGCAATAGTCATTCATTCACTTCTCCACCTGCTCACTACACATTCTGAAATTCAGGAAGCTGAGCAACCAAAACACCTGGACTACAAAGCAAGCTCCCTTGTTCCCCTACCGCCCCTTCAGCTGTACCAAGAGTGCAATAAGAAGACATCTTCCTCTGCCCCTGGATAGCAACTTCAGCATGGCGGGGACTTCGCAGATCACTCCCAAGTAGCTCAAAGGCCTGCTGTGAGTCACAATGACAAACACAGCTTCAATTCAGTCAGTTAAATCCACATCTGTGTCTTAGTGAAAACTTCTTAAAAAAAAAAAAAAGTAGCAGGGGAAGATTTACTTATTTGAAATGCAGTTAGAGAGAGAGAAAGGAAAGACAGAGGGAGAGAACTCATCCCTCTGCTGGTTCTCTCCCTAAATGGCCTCAACAGCTGGAGCTGCGCCGATCCGAAGCTAGGAGCCAGGAACTTCCCCTGGGTCTCCTACGTGGGTGCAGGGGCCCAAGGACTTGGGCCATCCTCTGCAGCCTTCCCAGGAGCATTAGCAGGGATCAGAAATGGAGCAGCCAGGACTCAAACCAGCCCCTTAGTGGGAACTTCTAACCTCATTCTCCCAGCGAGTAGGAAACCAGAGCCTACATCTTCTCCCTCCTTACACTGCTGCCTTCTAAATGAGCTTTGTGGTCCCTGTCTGAGAAGGAGCAAGAGGACAAGAGAGAGGTGACTAGAAAGTGCTGCTTGCTTGGGCCCCTGCACCTGCATGGGAGACCTGGGAGAAGCTCCTGGCTCCTGGCTTCGGATCAACCCAACTCCGGCCATTGCCGCCACCGTTTGTGAGTGAACCAGCGGACAGAAGACCTTTCTCTCTGTATGTGTGTGTGTGTGTATGTGTTTGTAACTCTGCCTTTAAGATAACTGAATAGATCTGAAAAAAAAAATGCTGCCTGTCTGGGCCCCCAGCAAGGTGGCATCCCCCACTTGAGGCCTAGCAGTTATGTAAACCCTGCTTCCTGTCTGGTGGCACTACTTGAGGTCCCCAGAGACCCACCCCCAACCACCCACATTTCACTCAAGGGTCCCTTCACCTGAGCCCAGACACCTGCCTCAGATAGGCGCCCCCACTCTGCAAAGCATCCGCCAGCCTTGCTCTTTTCCTCTAAGTTTCCGGTGTGGGTCAGACAGTCCCTTAGTCCCCAGCTCGAACTCTGGTTCTGTGGAGGTGAGGTGAGGCAGGCTCCCGCACATCCCTTACCCCTGCAGTAAGGAGTGGCACCTTAGCACATCAGCTGCTCCCTCCAAAGAATCCTCTTCCGAGGCCTCCAACCCTCCTGTCTTTGGGCCCTCAGTGTAGGTAAGGGTGCAGGAGCCATGTCACCCCTATCTGCTAACGCCTGCTGAAGTTCCTGCGGGCCGCGTGTCCGATCTGCTGTGATTGCTCCTGCGTCTGGTTCTTGGTGGAAACCTCTCATCCGCAGCCTGATGCACTCAGCCACCGTCGGCCACGCGCGAGGCCTCTCCTGTTCCCTGCCACCCTCTACTCCTTTTCTCTACTCTTCGCCTGCCTGGCACCAAAAATGACAATGAGGAACTGATCATTCTCTCTCGCTCTTCCTTCCTTCCTCCCTCCCTCCCCACAAATTCCTGGCTATTGTTCTAGATACACGTGAGAAAGTGTTTCATCTTTCATACCAAAATAGATAGCAAACAAGCTGAAAAAAATTTTAATTTAAAAGTACAATAAATAATGAAAATACTAGCTGTCAAATGATATTATAAGCTTGGGATTTTTTCCACACAAAGCAAGGGATGCTGCCCCTTGGGAACTGGGCCTATGACAAGCATGTACTCTAAAATGTAAAGAAAGTGCTTTGTTATGTGTTCCTGGTACACAAGGCTTGGGATAGTAGGAAACAAACTGAGGATAAGTATTAGCCATTGGATAATTTCATTATTTCTAAAAATACACAGCATAACTGCATCGTGCCTTCTGTAGCATATAAATACAGGCATATGGTAAGGATACAACAAAAGCAGAAGTTGCAAGGGATACCAAGTGCTTTGTGACTGCTCCACCAGACAACTGGGACATGTCACAGGGCTCGGGAATATGTAACAGCTGTCCCCATCACTAAACCCTTGAATACTTTCCCCAAATAGTTGTCTTTTTTTTTTAAATAAGCTTGATGACTGACAGCTACCATCGACTTAGAGCTTTCTCTATGTCCAGTGCTGAACTGAGTTATTTATGGCACAGGTTCTTCAGTTCTCAGCATAGTCCCATGAGACAGATACACTCTGTTCCCAGTCCACAGACGAGGAAAAGGAGACTCGTATTATTAAGGCCCTTGTCCAAAGCTGTGCGACTCGCAGGCAGGAAAACAGCTAATTATGCTTGGTTCTCAGAAAGGTCGGAGCCACGGCTCCTTCCTCTACCCCACCACGCCCTGCCTGGTGGCACAGAGAGGTAGGCACACCACTCCTGAGGCTGCCTGCTTGTACGGGAGTCGGGGGTAGTGGTGGTGGGGGAACCGGGGAGGGACTCTGGTCTCAGGTAGAAGCCTTTGATTGTTGTGTTTTCGAGCCACCTTTCCCGGAGTGGCCATCTGACTGGTCTTTGTGCTAGACAAGCCTCCCACAGTCACAATGACCCTCTGTTCAGAGCCAGGACGGAGTGCAGCTGTCAGCTGCAGCTAAGGAATGTGTCCGGGCCCCAGTTCCGGGAAGGGGCGTGGCAGGGGCACAGGTGCACTCAGTGGCAGAGTTCACACCTGCAGAGAGCAGTCCATAGCCAGCTGACACCTCCGCCAGGTCGAGCTTATGCCAGGCGGGCAGGGGCCCCACAAACAACCGCACCTCTTCCCATTCAGTTTTTCTGTAGCTCTGCCCCCTTCCCTTATCCCTGCATGAAAGTATCACCCCTTCCTTCTTTTCTTTTTTTTTAAAGCTTTGTTTTTTTTTTATTTGAAAGTCAGAGTTACAGAGAGAGAGAGAGAGGGAGACACAGAAAGATCTTTCAACCACTGGTTCACTCCCCAAGTGGCCGCAACAACCAGGGCTGGGCCAGGCTGAAGCCAGGAGCCAGGAGCTTCTAACAGTTCTCTTACATGGGTGGCAGGGACCCAAATACTTGGGCCATCTTCCGCTGCTTTCCCAGGTGCATTAGCAGGGAGCTGGATCAGAAGTGGTACAGCCGGAACTTGAACAAGCACCCATATGGGATGCTGGCATCACAGGAGGCGGCCTTACCAGCTACACCACAGCACCAGCCCTCTCCTCCTTTCTTCTTGCTTCCCTCACAAATATTTGAAGAACACCTGCTGTGTGCCAGGCACTGGACAAGGATACAGGCTTGGTCCCTGCCCTCAAGGATCTTAAACCCAGAGCAGCCTGTAGTTATACTACTGGGTTGTGCACAGGAGGGACAGATCTCACAGTGGAGGCGTCAGGCAAGGTTTATCTGGCAGGGGAAATGAAGCCTTTCTCAGTCTTTCCTGTTGGGAATAGTTTCGTCCCCAGTGCTGCCTGAATTCCACTCCAGCTTGGCTCTCTCTCATCGAACCTTGGCAGCTTGCATTGTCACTTTGAACTGAGTTTATCTCCTCGGGCCCACTCAGTATGATTCTCTCCACACAAATACTGTGCCAGGCCATGCTGTGCCAGAGGAAAATGACAAAACCAATCCTAGCACAGGTTCCTCGGGAATTCATGGGAGGAGAGCCATGGAACACAGGGAGGCCCAGTGAAGGCAGACACAGGGTACACGCGGCTACACAGGGCACTGCACAGAGCAGCAGTCATGGGAGACTGCAGGGAGGAGGCAGCATTGGAGAGGGTTCCAATGTGAAAGTTCTCCAGTCAGGAACTGAAAGGGAAGACTCACTGTGCTTCAGAACAGATGCAGAGCGGGCAAGAAGATGGGGAAAGAACGAGACACAGGGTTTGAGGGAACCGTGGGAAATCTAAAAGGCAGGCAGAGAGGGCACACGGTGGAAAGGGAGCAACTGGGGAAAACCTGGGGAGGTTAATTTGGCCCAGTTGGGGGAGTGTGGTTAAAATGGAGAAGAGACTTGCCTTCCAAGGTCGGCCGTGAGAAGCCTCTCTGAGAAGCAGTCTTGTGACCACAGCTGCTCTGCCCGGACTGCGGCTGAGGAAGGAGACCGTGAGACCGGGCACGGGGTGACTGCAGCAGTGCGAGTGAAAGGGACAAACCCCGGGGCCAGAGCTGTGGCGCTGCAGGCTAAGCCGCTGCTCACCACGCCAGCATCCCACGCTGGAGCACCAGTGAGTCCTGGCTGCTCTGCTTCCGAGCCCACTCCCTGCTAATATGTGCGAGAAGGCACCAGAAGATGGCCCAGGAGCTTGGGCCCCTCTCATCCACGTGGGAGACCCAGGTGGAGTTCCCGGCTCCTGCCTTCAAACTGGGCCAGGCCTTGCTGTTGCAGCCTGGGGAGTGAACCAGAAAATAAAAGCAAGCTCTCTCACTCTGCCTTTTCTATTTTTTTTTTCTTTTTTGACAGTCAGAGTGGACAGTGAGAGACAGAGAGAGAGACAGAGAGACAGGTCTTCCTTTTCCATTGGTTCACCCCCAATAGCTGCTGTGGCCGGTGCACCGCGCTGATCCGAAGCCAGGAGCCAGGTGCTTCTCCTGGTCTTCCATGCGGGTGCAGGACCCAAGGACTTGGGCCATCCTCCACTGCACTCCCGGGCCATAGGAAAGAGCTGGCCTGGAAGAGGGGCAACCGGGACAGAATCCGGCGCCCTGACCGGGACTAGAACCCAGTGTGCTGGCACTGCAGGCAGAGGATTAGCCTATTGAGCCACGGCGCCGGCCGGGTCTGCCTTTTCTTTAAAATGCATTGGGGGTGGGGGGCAGACCTAGCTGGCAAGAAGCGCCTGTAAGGAGGGAGAAGTGCCACTCTTGACTCAGGGATGGAGTGTCACCCACTGTGTGTCCCTTGTAATAGCCAGTCCCAGCCCCTGCCCAAAGTTCCATGAATGTTCTGCAATTGAACTGGATGAAAGCTTCAAGTTGAGCACATGAGTTTCTGCCTTGCAGGTGTTCTGTCCTTTTTGTTCGAATCCTGTCATCTAAGTCGTCCAATCCCAAGTCACAGAACGTCCCTGCCCTCGGCTGTCATCACCTGGCATGTGTGTGGCATCTCGGAGCTGCCCTTAAATGGCCTGCAGTTGGCTGTGCGGACAGACTGGAGTTTCTTTCTGGAGTCAGCCGCGCAGCCCTACCTACACAGGGCACGCAGAGAGCGGCTGGGACCCACCATAGGGCGACTGTCCAGTGAACCCAGGTCACTTCAGGAGGCTTTCTAGGAAAGGGAGAGGAAAGTACAACAGTGGCAACTACAGGGACCACCCAGAGTGTACCCCTGGAGTCGCCGAAGGGTCTCATGTAAGCCAGCCGAGGCTTGGCCAGGCAGAAGCCAGAAGCCGGAAACTCCATCTGGGTATCCCACATGAGTGGCAGGGGCCCAAGTACTTGGGCCATCTTCCTCTGCCTTCCCAGCCACATTAGCAAGTTGCTGGATCAGAAGTGGAGCAGCCAGGAATTGAACTGGTATGCATGTGGGATGCGGGCATCGCAGGCTGTGGCTTAACCTGCCGCACCCCCATGTCAGCCCCAGTAGGAATGTTTTAAAACGACCCATTTTCAAAGCAATTCATCTCAAAAGATGATTTAGAGTCATGCAGTTAACAAGACTGCGTGTTTCCAGAATCTGATCAAGTGGTCAGGTTGGATTGAGGTCGCAATCTCAGTTTAATCAAAAGATAATAAAAGCTAATTTTACTGAACATTTAGCATGCACCAGACACTTTTCTAAGCACTGTACTTGCATTAGCATCTTTGACCCTCACAATACTCCTACACAGTGAGTGCCATTATGTGAGGGGCCTGGGGAGGCACAGCTTACCCACGTCACACAGTGGGTGGGCATCCCCTGCATCTGAACCAGGCAACTGAAGGCAACACTCCGCTGCCTCCCTGAGATCACAGTGTCTCCTGTTCTCACCACTCTGCCAGCAGAACCGGGGGGCATAAGAGGCCTGAATCAGGACATCTTGTCCTAAGATGTGAAAGTGCTGGGCATCAGCAAGGCACAGTGGGAAACGCTGGAGTTTCATACCCGAGCAGATGTGCCAGAGAAACCCTCTTCCACCAGGTGTTAGTGATCTGGGCAAGTGACACCCTCCAAGGGTTGCAGTTTTTCGTGGGCGCAGGCAAACATGAACTTGTTAGGAGTGAAAGCACATCCCTGGGCCTGGGCCCGGCACAGGGTAGATGCCCAATATCCATTGCCACTCATGACGATCTGGGGAAAGGAAGCAAAGAGTAAGACTGGGCATTGTCTATGCAGCAGGGTAGAGGAAAAGACTCTGTGTTCCTTGCGCTTGGTGACAACACCCCCACACCCCACCCTCCCCCCAGCCCCCACAGCCGGCTCCCTTTCTCCTAGCTCTGGGCGCCCCAGGGGGCCTTGTCGTGTCTTTGTTCGAACAGCTCCTTCCAGCTCTGCCTTCAGAGGTCTGTTCTACTTGCCAGAGATGGAATGGGAGTTACCCACCTCCTGCTCAGCAAGCCCTCTTTCTGAAACACGAGCTCCCAGCCACGGCTTTCCCACTAAACCTAAACCCAGCAGTAGTGTTAGCTGATATTTCTTCTCTGAGATGAGATTAGAAGAAGAATCTCCCTTTTTGCAGCAAAGCAGCAGGAGGTAGCAGGAGGGAGCCTGGGATCTGAGCTTTGTTGCCGCCTCTTATTAGCTGTGAGGCCATGAGCAGTTCCTGCCTCTGCCCCCTTCACTTCCAGAGTTCTTGGGGTGTCGGAATAAAGAACAGGCAGGAGGCCAGAGGAGCACAGCGACGGAGTGGAAGGGGTATGATCGCTGAGGTTTCCTGTCCTTGGTGAAATTCTGACAGTTAAATAAGATTGTTCTAAGCCTTCTGGGGTTCGGGTTACCCTAGAATCCCAAGGCTGGGAAGTGTTGTCAGTTGTAGGGGAAACAGCAAGCAATCCTCAAAGAAGTAGACCGGAGACAGGAGACTGTCCTCGGAGAGTCCAACTGGGACATTAATACATAATGGATTGGCGCTGAGATCTGCTAAGTCACCTTAAAGAAACAGGACGGTCCTTAGAACAGGAACACTTGATGCAATCTGAGTAGAAGTATTAATACAGCTAAAGAAGGGAAGTTCAGAGAGAAGCGAGGTGCATGGGCCATGAGCCCTGAGAATGTGAGAAAATGAGGTCAGACAAGCAAACCTTGGCATTGCTCACCCAACACCATCCCGGGCAGAGGAGCCCTTGTAATTCTGGGGACAAGTGTCTTCCTCCAACATAAGCCTCTGAACATTCTCTTAATGTTTCCCTTTGTTTTTGTTTTTGTTTGACAGGCAGAGTATACAGTGAGAGAGACAGAGAGAAAGGTCTTCCTTTTCTGTTGGTACACCCCTCAATGGCCGCTGCAGCCGGCGCACCATGCTGATCCGAAGCCAGGAGCCAAGTGCTTCTCCTGGTCTCCCATGTGGGTGCAGGGCCCAAGGACCTGGGCCATCCTCCACTGCCTTCCCGGGCCACAGCAGAGAGCTGGCCTGGAACAGGGGCAACCGGGACAGAATCCAGCACCCCAACTGGGACTAGAACCTGGTGTGCCGGTGCCATAGGCGGAGGATTAGCCTTTTGAGCCGTGGCACCAGCTTCCCCCTTGTTTTAATTCAAAACCGTATCAAGCAAATGGATTACAGTTCAGCCTATCACGTGGATCCACCCACAGGAAGCGAACACCCGAGCCAATGGGCTTAAGCATCCTTTGGCAACTGGATTCCTTGTTCTGAGTGAATGAACTGGCACCTGATTATAACACGGCTTCTTGGGTGGCCAGCTGGCGGGGCTAGAACGCTCTGGCCATGGGGCCTGAGCCTTTGGTTCCTCCAGCAATGGTAGTTGTCCTTATAAATTACTAAGTTTACATCCTGGTTATACACAGTAGCCTTGTGGACGTAAACCTTCCTGAGTCCTCACAACTCAGATTTCTGAACCCAAAAAGAAAAGGGCCTGACATGGAAAGCCAAGACACTCCAGCAAAAAAAAACAAACAAACCTAAATGAAAGATCTCTATAAGTGAGATCCCAGTGGAAAGAACAGGTCTTCAAAGAAGGAGGTACCTTTCTCTGAAGGGAGGAGAGAACTTCCACTTTGACTATGACCTTGTCTAAGTAAGATCAGAGTCGGTGAACTCAAAAGGCTTCCATAGCCTTGGCAACTCATGACTGGAGCATAGGGAGATTACTGATGCCATAAACAGGAGTGTCAATTTGTAAAGTCAACAACAAGAGTCACTGTGCACTTACTCCTCATGTAGGATCTCTGTCCTTAATGTGCTGTACATTGAGATTTAATGCTATAACTAGTACTCAAACAGTATTTTTCACTTTGTGTTTCTCTGTGGGTGCAAACTGTTGAAATCTTTACTTAATGTACACTAAACTGATCTTCTGTATATAAAGAAAATTGAAAATGAATCTTGATAAGAATGGAAGGGGAGAGAGAGCGGGAAAGGGGAGGGTTGCGGGTGGGAGGGAAGTCATGGGGGGGGGAGAAGCCAATGTAATCCATAGGCTGTACTTTGGAAATCTATATTCATTAAATAAAAGTTAAAAAAAAAAAAAAAGAAAAGGGCCTGAGCCTGCACCCTCTGAGCTCACTTTAGTAGCACCCCACTGTGAAATCCTTTTGGAAACCATTCTAGCTGGCCTTCTCCCGAGTCTTTTGGTCCTTGTCATTGTCCACGCCATTCCCTTTGAAAAACCACATAAGGAACTGACTGCCTCCCTCCCCTTGCAATGCCTGGATTCCTTTTAAGGCAAAACCTGCCAAAAGGTGGTTAACACCTCCCTCTCCATCCTGCTGTCTGATTGGGACCCAGGCCTGCCTTCCCCAGGTTGTTCCTCATTACCCCGCCCATCAACCCACACACACACATTCTAAATCCCAACTTGATGTCTTGGCTCATGCTGTCCATCTCTGCTCAAAGTGATCTTCCTCTTTCCCTCAGCCCTACCTGCCAAAGTCTGTCTTTGATCCCAGACTCAAGCCAGGTGCCCACTTTCCCGTGATCACTTCCACAACTGCTGTTCCAACTCTAAAGTCACCTGGTACATTTCTGTTCACACATGTTAGAGGGCTGCCAAGAATGAGTTGTCTGGGAATTCCAGACACCTCTGCTCCGAGCATTCTTCTTCTTCTTCTTTTTTTTTTTTTTTTTTTTGGACAGGCAGAGTTAGACAGTGAGACAGAGAGAAAGGTCTTCCCTCCATTGGTTCACCTCCCAAAATGGCTGCCACGGCCGGCACACTGTGCCAATCCGAAGCCAGGAGCCAGGTGCTTCTCCTGGTCTCCCATGCGGGTGCAGGGCCCAAGGGCCTGCACCATTCTCCACTACCTTCCTGGGCCACAGCAGAGAGCTGGACTGGAAGAGGAGCAACTGGGACAGAATCTGGCGCCCCAACCGGGACTATAACCTGAGGATTAGCCTAGTGAGCAGCAGCGCCGGCCCGAGAATTCTTGCTTTGGAGGAAAGTCCTCCTACAAAATCAGACCCATTAATCTTGCATTTATTTATTCTGCATTTAAACAAGATTTACCAGGTGCCTTGCTGTGCAATGAGATGCAACGTTGGATAAGATTGGCTAGCTTCCAGTCTAGTGGGGAAGACAGACACTACAGAAATACACAATACACTACAACTGTATGGAGTCCCATGAAGGGGTACATAGTACATAGCACCTGGAGAGGCTTTCCAGAGAATAGCGCATTTAAATGAAAACTGGAATGGGAGTAGGAGTGAGTCCAGAGAAGAGGAAGAGGGTCTGAAAGAGTAAGAGTGGATTGACTTCCATGGCCAGTGTCCCTGAGCTGTGACAGACTGATGTCTCCAGCCCCTGGCTGGTTAGCCTGTCTTCAGAGAATGCTAGGAACAAGTTTACAAATAATTTCCCTTGACTCTGTTCTCCAGCTCCAGGCGGAACACTCCCTTCACCCTAACAGTTGTCAAAATATGCTTTGATTTGTTACGTTTGTTAGTTACCATCACGTCCCCACAAGCTATTCGATTTTGTTTCATGCTCGCTTTTCTCATTATCACTCTCAAGTGGGTAGCATTGACTTCATGATTCGAGGATTCTCATCATCAATCTCATCCGCAACCTTTGTTTTGTTAACTGCTGCACCCCCAGTGCCATGATGCCTGCCACATAGCAAGGTGCTCCGTACATACTCACTGGAGAGATGGCTGGACGGACGGACGGAGGGGCAGACGGATCTTTTTCTTCTCTCTCACACCAGGAGCTCTCTAAAAGCACAGAACCTGCCTAATTCACATTTCAGTATCTCTAGCTCTTGGGACAATGCCCTGTACATGGTAGATAATCAATCAATAAATTATCTGAAAACAAAAATGTCATTTGGCCTTTGCTAGACTGTCTCTACAGGGTAGGACTCCTTGATTTTTCACAGTTGAATTTCTCCAGTTGTTAATCTCTTTGAGCTAACACCTATCTCCCCACTGCCCCCAGTTCTGCCTCCAGACCCATGCAGGACAACTGCACAGCCTCTGCCCCAAGGCAGCCCTTCTGATACTGGGGACAGTGACCAGGGTCCCCACAGTCACAAACGAGACCCTCTCCAGTATGAACTCAAATACTTCAAATACTTTGAAGTATTCCTAGCATACTTCAGAGGAGGACACACCCCTCGCAGGTTTATGGGGTGCTCTGAACTCCCACAGAGAGCCACTGTGCAAACAGGTTCTCTCTCCCAGTCAGGAACTGACAGCGACAACAATCATTGATGTTTACTTCGCAGTTAATTATGGCTTACTGGTTGATCCACATAACCCCCCTGGGCTATGGGTCAGGGTTTCTAGATCCAGGAGTTGAAGCAGAAGACGAGTGTCTCATGTACTCTGCCCACCTGCTAGGGCCAGATGGGAGGGGAGAATTGCAGCAGAGCTCTCAGTGGCTCAAGAGCCCCTGTCAGGCTGATCCGCCTGCATTCACCATGGGCCTCTCTCCTTGGCTGAATCCCCCCGGGTCTAATCCTGTTAGACTCAGATCTGCAAAATGCTGCAAGTTCTGGGATGAGGGCTAAGGGGAGAAGGGCGTACAGAAGACAGACGGCGAGGGCCTACTCTGAACCGACTCTGCTTTAGGCTCTGTGTACTGAAATATATCAGAAAATGTTCCCAAGGGGCCAGCGTTGTGGTGCAGTGGGTTAAGCTGCTTCTTGAAGCACAAGCATCATCCCATATTAGCATGGGTTTGAGTTCCAGATGTTCCATTTCCAATCCAGCTCCCTGCTAATGCACCTGGGAAAGCAGCAGGAGATGACCCAAGTGCTTGGGTCCCTGAACCCACATGGGAGACCCAAATGGAGTTCCAAGTTCCTGGGAATGAACCTGGGGGTGGAAGCAAGCTCTCCCCACTTCTCCCTGTTGCTCCTCTTCCAGTCTAGACATCCAGTGGGAAAATTCTGACACATGCAACAGCATGGACGAACCTTGAGGACAGAAAGTAAAACAGTGGTAGCCAGGGACTGGGGGGAAGAGAGAATGGGGAGTTATTGTTTCAGGTTTGCAAGATGAAAGAGCTCTGAAGATGGATTGCATAGCAATGTGGGTGTATTCAATGCCGCATACACAGCATACATACAGAATAACCGGAAAGAGCACACGAGAATCCCGCAATACTGTTGCTTCCAGGGAAGGAGACGCACAGGGGTGGAAAGAAAACTTTGCTCAATTGTAAAATGCACTTCATATACAAGTTTAAAATGTTACACAAAATGTTTATGCACAGCTTAAAGAACAAAAATAAAACAACCACCCTTAGGCCCACCTCCTGGACCAAGAAACAGAATATCCCACCCTTTCCCCAGAACTTCTCATGATTCCTTCTGTGATCACATTCTTGGGGGAAGAGTTTTCATGATATACCCTTGCAAATCTGAATTCGTTACAGCATGTTACCTCATTTAAAAATGCAAATTTTGGAGCAGGCAGTTGGTGCAGCAGTTAAGAGACTGCTTGGGCTGTCCCCATCCCATATCAGAGTGCTTGGCTCAAGTCCCATTTCCCTTGTTCCTGCTCCCTGTTAATGAAGACACTGGGGGCTGACAGCCCAAGTACTCGGGTCCCTGCTATCCCCAGGGAAGACCCGGATGGAGTTCTGGGGTCCTGGCTTCAGCCGGGCCCAGCCCTGGCTGTTGCAGTCATTTGGGGAGTGAACAGGAGGGTAGAAGATCTCTGGCAGGCTCTGTTTCTGTCTCTCTGCCTTTCAAATAAAAAATGAAAAATAAATAATTAGCAATACATACAAATCCAAATTTAAAAGCCTCTGTTTTCTGTCATGAGACCCTGACTGACATGGGCGCAGAAGACATCAGTGCACCAAACATTCAAGCTGCAGGTACAAGTCGCAAGCTTGAGCATCTCAAATTGAAAGCAAATAGTTCTCATACCAGCCAGCGCATGCCGTGCAGACAAGGTTCACCGCAACAAAAGCCTAGCTCTGGAATCAGAAAGTGTGGATTTGCATCTTGACTATACCATTTAATACTTCTGTGTAACTCCAAGCAAGCCCTAAGTCTCACTTTCCTCATTCATTCAGTTATTCCACAAATTGAATATCTCTTAAGTGCTAGGTGCCATTCTGGTCACTGGAGAGAAGTAAAGAAAAGAGATGAAAAGTGCAAGGATCCATCTACCGAGGGGAGACAGACAACAAATTAAATACGTAAGAAGGGGCAGGCACTGTGGTGCAACATGCTAAGTCGCTGCTTGGGTGCCTGCGTCTCACTTCAGGTGCCTGGCCCCACTGTTTCTGATCCGGCTTCCTGCTAATGCACATCCTGGGAGGCTACAGATGATGGTTCAAGTGCTCTGGTCCCCGCACCCACATTGGAGACCCAGACGGAGTTCCTGGATCCTGGCTTCAGCCTGGTCCAGCTCCAGCTAACACAGGCGTTTGGGGAGTGAATCAGCAGATGGCAAATCTCTATCATCTATCACTCTGCCTCTCAAATAAATAAAATTAAATCACTTAGAAAACATGTGGGAAGAATCCCTGGCATGTCCAAGGGAGGTGAGTGCCGTGGAGATGACTGAGGCGGGGAAGGATCAAGGGAACTCTCAGTGGAGCCATAAACCAAACAGGTGCAGGGCAGCTGGCCCTGAAAAGCGAGCTCGGAGTCAAGGCCTGAACAGAGGCAGACCCGAACCCGCAGAGTGGCTGGGGGACCGAGGACAAGAATAAGAGGGGAGCCCAGCTGCGGGGGCGGAAGCGGGCGTGGCTCACCCCCACCCCATCCCAGGACCAGCCAGGAGGCCCAGAGAAGCAGGAGATGCGGTCAGAGGAGACACCAGCCCCTGGTGGTGCGCTGTCGCCCGTGCACAGCTTTGATTTTCACTCTGACTCAGATGGGAAGCCGCTGGAGGGTTTTGAACTTGTATTTTAACGAGAGCACTCTGGCTGCCCTGGGGAGAGGAGACTCCAAGCGGGCAGGGGCAGACGGTTACTGCCGTCAGTTCAGGGAGAGAGATGAGGGGGGTGGAACCAGGGTAAAGCAGAGGAGGAGTGAGGCAGGCTCAGATCCTGGATGTGGTTTGAAGTAAGGGTTTGCTGACCACACTGGACTCAGGGTGTGAGAGAAAAGGAGGCATCAAAGAGGACGCCCAGGGCTTTGGCCTCGGCAACTTACAGGCGGCCACTGTCACCGCCTGGGACGAGGAAGACTGAAGTTTGGTGGGAGCAGGGGAATAAAAGGAGGAATTAGGAGCCATGTTTTGAAATTTTACTTTTTAAAATCTTATTTATATTATTTTTTTTTGAGAGGAAGAGGGAGAGAATGAGTGCTCTCACTTGCTGGTTCACTCCCCAAATGCCTACCCAAGCTGGGGCTGGGCTAGACCAAAGCCAAGAGCTGAGAACTTGATCCAGGCCTCCCACGTGAGTGGAAGACGCCAACTACTTGAGCCATCACTGCTGTCCCCTAGGGTGTGCATTAGCAGGAAGCTGGAGTCAGAAGTGGAGCCAGGACCCTAATCCAGGCACTTGCTAGAGGATGTGGGTGTCACAGCAGTGCCCTAACCACTATGCCAAAGGTTCACCCCAAGTTTTGGACATTTAAACTTGAGATGCCCGTTAAACATCCATCCTGAGATGTGGAGCAGACAGTTGTATATTTGGTCAGGAATTCAGGAGCAAGTTTGGGCTGTAGTGATATTCATCTGTAAAACACAGTAACACCTATATAATATTATTTTATAAACATATATTTACTTAAAGACAGAGTGACAGGGAGAGGGGGGAGAGAGAGAGAGAGAGAGAGAGAGAGAGAGAGAGAGATCTTCCATCTGCTGGTTCACTCCCCAAATGTCCACAACAGCTGGGGTGGGAACAGGCCAAAACCAGGCGCTCCATCCAGGTCTCCCATGTGGGTGGCAGGGACCCGAGTATTCAGACATTATCTGGTGCCTTCCTGGGTGCATTAGCAGGGAGCTGGGTAGAAAGTGAAAGAGCTGGGATTTGAACCAGCACTCCAATATGGGATGCAACACTGCAAGCAGTCGCAGTTGAATCTGCTCCACCACAACACCCACCCTATGTTGGGAGGATTAAACAAGACAATGCATGTAAACTCTCCGTGCAGGCAGGGCCAGCATACAAAGTCTCAAATGATGGCAGTGCCTTTGGAATCAGCCCCTCATCCCCACAGGGTAAAACTGTGAAGGGTTTGCATGCTTCTGCAGTAGTCAAAGGTAAGTCATGTGCAGTTTCTTTTTCTTTTTTCCCATTTTATTGGAAAGGCAGGGAGACAGAGACAGACAGACAGAGATCTTCCATCCACTGCTTCATTCCCCAATGCCCAGCAGCTGGCCTGGATGAAGCCAGGAGCCAGGAACTCCAACCAGGTCTCCTATGTGACTGGCAGAAACTCAACTACTTAAGGCATCACCTGCTGCCTCCCAGCGCATGCATTAGCAGAAAAATGGAATTGGAAGCACAGCTGGGACTTGAACCCAGGTATTCTGAAAAGGGATGCAGCACCCCGAATGGCATCTTAAATCACTATGCCAAAGCCTGCCCTAGGTCAAATTTGTTTTTTTTTAATATTTATTTTTATTTATTTAAAAGGCACAGTTACACACACACACACAGACAGAGAGAGAGAGAGAGAGAAATCTTGCATCTGCTACTTCACTCCCCAAATTGCTGCAACAGCCAGGGCTGGGCCAAGATGAAGTCAGGAGCTTCTTCTGGGTCTCCCACACAGGTGCAGGGGTCCAAGCACTTGGGCCATCTTCCGCTGCTTTCCTGGGCACATTAGCAGGGAGCTGGATCAAAGGTGGAGCTGCTGGGACTTGAACCAATGCCCAGATGGGACGCCGGCGCTGCAGGCAGCAGCTTTACCTGCTATGCCACAATGCTGGCCTGTCAAGTTTCTTAAATGACCATGGACTCCGTATTTATTTCAAGCTTTGCAGAGAGTCTGACGTGGAGAATGAGCAATTTATTGGGAGAAACTGAGTAGCAGCGGGGACCCTGTGCCGCACACAGTCCCAGCGGTCTCATGCAGCCTTCGTGACCCAGGAGGCTTCAAAGGAATGAAGCGTGAGAGCGGACTTCCCTGCGCTGACTTCAGTGGCTGCAGACGTGGTCATGGGCCCCATGTCTATCTGGCCCTTTGAAGATCGATTCACAAAGCCCCAAGTCTTCCTGAAATAGCAGTTTCTCAGAGGAACTTCCCTTCCAGAGGCACACCCTCGCTATCTCTTATTAATGTACCCAGTGATCGGCCGGCGCCGCAGCTCACTAGGTAATCCTCCACCTGTGGCACCGGCACCCCGGGGGTTCTAGTCCTGGTTGGGGTGCCGGATTCTGTCCCGGTTGCCCCTCTTCCAGGCCAGCTCCCTGCTATGGCCCGGGAAGGCAGTGGAGGATGGCCCAAGTGCTTGGGCCCTGCACCCGCATGGGAGACCAGGAGGAAGCACCTGACTCCTGGCTTTGGATCGGCGCAGGTGCTGGCGGCCACTTGAGGGGTGAACCAACGGAAAAGGAAGACTTTTCTCTCTCTCTCTCTCTCTCTCTCTCTCTCTCTCTCTCTGTCTTAACTCTGCCTGTCAAAAAAAAAAAGTACCCAGTGGTCTGTAGCTGCTTTATGTCGGGAAAGTGGAAATCTGAGCTGGTGTGGTTTTATGACATGTTTCTAGTTCTTTGAAGCAATGAGCTCCTAACGTCAAAACCAAACAATAGGGGTTTCTCATTATTTCTACATCTCTTTGAGTTTTGACAGTAAATCTCTGACCTCACAATTCTCCGCAGTATCCATGACAGACCTAAGCCTCAATAACTGTCTGTTAACAGCCCTCCTAATCTCCGTCTGTATCCCAAGCTAAGAGGTGTTGAAGGAGTTCACACAGTCAAAAAAAAAAAAAAAAAAAAAAGCCTTGTGTAACAAACCGGCGGCTGAGATGGTGGACAGCCACGGGGTTGTCTGCTGGATGCAGCCGCAGCGGCACAACAGCACGGCATGGGTAGGGGTGCCGATGAGGACAGAGCGGGAAAAGGAACAGGAGCACAGGGAAGGACACTTTGCCTGAAGCCTTGTTTTCTTCCATCTGTAAATGAGGCCACAGAAACTGCACTGATTGCTGCTAATGAGATGTCAGGGCCCAGCGAACTGCACGAAACACCAATTTCATTCCTTCTCCCCAACTCCTTTTTAAAGTTTCTAGCAACTTCTATATTCACTGCTACTGTGCCTCAAGTGGGGCTTCATGTGAAAAAACCACCTTCTCTCTTCCCCTAGGAGCCAGGAGAGAAGGGGCAGGTCCCGATGGACACTCCACCACAGCCTCACCTGGCTGTGAGGCCCTGAATCCTAGGTTCAGGGAGGAGAGCTAAAAGATCAGAGTTGATAACTCCAAATTGAGTCAGTCAGGTGGACGTGTGGCAAGACCTTAACAAATTTGTGCCCATTTTTCTACTTTAAAAGAAACCTCGGGGCTGGCACTGCAGCACAGTAGGCTAATCCTCTGCCTGCCTTGCTAACATCCTAGTTCCGGTGCTGACATTCTAGTCCCAGCTGCCCTTCTTCTAGTCCAGCTCTCTGCTATGGCCTGGGAAAGAGGCAGAAGGTGACCCAAGTTCTTGGGCCCCTGCACCTGCATGGGAGACCAAGAAGAACCCCCTGGCTTTAGCTTGACTTGTCCCTGGCCATTGTAACCTCCTGGAGAGTGAATCAGCAGATAGGAGATCTCTCTCTCTCTCTCTCTCTCTCTCTCTCTCTCTCTCTCTCTTTCTGTAACTCTGACTTTCAAATAAATAAATGCACCTTTAAAAAAAAAAGGCAAGAGGTGCTTATATCCTAACATGCTTTTGATTTTAAAATTTAGAATTCAGGCCAGATGCAGGGGCGGGAAACACAGTGATTTTTGCCCATCAGGAGTACAGCCCTAAAGTTCAACAACCAACCCGAAACACTTCCAAGAGTGAAATAAGGTGATATAAATAATGCCACCAGTACAACAGGGATAAATCAGACCATGCAGGCCAATCAGACACGCCCTTCATCACCAAATAAGTCCCTGGCCCACCAAAATTTCATCAATATGCAAGAGATCCGACCCAAACGAAGGTTCTGTGGTTAACAGAATAAATGCCTCTCTACCGGGATAAAGAGGTCCCAAGGTTTTCTGAATACAACAGCAGGTTTCTTCTCCTTCCTTCCCCCCTTCCCTTATCCAACAGTCTCTCCTGTCATTTCACTTGCAAAGTCTTTTTGCAGATTCTGTCCTGCTGCAAATGTATTCTTGCTCCAGAAAGTTCATCCATGGGACTGAACGTTACACATACCTATCTCCTGAATTCAGTTAGTGGGCAGAGAACTGAATATTTAAAATTTCACCCAGAGTGGCAATAGGAGGTAGGACTAGTCTTGTTTGCCCCTACAAACCAAGACAAAGTCTAAGGCAATTTCCAAAGCCCCATCAGATAGGCAGCCTTTCTCACTAATATCAGGGGACTCTTCTCGGGCACAGAGTATGCCTGATCTGACTCTGCATTTACAGGGCCAGGTATAGGTCTTTGCACGTGCTGTGCAGTAACCAGGCTACTTCCTCACCTCCCTCAGCTCTGAAATCCTGCGTGTCCATGGTTTTCCTTCTCCTTTCACTGCAGTCAGGGAGGAATCCATCCATGATGTCCCCGATCAATAGCTGGACTGGGCTTCTGCCGCCCACCCTTGGGAACTGGTTAGCACTCTTCTTCTCCTGAGCACTGTGCTGAGACAAGCAAAGCCTCCCACTGACCCTAGTAATAGGTTAAGTGTGGGGAGCAAACCGGACTAGACTGTTACTGGAATTAAGACTTATTCTATGCATCTGCTCTCCCACAATATGGCGCTGGGAGAGAAGTAAACAGCTTCCGCACAGCTGCCTCCAGTTCAACCAATTAACTGTAGGACTTGCTCCTGATTGGAGAGCAGCGTACTCGGCGTGTGGGCAGCCGAGTTGGGATTGGCGGAGGAGGACTATAAAGGAGGAGAGAGACGGCATGCACCAGGAACATCTAAGGGGAACATCTGAAGGAACACCTGTGCAGCCCCCCAGAGAGCCGGCCGGCGGTGTGCCGCTCCCCTGCGGAAGTGGGGAATGCGGCCAGGGGGAACTGCCCTTCCACGGAGGTGGAAGGGATAGTAGCCAACCCGGGAAGAACCAGCAGCAAACCCGGGGAGGGCCGAGCAGACGAAAGAACAGCGCAGAGTCCTGTGTTGCTCCTCCACGAAGAGGGGGAGCGACATAATGGTGCCGTGACTCGGATATGAAGCCTAGGCAGGGTTCAGTGTCGCTCCTCCACGAAGACGGGGAGCGACAGTTAAGGACACAATCTGCTGGGTTCAGTTCAGGAGCACCCAACAATGCCTGTTGCCTTCCCACCCCAGGCTGGGGCTGGAGCCAAAGTAGGGTAGTAGACAATCTTGACAGGTCATCTACGCACCAAGGCATGGCGATTAATAGCAACTACTCTTGCTGAATGGCCTCTGTTTGTATCCCTGCTCCCTGGGTGAATATTTAACTTCTCTATAATTGAGTTTTCCATTTATAAATGGAGATAATAGAACCTGCCTCACAGGGTTGATGTGCGAATTACACTCAGTGATGTGGAACCACACTTGGTACGGAGTGAATGCAGTACTGTTCATTGGTACTGTTTCTGTGTCAGCTCCTCTTCCCGGGGAGCCTCCCACTGGACCACTACCTTTCGTTCTTCCTGGTTCAGGCTGGTTCTCCCTCGTCAAGGAGGGTCTTTCCTTGGCTTCTCACCTCCTTGGTCCTGGCTCTCTAAGATGACATTCTCTGCACTGACATTTTGCTGGTGTCTTTGTCCACTAAGACTCAAATCTAAAACCTTGAAGAGGTTAAGCAATTATCCACCTTCCCTAAACCCAAGTGAATCATTACATAACTATTTTTCTTGGTCAACACAGAAGAAGGACCAGATGTGAAAGGAGTGTCTCGGAGCCCAGCATCCCTGTTCCCGAGCGCATCTGGCACCTACACATGTCCAGTTCTTTCAGTGTTGTGTGACTCTGGGGAACAATGGTGGCAGCTTCCACACACTTCTCAGAAAGCCCAATACTAGTGAACAGCAAACCAAAAAATCTATATATCGTTCCAAGATCTTTAACAATTATAATCCTATTTTCTACTTTATTCACCCTAAATTCCCCCCCACATAGAATTTATTTATTCAGTTAAGTAAACAAATATTTTGTGTTTCCCAAGGAAATTGTCAAAGCCATTACCATTCAGTTAAAACAGGGGAACTTCAAAATAAAGTTTTTTTTTTTTCACTTAGGCTAAGCCAATTTTGAATTTCTAAATTGGATAGCTCATAGCTTCAAACTCCAAATAACCTTAACCCACACACTCATCAACTCCATTCAAAAGTACTGCACTGCCTTTCTTTATCTTCCGGTAATTCACCAACATGATGTACACAAGGGGAAAGAGGTGAGGCACCGGCACACGCTCTCCAGGCCCTCTAGAGAACACGGAGTTGTTCCTCTGGCCACATACATGTGAGTCTACAAGAAAGGTGATACTGTACACATCAAGGGAGTGGTTCGATTCAGAAAGGAATGCCCCCTAAATGTTACCGCAGCAAAGCTGGAGGAGTCTGCAGTGCTACCCAGCACGCTCTTGACATTGCTGTAAACAAACAAGTTAACAGCAAGCTTCTTGCAAAGAGAATTAATGTGCATATTGAGCATATTGGGCGCTCTGAGAGTTGAGATAGCTTCCTGAAACGTGTGAAGGAACATGATCAGAAAAAGAAGGAAGCCAAGAAAAAAGGTACCGGGGTTCAAGTAAAGCGCCAGCCTGCTCCACCCAGAGAAGTCCTCTTTGTCAGAACCATGGAAAGGAGCCCGAGCTGCAGGAGCCCATTCCCCAGGAACTCATGGCATAATAAGTTTAAAAAAAAAAAGAAGGAGGAGAAGAAAAGACCTCTGGATTGTAAAAATAATCCTTACTTGAGCAGAAGTGTGATGTCCTATCCCGCAAAGAGACATGTAAAGCAAATTTAAAAACAAAAACACTGCATTGCTCTGTTGCCTGCCCCAGCAAAGTGCCAGAGAGTACTCTTTGCATTACCACCAACACTTACATTCTTGATAATTTTAGTGCAAACACATAAAACTATCAGCCAATAAACATAACTGTCCCTAAATGTAGTCACTTAATTTATCATTGTTCTGCCACCCCTACCCCCCACACTCCAATCCTTGGAAATTCTTCTTCCAACAGATTCACATTAGATCCTTAAGGCCCAATACTGAGCCATTGTGCCCAAGATGTCTACTTCCAGGATGACTTAAACAAATCCCTGTCACAGCTTGGTTTCTTCTTGCTGAAAACTTTGCTGACCATGATGGAAGCAATGGATTAGTTACCACCTGCTCCAAATGCACGCTTACCTGCTTCCTTCTCCTGGTGCCCACACTCTTCACACTCATCACAGAATCCCACAGCATCAATCCTGGAATGGACTTCACAGCCCAGATGATCCAAGCTCTCACTTTACAAACATGGACTCTGGAATCTACAAAGAAGTAGACACTTGGCCAAGGTCACACAGCTCGTTAATGCAAGAGCTGGAACTAGAATTGCCAAGCCGGAGGTTCATCTTCCTGTGATGTCATTCGTCCTCCAACCGGTTCTTTTGCTCTCTGCCCCAGCTGGCTTTCATGAACTGAACACACTGGCGTCCACACCCTCCTGCAAGTGCCAGCAGCCTTCGAAGCTCACCTGGTGTGAACCAGCCCAGCTCAGCTGGCCTGGGGCTCTTTACCTGCAAAGGAACAAGTGTCATGTGACTCTCGGAAACACAAACAGCGTGTAGGGGTGCACACAATGTTCAAGTCTAGCTGTCACGGCAGGACGGCCAAGTCTGTCATGCTGAGAAGCGAGCAGAGCCTACAAGTCACCGACAACATCTGTGAGTTTTCAGTTCTTGCTTTCCTGTAATTTCAGCTTTGGGATTGCCCCCCAAAATCAGCTTGCTTAACAACAAACATTCCCATTTGCTAGGCACTGTGCTAGTGTCAGGGTTACAAAAATGAAAAGATACATTCCTGTCCTGTTTGTGGAAAAGGAAAAGACACAGAGACGATGGCAAGATACTATGCCAGCTTCCTTGACACTTGGAAAGGAATAGATATAGGTCTTCTAGACATGCACAAACAGTAGATAAGCTAGCATACAAGGAATTGTGGAGACTGTGTAAACATAATCTTTTTATTTAGAATAGTTTAAGATTTGCAGTACAGTTTCAAGAGTAGTACAGATAGTCCCATATACCATCCCCCAGTGATGGAATTAAGGAACTATAAAAATATGCAGAATTTTTATATGAATTTCTTTTGGGGACACTTTCATTTCAGCTTAAGAAATAAAGCAAGAGATTTTTAAATTCTAAGCACTAGCAGATAGGAAATCCATTTGTTCATTCGCTCAAGGAGCACTTGATGAGTTTTGACCATGTATAAGTTAAATACCTGTCCTCAGTTGCCTGGGGGATTAAAGAATGAGCAATGACAGGCTCCTTCTACTTGAGATGTTTACAGTCTACTTGGAAAGTGATCAAATACACGTGGATCACCCTGACAACAAAGTCCTAAAAATTAGACCAGAAAACAGCAAAGACAAATGCTGGGGAAGTTAAGGCTATCAAAATTCTACTCCTCCATTCAGATTCAAAACACCCTGCTCCCTGCAGAGGTCTAGCTGCACAGTGATTTCTGGGAGTAAGTTATCCTGTATACTAGGTGAGCACCCTTACTGAGAGGCCCAGTGTCCTTTCTTCCCCTGATTTTTGCTTCATGCAGCTTGAGTTCTCAGTGGATTTCACAGTCAAGTTTACTTTGGGAATACCAGGCCGTGATCCTCCCATGAAAGAATGAGGAAGGAGAGGTATGGAGCTGGATAATAACACAATCCAGATTAACTACTGGTGATGGGTGTGGAAATGTAGAAAGAAGGGCTTCCCTCAGCTGTTGATGAGTGCAGCCACCCTTTGTCCTGTCCCTCCCAAACAGGGGTTGAACAACACCCCATTCTTCCCATTCTTCCCTCTGAGCGGAGGACTGTCCATGAGACTATTCATGGGTAATGTATCACTATGGTTTGGATATCACTTTGGATGTTAAATGTCCCCAAGACCCTTATGTTACACGCTTAGTCCCCAGCATGGTGCTAGTGGGAGGTGGTGGAACTTCAAAGAGGTGAAGCCACTGGGAGCTCCTTAGGTCACTGGGTGCCCTTGGAAGGTAATTCCCACTAGAGAAGGCTGTTGTGAAAGCCTAAGTTGGTTCCAACTTCTCTCTCTGCTTCCCAACTCGCCATGTGATCTTTCCTCTATCTGGGCTCCCCCATTGCCATCCATTGCCTTCACAGAGCCCAAACCTATGGGGTCATTTGTCTTTATTTATTTATTTATTTATTTTTTGACAAGTAGAGTTATAGACAGTGAGAGAGAGAGAGACAGAAAGATCTTCCTTCCGTTGGTTCACTCCCCAAATGGCCACCACAGCTGGCGCTGCGCCGATCCGAAGCCAGGAGCTTCCTCCTGGTCTCCCATGCGGGTGCAGGGCCCAAGCACATCCTCCACTGCCTTCCCGGGCCACAGCAGAGAGCTGGCCTGGAAGAGGAGCAGCCGAGACTAGAACGGCGCCCTTATGGGGTGCCGGTGCCGCAGGTGGAGGATTAACCAAGTGAGGCACCGCGCCGGCCTGGGGTCATCTGATCTTTGAGTTGGACCTCCGAAACTGCAACTCAACAAACTTTTTATCTTTATAAAGTTAGCTGCCTCAGGTATTTCTTTGTATTAATGAAAATTTGACTAATGCATGCATCAAAAGCAGGGGGGGCGGGGCGCGGGATTTGGCCAGTTGAGATGCCCATATCCCAAATCAGAGAGCCTGTATTCCATGCTTTCCTCTAGTTCCTGACTCGAGTTTCCTGCTAACACAGATCTTGGGAGGCACAGGAGATGGCTCAGGTATTTGGGTTCCTGCCTGGATTGAGTTCCTGGCTCCGGCCCCTCCCACTGCTGTGGTTGTGGGCGTTTAGGAAGTGAACCAGCAGGTGGACGTGTGTTTCTCTCCCCTCTCCCTCATCAAATAAATAAGCAATTTTTTAAATTGGAAGGTATGATAGGGAACAATATTAAACCCAAAGAACCACCCTGGTCCAACCTAGTTCTGCTTCTAAGCAGCTTCCCACGGGCCTCACTTTCCTCGTCCATCAGAAGTGTACAAACTGCTCAGTACCCAGTCTACAGCTCCCCAGAAAAGAGAAAACATGAGGTTTCTGTGATTTTATGTTGGATTTATTCTCCACTCATGAGTCATCAGTCAATTTCTCACTTTGCAAACACAAATTCCTCCCCAGTGATGGAAATTAAAGCACTTAATATCTTATTGGTGGATTGTACACTCTGAATGCTTGTATGCAGGGCTGTCTGGGAAGTTGAGGCAAAGGAAATGGCTCCTAAGTCCCTCCTGGGATCTAAATGGAAAACAAGACAGGCTATGACATCAGCTGCTATTTCCTCTGTGAGGAGACTAAATAATATAAATATCAATATTAAATTATGTCTACACACTCTTTATTACAGCAAATCCTTTGCTCTTAGCCTTTTAGGTTAGGTAGGAAGAACACAAAAGATGAACACAGAATTAGAGCATTTTAAAGTTTCTTTAAAGCATTAAAAGTGTCTTTAAATATTAGAATCAACCACTTTCATCATTCCAAGGAGGAAAAAAATGAGTGAAATAAAATGAAAAAAAAAAAAAAAAGAGGTGAAATAGCTTGATCCAATGCTGCCTTCCTGTGGTATGTTCTGTCAATCTGTCTCATTTAAACTCACTGGACTTGGACAAGACCACCACCTACACGACAATAACAAATAAACAAATAGGCACTTTTTTAAAAGCCAAAGAAAGGAACCTGACCTCTTTCATTTAGTTTTTCCATCGCAACTAGAGAAGCCAGGCCAGGGGAAGATAGAATTCACTAGGATGACCGGAATAGCCCATTCTCCTAGACTACATCCAGAACAAATTCCTCACCCGAGACAGAGCTGCCCCCAGTCTGTCCATCACCTGCCCGTCTCTACGTGTGGGCAAGAACTAGATGCTTTAAAGGGCTTGGTGCTACAATAACATTCCCTTAACAGGCCAGCCCGTTACTACCATGCCACCTATCTGTTAAACACGTGCTGCTGGAAGTGATCACTGGAAGAATAAAATTCAAATACCAACAACCTGTTCTTTTCACCAAAAACCATGTTTGGAGCTAATGTTTCCCCTCTGCATTCTCTATGCATCTAGGCATCAAAACATCTCAGTAAACAAACCTGGCACTTCTATCTGTGAACTGTGTATCTAAATTCAGCCAGTATTAGGAGTGCCACTGGAATCACATAGCAAGAGCTCATTCCTTCCCTGTTTGGTTTGCTTCACAATTCAGAGACGAGACGTTTTATTGTTACAGTCCTTCTCCCGTGATAAACACGTATACTGACTCCTGATTTCTGACTACAGTTAATGATATCTTACTATCCCAAAATTCCAGACCAGCAAGTCCTAGATGACACAATTAGGATTCAAAACGCATGGACTGCTGGAACCGGAAAGGACTTTGGAGAGCAGGCACTCACATGCCCTCCCTGTACACAGGGCAATGGGGTTGCGGGGAAACAGACACTTGCTCCCCATCACAGAGCACAGAGCTAGTCAGGTCGGAGGCTTTCTGAACCCTCAGGACAGCCTGGCTAGAGGCCGCCCCTTCGCAGTCAGCCCCTCCCGTCCCAGAGCCACCTCTGCCGTTTCACCACATAAATTACAGATGCGAGAGGTTACTGAAGTTTGAATAAGCGGATGAGTTCCCTTTCTTGCCTCAGTGTCTTCCATTCTGTGAATTAAGAAGCTGGGCGTCCATGTTTACAGTTATCCATTGCCCCCATAGTAAACTGCTGTTCTAATCGATGCAAAACCCAGCGTTACTGCGCAGTCAAGAAGGAACACTCTGGTTTTGAACTCTGTGAGCAATTCAGGCGTCTGGTTCACGTCTAAGAATTCTGTACGGTCGGTTGGCACGCATAGCTTGGGGCAGTGGGAAATCTGGCAGCCTGGAACTCCTGTTCCAACGCCAGCGATGTCCATCCGCGCCAGCACTGAGCGCTGCAGACGAACAGGAGAGCAGTAGGGCCTAGGGGGGAAAAGGATTCAACTTGACCCCGTAATTACCGGCATTAGAACCCCGTTCCTTCACATCTCTCGGAAGAGGTTAGGCGGGGCACCTGATTGCTGGCCTCCCCACCTGGAACGTGTTGCTGAGCCTGGAACTTGCTTTATCCACGCGATGTTACTAAACCAATACAACAATGTGTAAGGACCAATGACCTCTAGAAATGAGCAATAAATCTGGCCCCGGGGTCCCACAGGCCCAACAAAGTATGAAATCCTGTTCTACCGTCCACTAGTCGTGTCATGTTCGGCAAGTTTCGCCATCTTCGTCTGTTTGAATTTGTCGTGGAAAATTTCAGACTCAAGATAGAAAACTGTAATAATGACCTAAAGCTATGTACTGATCACCGGCTTGTATACTTTTCAGTATTTTGCTAATATCCTTTCATTTTTCTTTTTCCCTTTTAAGTATTTGAAAACACATTGGGCAAGTTATTTTAAATTATCTCCATGCGTCAATTTTCTAATCTAGGAAATGAAGGCCATAATAAGCGACTCACGTAGTCAACAAATATTAGCTGTTATTAGCTAGGGCGCTAGCACTTCGCAGACGTCCGGTTTGAGAGAATCCGTGCCTGCGACGCTAAGATTGCGGTCGCCCCCTTCAGGCCGTCCTGTTCCAGAGCCGGCTCGGACCGCACGAAACTTGTCCCTCGCGAGCTCCCGTCGCTGCGCGCGGAAACGAAGGGGCGGAGACCGGAAGTAGGCTTGAGCCAAATTCCGGGTGCGAGGCGGCCACTGAGGAGGGGAGAGCGCACCGCTGCCAGCGGCTGGAAGCCGGTGAGGCCGAAGATGTTCCGAATCGAGGGCCTCGCGCCGAAGCTGGACCCGGAGGAGATGAAGCGGAAGATGCGCGAGGATGTGATATCCTCCATACGGAACTTCCTCATCTACGTGGCCCTGCTGCGAGTCAGTGAGTGTCCTCCCGGGCTGTGACAGTGAGCCGAGCGGGGAGCTCGCAGACAGCGCCCACTTAACTCTAGCCTTCCTGGAGCTCTTGGAAGCCCTTCAGGGAGCTGAGCTGAAGCGAGCGATCGCAGGGAGCAAGGGGCGTGCGCGTCGAGATCGGCGGGCGTCTGCGCCATGGAGGGTCCCGGAGTTAGGGACCGGGTCCCCAGGTGCACGTGGCGGCCCGGAGGCGCGAGGTTATTCTTGCCGGCTCACCGCGCCTTGAGAACACCGAATGGCTTCCCAAATTGTCCCCTGGAGCAGGTTGAGGTATCATAGACCCAGATTAGGAAAATAGCTCATCCAAGGTCATTCAACGGTTCAGTTGATGAACTTGACCTAAAATTCAGAGCTGCCGCTCCTTCCTTCGGTACTGACTTTAGAAATCCGAAAAGTTTGCTTCCGTCTTATTTATACAGAGGATGACGTAAATAATTGCTATTTTTTAAAGGAATGCAAGATAAAGGATATGAGTATATAGAATTAGTGAAAATATCTGAGGTTTTATTTGATCTTAGAGTTGGCAAGAAGTTATTTCCCTTCCTTGACAATGGGCGGCAGGGTCTCAGACTTTTTTAAATTTCTTTTGCAATTGAGAACTCGATTTCTCGAGGGGACTAGCAGAATTACAGGCACGCTGAATTATTCTAAGAGCCGAAAGCAGCCTTATGGACCAGTTCCTAATATGATCACCATCTCCCCGTCCCCGGCTCAGTATCCATACCTTTTCCTTGGTCAGTGCTGTGTGCTGTTGACTGATGTGGATGGGCAGGCAGGGGAAGAATGGAGGCCGGGCCAAGGTCATCCTGTAGAAGACTTCGTGAAGCTCAGGTCTCCTTTTCACCTTCTATGATGTTACTCAGCTTCCCCAGGAGAGGGAGCCTTGGGGAGTGGGAACGGAACACCCGAACCATCTGGCTCTTTGAACAACTTCCTGTTCCCAAATGTACATGTCTCCCCCTCTCAACCTTTTTCTCTCCACCTACCTCCCGGTGCAATATTTGCTTCGCCTCAATGATTTTTTTTTTTTTTTAAGATTTATTTCATTTATTTGAAAGAGAGTTACAGAGAGAGAGAAAGGTCTTTCATCCACTGGTTCACTCCCCAAATGGCTACAATGACCAGAGCTGAGCCCATGCAAAGCCAGGAGCCGGGAGCCTCCTCCAGGTCTCCCACGTGGGTGCAGGGGCCCAAGGATTTGGGCCACCTTCTGCTTTCCTAGGTGCCTTGGCAGGGAGCTGGATTGGAAATGGAGCAGATGAGACTCGAACCAGGACCCATATGGGATGCCAGCTCTGCAGGCTGGGGCTTCAACCTGCTGCGCCACAGCCCTGGCCCCACACCTCAGTGATTTTTATGTTAGATGTGAATTGGTTTATTATTACTTAAGTGGAAATATAATTTGTATATTATATGATACACTCATTTAAAATATATACAGTTCTGTGGATTTTTGGCATAAAGTTGTGCAGCCATACCAAAATTTAGGAATATTTTCTTTCCCCCTAAGTGAACACCCTATCTGTTGGCTATCACCCCAGTTGGAGGTCAATATTTTTTATTTAACGTTAACAATATTCTGTAAGTGTTGAGAAATTCTGGCTGTATTTTTGGTGATAGCACTTCTGTTCAGGACAATATCACTTTTTTTTTTTTAAAGATTTATTTATTTATTTGAAAGGAAGAGTTACAGAGAGGGAGATCTCCCACCTACTGGCCCACTCCCAAAATGGCAGCAACGGCCAGAGCTGGACTGATCCGAAGCCAGGAGCTTCCTCCTGATCTCCCGTGTGGGTGCAGGGGACCAAGCACTTGGGCCATCTTGTGCTGCTTCTTCCAGGCTGTAGCAGGGAGCTGGATGGGAAATGGAGCAGCCTGGAATTGCAGGCTGTGGCTTTACCTGCTATGCCACAGTGCCAGCCCTGACAGTATCACTTCTTTGAATCCATATAATACCACTTAGCTTTCTAGACATTTCTATTTATATTTTCCTATTGAACTCTCATAATAACTGAAGTAAGACTTTATCAGATGTGGTTTGAGTATATACATTATAAGTAGCTAATCACAGGACCCAAAGAGGTGTCTAGTTTTGTTTTTTTTTTTTAAATAAGCTTGTCTGGTTTTTTTGTTTTTTTTTGTTTGTTTGTTTGTTTTTTAGATTTATTTGTTTACTTGAAAGTCAGAGTTACACAGAGAGAGAGAGGTCTTCCATCCGCTGGTTCACTCCCCAGCTGGCTGCAATGGCTGGAGCTGCACCGATCCAAAGCCAGGAGCTTCTTCCAGGTCCCCCATGTGGGTGCAGGGGCCTAAGGACTTGGGCCATTTTCCACTGCTTTCCCAGACCATAGCAGAGAGCTGTATCGGAAAAGGAGCAGCCAGGACTAGAACTGGTGCCCATATGGGATGCTGACACTTCAGGCCAGGGCGTTAACCTGCTGCGCCACAGCACCAGCCCCGTGGTGTCTAGTTCTTTATAGTTCTTTAGTTCAGTGTTGATTTCCTCTTCCCACTGCCTTCTTTCAAATGAATTTTTAAAGGTGAAAAATGCCAATTTGTTTCCCATAGAGTTTTATTCCTTTTATAGTCAAAATAAATCACTAAAGCAAAGGGTTGCCATTTGTAAGGGGATTGGACTTAATTGTGGCCCTAAGGCAGTGTTGGGGGGTACCTGGAGAAAAAATTTTGGAAACTGTGAGAATGAACTTGATAATCACAGCCAGTGAAACTGGAGTGGGCAGCTGTGGAAGGCAGTGAGTCCCTTTTACTGGGCTGACAGAGGCTTAGCCATCATTTGGAGGTGCTTTCAGAGTATGTTGTGATAAACAAGGACATAAGCCTCAGCCATTTTTGCTTTCTTGTTACCTCTGCCGCCTTTCATGGGATCAGTTCCATCTCACACCCGCATTGTTCCCCACCCCCAGCATTCTTCCCCAGGTTTGGAAGCGGGTGGGCCACATCTGAAGAACCAGTATGGAGAAG
This sequence comes from Oryctolagus cuniculus, assembly GCF_964237555.1. Lineage (NCBI taxonomy): Eukaryota > Metazoa > Chordata > Mammalia > Lagomorpha > Leporidae > Oryctolagus > Oryctolagus cuniculus. The sequence continues at coordinate 200,384,666 of NC_091432.1, read as the reverse complement.
CTCATTTCCACCTACTGTCCCCCAACCCCCACCACTAGCCCACCTAAGGTATAAAAGGGCCCAGCCTGCTGGGGTCAGGGCCCCTGCCATGTGTCTGTGAGCATGATGGCAGTTGGTCAACCTCCGGATTTATTTTCCTCTGAGTAAGTTCAGTCTGACTGTAGGTTCTTATACTGTCCCTCCTATTCTGCACCTCTTTTCCTAATATGTTGAACCTATAAAATTTTTTTACCCAATCTTATAATTCTGTGTTGTGGCCTGGGGACTTAGAGATTTGAAAACTGATTTGGGGTTTGTCTGTTTTTCTTTCAGCTCCTTTTATCTTAAAGAAGTTGGACAGCATATGAAGATTGGGCATCACGCTTGGATGCATGAGATGAGCCTGGTTACGGTTTCTACTCCTTTCTGCAAATGAATAGGCCCAGAAAGGTGTATGAGACTCTGATTGAATGGACATAAAAATTCTACTTGTTAAGAACAAGTTTGGCTCTGGTAACAGACCTTCATAGCTCAAATCTCAATCTACTTAGGAAGTATGAGAGACGTGCAGTCCTAGTGTCCCTTCTGCCGTGACAGACCGTCCCCATGAATGTCGACGTCAGCGTAAAGAATGTCCAGCCCCATTCTCTAGCACGTATGAGTTATAAGGGAATCATGTCTGAAACAGCCCTGTCTTGTCAGTTGTTGCTGCCTACCTGTTTTATTTCTGTCTCAGCGGTATTTGTGCAGAGTCCCTTACAGTTAGTTATATTGTATGAAAGTCACACAGCCACATTGACATTTAAGCACAGGACCAGCAGTCTATATTTTTAATAAATGTATCAATTTTAAGCAATTGAGTTTTTATTTTTCTTATCCTATGATTTGCTGCAAGCCAGTAGCCATTGGTGAAACTCTTTTTGTAATTATTACCAAACTGCCTTAAGTTGAGTTAGTTGCTCTTGTTTTGGACTTGAGAATTTGCTCTTCTAGATAACGTGGCATTATATTTTATTGCCCAGCAGTCTTGGTGAAAGGTGGTATCATTGCTTGATGCCAAGAATATGTAATTCCACCAAAGTTAAAGATGCTAAGATGCTTTTTTTTTTTTTTTTTTTTAAGAAAAGTTTTATTTATTTGAAAGAGTTACAGAGAAGGAGAGGCAGAGAGAGGGAGAGACATCTTCCATCTGCTGGTTTATTCCCCAAATGGCTGCAATGGCTGGGGCTGGGGCTAGGCCAGGCTGAAGACAGGAACCAGGTCTCCCATGTGGGTGCGGGGGCCTAGGCACTTAGGCCATCTTCCACTGCTTTCCTAGGCACATTAGCAGAGAGCTGGATCAGAAGCGGAGCAATTGGGAATCAAACCGGTTCCACATGGGATGCTGGCACCATAGGCAGTGGCTTTACCTGCTATGCCAGAGCGCTGACCCCAAAATACTATATTTTAACTCATATAGGTCTTCAAGTTTGTTGGGGGCAGAAGGTAGTCCTTAACCTTCTTCCCAGAAGAAAGAATATTCACTTTTGCTAATTACACTGGTATTTACTTCTGTGTTTCTGGATAGTATAATAGTATTGCTTCGAGATTTTTCTGTTTTAGAGATGGCCTTCTGACTCTTCAGTGTGTATCAGGACTTGGATTTCTCTTTTCTCCTCTTACCCTCATCACTCACACAGTTCTTGTCATTTCCCTTCCTTCCAATATACAATGCAGTGTGGTTTTGATTGGATTGATAGTATTAGGACGCTAGGTGCTTTGTGGTTTTCTTTTTGTTATTCCTGAACTTCTCTGTGAACTTTACACTACATCTACTAAATGTTCTGCCATTTATTTAACTTGCTCACAGTGTTCACTTTCACTGCAGACTGTTGGCTTTCCCGAGTTAAGTCTTTTCCTAGAGCCTTCTGACCTGTCCCTGTCTGGACTGACAGCCTGCTATGCCTATGTCTTTATATGTGCCAGTAATCTGGTGGGGACTTCCTTCACCATCTTCTTGGGAGTTCCTTTTCCTTTCTTCTCTTCCATGTTGGAGTTAGCTTATCCGTTTTTGTTTTGTTTTGTTTTGTTTTTTAAGATTTATTTTATTTATTTGAAAGATAGAGCTATAGAGAGAGGTAGAGACAGAGAAATTGAGGTCTTCCATCCACTAGTTCACTCCCCAGATGGCCGCAATGGCCGGAGCTGCGCCAATCCAAAGCCAGGAGCTAGGAGCTTCTTCAGGTCTCCCACATGGGTGCTGAGACCCAAGGACTTGTGCCACCTTCTGCTGCTTTTCCAGGCCATAGCAGAGAGCTGGATCAAAAGAGGAGCAGCCGAGACTAGAATCGGTGCCCATATGAGATGCTGGCACTTCGGCCAGGGCTTTAACCCACTGCACCACAGCCCTGTCCCCTATCCTTTTCTTTTTTTCTTTTCTTTTCTTTTCTTTTTTTTTTTTTTTTTTTTTTTTTTTTTCTGAAAAGGTAGAGAGACAGAGATCTCCCATGTCTGCTGGTTCACATGTCTAATTCCTGCAACAGCTAGAGCTTGGGTAGACTAAAGCGAAGAGCTGAGAACTCAGTCTAGATCTTCCATGTGGGTAGCAGGGATCCAACTACTTGAGCTGTCATCTGCCATCTCCTAGGGTGCACATTAGCAGGAATCTAGAGCCAAAAATGGAGCCAGGACTTAAACCCAGGCATTCTAATTTAGGATGTAGGCATTCCAAATGGTGATTTACTGCCTATACTAAAGGTCTGCCCCTACTCTATCTTGCATTTTATGATTGATTTGTTTATTTGAAAGGCAAAGTAACAGAGATATTCCATCTACCAGTTCACTCCACAGATGTCCACAACAGCCAGGGCTAGGCCAGGCCAGAGCCAGGAGCTCCATCTGGGTCTCCTGTGTGGGTGAAGGAACCCAAGTGCTGCCTTGCAGGTCCATTAGCAAGAAGCCGGATTGGAAGCATGGAGTAGCCAGAACTCAAGCCAGACAAGCCAACATGGGAAGCGGTGTCCCAAGTGGGAGTTTAACCCACTGCCACAATGCTCTTGTTTTGATGAAGCCCGGTCTCCAGCAGCATCCTGAGAAAGTCCATAAAAAAACCTTATTTATCTGAAGATGTCTTGTTTTTTCTATCTATATACTCATTTGATAGTTTGCTGATTATAGAGGTCCAGGTTAGAAATCACTTTCCTTTTAATGCGTTATACCATTGCCTCTAGCTTTCAGTGTTGCCGTTAGAAATCTGAAACCATTTTGATTTCTAATCTTTCTGTGGGACCTAAATTTTTTTTCTCCCTGAGAAACAGGGATCTTTTGTCCCTAGTATTATATTTCATGATGACATACTTCGGTGTGTATTTATTTTAATTCTTTGTGCTGGGCACTTACTGAACCTGTTTAAACTTGAAACTGTGTCCTTTAGTTCTCAGAAGTTTTGTAAATTTTTATTAATGGATTCCTCTATTCTCCCTCTTCTCATTGTAGAATTTCTTTTTCTTCTATAGTATATCTTATCTAAAATTGCTCTTCTTTGTTATTGTTTCATGTTAGATGTTTTCTTTGGGTATCTGGCATTCTTGGTTGTCTACTTATATTTGAAAATATGGGAGAGGCTGTCGCTCCCCTCTTCGTGGAGGAACGACACAGGACCCTGCGCTGTTCTTTCGTCTGCTCGGCCCTCCCCGGGTTTGCTGCTGGTTCTTCCCGGGTTGGCTACTATCCCTTCCACCTCCGTGGAAGGGCAGTTCCCCATGGCCGCATTCCCCACTTCCGCAGGGGAGCGGCACACCGCCAGCCGGCTTTCTCGGGGGCTGCACGGGTTCCCTTAGATGTTCCCCATAGATGTTCCTGATGCATGCCGTCTCTCTCCTCCTTTATAGTCCTCCTCCGCCAATCCCAACTCGGCTGCCCACACGCCGAGTACGCTGCTCTCCTCCAATCAGGAGCAAGTCCTACAGTTTATTAGTTGAACTGGAGGCAGCTGTGCAGAAGCTGTTTACTTCTCTCCCAGCGCCATATTGTGGGAGAGCAGATGCATAGAATAAGTCTTAATTCGAGTAACTTAGTCTAGTCCGGATTGCTCCCCACAGATCCCCCTTTCTTTTTATTTTTGGCGTTGATACGCGCCTGTCTTCGGTGTCCCGCGGCACACACTCTGCTCTACTTGCTAGAGTTGCCACAGGCTCTTACAAGTCCTATCAATCAGGCAAACCGAATCCGGGTCCTCTCTTCACCATGCTGTGAGGAGGTTTTTAGGCGCTGATGCGTGCCTGTGTTCGGTGCCCTGCAGCGCATGCTCTGCTCTGCCTGCGGGGGCTTACAAGCCCTATCAGGCAAACCGAATCCAAGCCTTCTCATTGCCATATTGTGGGGAAACTTATTGGTGTTGATTCGTGCCTATCTTCGGTGACCTGCAGCTCATACTCTGGTCGAGCCGCCTGCTGGTGCTTACCGCCTTACTAATCAGGCAGACCGAATCCAAGCCTTCTCATTGCCATATTGTGGGGAGACTATTGATGTTAATAACGTGCCTGTCTTCAGTGACCTGCGGCGCATAAGCTGCTAGCCGCCCAGGTGCTCATCGCCTCACTTAATCAGGCAGACCGAATCCAAACTTTCTGGTTGCCATGTTGAGGGGAGGCCTTTCTATTTCTCTATTTCTCTATCTCCGGGCATTCCTATTCCTCCCATTTTACTTCTGTCTGCCAACATTCCCATTTCTCTCACTCCACTTCCAAACTTCTGTTTCTCTTATCCCTGCGGCTTTCCGGCACCTCGCCCCGCCGGCGGGTTCCCGGCTCTGCGCCGCTTCAGCCCGCGCGCCTCTCTCATCTGCGCAGCTTCCCGGCTTTGCGCGGCTCGGCTTCGCACGCTCCGCGGTCTCCACGCTTAACCCTTTCGCGTCTGAACCATGGCCTACGCCAGCCCCGTTCCCTATCTATTCACGCCCCGTGCTCTCTCTGCACGCGGCGGCTTCCGCGAGTAACACAGCGTAGCTTACATGTCCGCCACTAGCATTCAATCTAAGCTCCCCGGGCTAGCCTGGCAAATTCAACCCAGCGTACGTCTCCGCCCCACGGTTTGGCTTCCCGTCCTTTGCTCCCCGGGCTAATCAGACGGATCCCAATCTGGCTTACGTCTCAGCTTCTGGTTTCAACTTTTCGCCCCCTATTCCCGGGCTAACTTGAGAACCCCAAAGTGGCTTCCGTTTCCGCCTCGGCCTGCCCCCCGCGGCTTCAATTTCCCTAACATTTTTCTCTACCCGGTATGTTTCCCCAAGCTTTCCTCCAACAATACTCCTCCCTCATTTCTCCTGGCCTCTCCCCACAGTCCGCGTCCGAGTCTGTTTGTTCTAGCTTTCACTTTCGCTTTCGACCTTAGAGATTTCTCCCAGCTTCCCCCCGTAGTCCGTATCCGAGTCTATGCCTAGGCTTTCAATAGCTTCTTCCGGCTCCTTTTTCGTCCGGCTTTTCCCTAGGCTGTTTGCTAGTCTCTCCCTCCGATATTTTCCCTAGGCTGTTTGCTAGTTTCTCTCTCCGATATTTTCCCTAGTTCTTCCCGTTTCTTCCCTCCTAAGTTTCATATCCGTCCTAAGTTTCCTATCCGAGTCACGGCACCATTATGTCGCTCCCCTCTTCGTGGAGGAACGACACAGGACCCTGCGCTGTTCTTTCGTCTGCTCGGCCCTCCCCGGGTTTGCTGCTGGTTCTTCCCGGGTTGGCTACTATCCCTTCCACCTCCGTGGAAGGGCAGTTCCCCCTGGCCGCATTCCCCACTTCCGCAGGGGAGCGGCACACCGCCGGCCGGCTTTCTCGGGGGCTGCATGGGTTCCCTTAGATGTTCCCCATAGATGTTCCTGATGCATGCCGTCTCTCTCCTCCTTTATAGTCCTCCTCCGCCAATCCCAACTCGGCTGCCCACACGCCGAGTACGCTGCTCTCCTCCAATCAGGAGCAAGTCCTACAGTTTATTAGTTGAACTGGAGGCAGCTGTGCGGAAGCTGTTTACTTCTCTCCCAGCGCCATATTGTGGGAGAGCAGATGCATAGAATAAGTCTTAATTCGAGTAACTTAGTCTAGTCCGGATTGCTCCCCACAAGAGGCAATGCACCTGGGCTCCATCCAGCAGTGCCTGAATTTGTTATCAGACTCCACTCCTGACTGATTCCAACTTCACAGACCCTGGGAGGCAGCAGTGGTGGGTTGGTAACTGGGGACCTGCCACCCACATGGGAGACCTGAATTGAGTTCTGTTCCTACCTTTGGTTCCAGCCAGGGTACAGGCAGTTAGGGAGTGAACCAGCGCATGGGAGCTTGCCCATGCTGGGGCTGGTGCTTGCGCTTTCTCTCGCTCTCTCGCTCTCTTCCCCACCCTCCTCCTCCATATAAATAAATAGGGGACTAACTCCTGAGTGGGTGGAACTTATTGATGTTGAACTTTTGACTAAGAGTGGTCTGCTGGGCCATTTAATTGAGAAAGCTTTGTGTCAGTATCTTTATGTATTTCCTATTGAGCTGGTCATTCTTTAGAGAAGCAAGACTTTTTCAGTCTCTTAAGTGAAGAATGAAGGCCTTGCCAGTGTTTTGGGAGTCAAGCGAGGGAAGAGCTGTGATGAGGCCCAAGGCAGAGGAGTGTGTGTCTTAGTATCCAGTGTGTGCCTGCTCGCTGAGTGTGTTCTGAGCACATTACTGTTACTCAGCCTGCCTAGTAGCCCACAATCCAGACACCCTGTACTTTATGCATTTCAGAAAATAGGCTTACAGTATGGAAAGGGAGCTAGGGAAGAGTGGCAGAGAGCATCTAATTACTTAAACCTTTAATCCATTCTTATATATATATATATAAGTAAATATATAGACAAAGAGAGCTTCCATCTGCTGTTTTACTTCCCAAATGTGTATAAGAGCTGGGGCTGGGCCAGTCTGAAGCCAGGAAGTCAGTCTGGGTCCCTTGTGTGGATGGCAGGACCCAACTACCTGCTGTCACCTGCTATCTCCTAAGGTGCACATTAACAGAAAACGAATCAAGAGCAGAGCCCAGGCTTGAACCTAGGTACTCTGACGTGGGAAGCCAGTGACTAAATCACTGCCAAACACCTGCCCCGGGTTTTGGTATCTACCTCTTCTCTACTTCCAGAGACACATGAAACCACCAGTAACTGGGCCTTTTGGGATTCTGTGATATAAAATGGGTTGTTTCCTCCCTCACCCCTGCCCTTTTCCTACTGCTGGCTCAGAATTCAGTTTTCTTGAGTTTACTACGATATGTACCACTTTCTCATCTGCTTTCTAGCTTTTTGTAGTTGTTACCTCTTATATTCTTTTAGGCTTATACCTTAAAACAAACAAAATCCTTTACTGTCATTTAGTTGGATCTCAGGAAGGAGTGGAAGTAGATCCCTAGGCTTCATCCACCGTCTTTACCCAGAAAGCCTGCCTTTAACCCTGGTGGTAATTTTATCTACTTCTGACTTAACTGAGGAAGCATGATGCATATCACCATGGTCACGAACCGTGGCGCTCAAGACAGACGGACTTGATTCCGAGTCCAGTGCTCACAAGATGGTGCCTTGCAGCAAGTGCAATCTCCCTGAATCTCGTTTTCTTCAACTGGAGAATCAGGGCAACAGAAACATCTGTCTACTTCAGTGTTGTGAGGATTCAGTGGGAAAATGCAACACAGCAGCTGGCACAAGTACTTGACGTGTGGTAAATGTTTGATATTATTAATGGTTAGTCCTTGGTATAAAGTATTTAGAAGTGATTTGTGCTGGCATTCATAAATGGGTTTCATTTGTATTTTCAGAGGCTCTGAGGCAGCATGCTGGTCTTCTAATTGTTATAGACTTCTTAATTACCAAGTAGTTAAGTTCATTATCTAAAAATAGCTCTATGCAATCAGTATTAATGCCATCTTATAGAAGGAGAGATTGAGACTGAAAATTCCAATGTAGTTAACAGCAGTTGGCTAGGAGTTGGGGGACATTAAAGGTTTTTTTTTTTTTCTACCCATGAGTGCTTTTCTTGGGGGAGATAAATGTGATTGTTACTCTGGATTCCAATTTATGTTCAGGATGAAATAGGCTTAGAAAATGTTAGTTTAACTGCTTTGTTGTTCTCTTTGTGGTCTTTCTGTGAAGTCAGCATTAGAATTAGCACTGTGGTCTGTAGTTGATTTTAGAAGGGGCAAACTTGGGCCTCTGTTTGGAATGAAGAACTGCAGGAACCTGAGCTACATTTTTCTTTGTATCACCCTTTGCTTGAGCTAGGCATGCCTGTAACTGCAAAACCCAGGCACTGGACAGTGTTAGTACAGGAAGGGTGTCAGCTGGACATTGTACTCTGTTTTATTATAACTTGATGCTTCATAAATGCTGCGTATAGGGCAAGTCAAAGAAGCCACTGAAGCAGGGATTGGCAAACTCGGTTAAAGGTCAGGTGGTAAATATTCTAGACTTGCAGGCTCAGTGCCAGATCTGAGGGTATAGTGTGAACAGCCAAAGAAAGAAAAGAATGGGTGTGGCTGCATCCCAATAAACTTTACAGAAATCGATAGCTGGCTGGATTTGGCCTGTGGGGATCCCTTACCATAGGAAAGGGCAACACTTGGTATTTGGCAAAGTGTGAAATGGTCACCAAATCACAACACTCTTGCTACTTTAATGATGAGACGTTTATTCTATTGCAGATTGGGAAAACGATCAGAGTCAGCTTTAAAAAACCCCAAAAATGGGGCCAGTATTGTGGCACAATGAGTTAAGCCATTGCCGATGACACCGGCATCTCATATCAGCATGGGTTCAAGTCTGCTTCCAATCCAGCTTGCTTTGCTCATGTACATGGCAAAGCAGCAGATGATGGCCCAAGTTCCCAGGCCCCTGCCACCCATGTGAGAGACCAGGATGGAGTTCTGGGCTCCTGGCTTTGACCTGGCCATTGTAGCAGTTTGCAGAGTGAACCAGCAGATAGAGGATCTTTCTCTGTCACTCTTTAGATTATAAATTCATTCTTCAGAATTACTGAGTTCCTGCTACAAGCCAGTCATTGCTAAGAGTCAAGGATACAGACACGCATGGGACTATCCTTTTGAGGTCTGTAATCTACCCTAGGATGTTGTGTGAGTGACTGTCACAGACCAAGCCCTGTTGGAGGTTCAGAGAGGGCGTCCCTGAAGAAAGGGCATTGGAAGAGAGCTGAAGGATTAGTTGGGATCTCTAAGAGGGAAGAGATAGAGATGAATCAGGTTGATCAAGGTGGGGAGTTCAGAGTTGTCCGTCCACTTAAAACATTGGACACAAAGTGGGAACTGGATTGGAAGTGAGCAGACCAGCACGGATTCAAATGTTTGGATGTGTAGGGAGGAAAGAAAGGCATCAAGGAAAATTCCCTGATTTCTGGCTTATGTGGGCAGGCTGATGGTGCTATTTACTCAAGGAACGAGTTTCAAGAGAATAGTAAGTGCTACAAAGAAAAATAAAGCAGGGAAGGGGGTGGTGTGGGCTATTGGAAAGCTTTGAATTTTTAAAAATTGCTTAAATAAGAGAAATGTTAGGAAAGCTAAGACGGAGGCATCCTTTTTGAACTCAAAACTGCAGTGACCAAGGTGGACTGGGTCACAGGAAGCACCCTTCACTGGAATCAGGTCATCAGAATCAGAACCCGGTTCTGCTGCGCTGCAGCAGGTATCACGGCTGGGGGAACAAGTATGTCACTGTCTCATCGTCTTTTCCCTGTCACCAAAAAGCCACTTGAATACAGGCAGTGTCTTTTTTTTGTTTCTCTGTCTCACATTGTAATTTACAAAGGGGCTGAATAAGCGACTGCAGAGTTGAAGAGGGAGAAATGCTGACTTGCTGGATAGCCAGGTACAGGTGGTTTTGCCAACATGATTTAGAGAAGGGCTTGGGAAGAGATGCTTACAATTCAGAGGAGTAGGAATTGACCATGTAGAGTGGGGAACTATTCTTTTAGGGGGACAGCATTCCATTCACTGTATCACTCCCCAAATGCCCTCCATAGCCAGGCCTGGGGCCAAACCAAAGTTGGGCACCAGGAGCTCAATTCAGGTCTCCCACGTGGGTAACAAGGACCTATTCAATTGAGCCATCAGGGTTCACATCAGCAGGAAGTTAGAAACAGAGGCAGAGCCAGGAATGAACCCAGACGTTCCAGTATGGGATACAGGCATCCAGTCAGTGCCTTGTCCACTAAGCCAAATGCTCACCTCAATGGGAAGCTCTGCAAGTGTTAAAGCAGGTGTGTTTGAGGAAGAAAAGCCGATGCAACAAGTATGTGAGTGAAAAAGAGCAAGAAACCGTGGATCTTTGAGCAGCTCTTGTTTTTCCCTCCTTTAGACCTATGAAAGATCCCATTCTGACATCTCCTGGGCACAAAATAAAAGTTTTCCCACCTTTGTGCTGTGGACACCACCCAAGAGACCATGAACAGTTGTTCCTCACAGGCTGCTTGTGCACACCCAGCACTACAGATAGGCATGTGTGCTATTTTGGTACAAAATACAAAGAACAAAAATTGCAGCTAAATGGGTAGGATAGACTTGTTATGAGACACAAACACTACAGAATTATGCATTTTGTCTTTTAAACACAGTATCTGATGAGATTTTCAGAGTTAGGGAAAGTGTTCTTCAATTGTTTTCTTCAGGAAAAGCCAGCTGGTTTTAAGTTCAACAACCACTCTACTAAGGCTAAAGATCTACGTGAAACATGTCTAATGGTTTTCATCTTTTTCTCAGTTGCATTAGTAATAGTATTTCCATTTTTCACTGTAGAGGCCAAAAATGCAAACAAAAAAAAATCACATAAATAGATGCACAAAGATGCTGCTGCATAGGAAACTGGATGTTCCACTGGCGGCTGCCTCACCATGCCATCCCTTGACATGTTCATTAATCGGCTTATGTAAAGTACGAACTCCGTGAACACAGAGTGATTTAGAGACATCAACATGTACCTTATAGGTTATTGGAACGTGGAGGTCTGTCTATATTCTCTACATTAGAATATGTGTTCAGGGCCGGCACTGTGGCAGAGCAGGTAAAGTTGCCACCTGCAGTGCCGGCATCCCATATGGGCACCCATTTGAGTCCTGGCTGCCCCACTTCTGATCCAGCTCTCTGCTGTGGCCTGAGAACGCAGTAGAAGATGGCCCAAGTCCTTGGGCCCCTGCACCCATGTGGGAAGACCCGAAGGAAGCTCCTGGCTCCTGGCTTTGGGTCAGTGCAGCTCCAGCAGTTGTGGCCAACTGGGGAGTGAACCAGCGGATGGAAGACCTCTCCTCTCTGTAACTCGGACTTTTTTTTTTTTTTTTTAAAGATGTATTTATTTGAAAGTCAGAGTTACACAGAGAGGTCTTTCATCCACCAGTCCACTCCCCAACTGGCTGCAACAGCCACAGCTGGGCCGATCCAAAGCCAGGGGCCAGGAGCCTCTTCCAGGTATCCTACATGGGTGCAGGGGCACAAAGACTTGGGCCATCTTCTACTGCTTTCCCAGGCCACAGAAGAGAGCTGGATCGGAAGTGGAGCAGACAGGACTTGAATAGGCAACCATATGGGATGCTGGCGCTGCAGGCAGTGGCTTTACCCACTATGCCACAGCACTGGCCCCTTGATCTTCAAACAGATAAATCTTTAATAGAAAAAAAAAAAATAAGAGTTCAAAGGCCTGAGGTACAGCTTCATCTCTGCTATTTATTACGTGATTCTATTCATTTTTTAGTTGCAAACACCAAAATCCAAGCTTGGCAGTTATAAAAAGTATTTTATTGAAAAGGTAATAGGGAGCTCACCAAAACAAAGAGGCCTAGAGAATTAGGCTTGGCTACTAGGCAACTGGGACATCACCCTTTGTCACTGGGTCACTCCAGAGCTAGTGCATTGAGGACACCATCTCTACTGCATATCAGGGGCCATCGCTTTGCAAAGCCACAATCATGGCAGCCAGTGTTGCTCTAAGAACTTGCTTGTACTTGCCTTGCTCACCAAAGAATTAATCCAGACTTCACTACGTCTCTAGCACTCAGTCTGGAGAGTATTTACCATGTAGTAGCACTAGAGTCACACAGAGAAGCAGTGGACATACTTGGAACTAGCACTTTTTTTTTTTTTTTTTAAGATTTTATTTATTTGAAAGTCAGAGTTACACAGAGAGAGAAGTCTTCCATCCGCTGGTTCACTCCCCAATTGGCCGCAATGGCTGGAGGTGTGCCAATCTGAAGCCAGGAGCTTCCTTCCGGGCTCCCATGTGGGTGCAGGGGTCCAAGGACTTGGGCCATCTTCTACTGCTTTCTCAGACCATAACAGAGCTGGATCAGAAGTGGAGCAGTCCTGAGCTTCTCGGAGCTCACTGCTGACTGCTCTTCAGGGACTTCTAAGCCACCAAGCTCCCACGCAGATAAGTTTAGGAACTGAGTTCGGGTCTCTTTTGTCACAAAGACTAAAGAGTGCTTGCAGGTTAGTGAGACTTGTAATCGCTGTCGTAATATTTGCAGATTTTACCTGCTCCTATCCTTGTCCTCAAGATAAGTGTTTTCTCTAAAATACAAACCGACGTGCCTAAGTTAACCTAATTATGGAGAATGACTCAGAATCTAAACATTACTGAAGACTTAAATGTTTATATACATAAATACCATGCTACTTAACCTTAATAAAGTGGAGAAGTGCTGGAAAAAAAAAAAGAAGTGGAGCAGTCAGGTCTCAAAGCAACGCCTATATGGGATGCCGGCACTGCGGGTGGCGGCTTTACCTGCTATGCCACAGCACTGGCCCCAAGGAACTACCACTTCTATAGTGAAAGGTACACTCGGCTTCCCAACAAGGTCATTGATGGAGAATTCCCAGCAATAGAAAGTTCGTATCTTCAGTGTCCAAACAGACGCCACATGTCTGCTGTGGTGACAGTAAGTCACTGCCTAAGTCTGGGTTTTCTGTAATGCAAAGCAAATCAAAGTTCACCCGGCTGAGGAGACTGTACAGGTTCACTTACTCATTTGGCAATAAGAAATTACATAAAGATGCTGCTGCACTTGAAACAATGTGGCAGGGGACAAAGTTGGGCAAATCTGTGCTCTGGACTGGAGAAAAAACAGCAAGAAGCATAGTGGCATGCACAGGAGAGATAAAGGCAGAGTTTGCAAATAATGTTCTTATATTTAAATTAGAAAAAAAGTCAGAGTTCCCAGGTGGCGTGTGATGCGTGCACCAGGAAGGGGGAAGCCAGCATGCCCTGGAAGAAAGCTGCAGTTGCCTGCCTTTGAAGGTCTTAGCTGTTTTATAGAAAAGCCAAAACAAGGATGTTGGCAGGAAATCGGCTTTTGATTGCCTATTGACAGTCTGCCAGTATCCAGACTGCCAGTTTCATACAATGGGACACTTTTCAAAGGATTAAACATGCCATAGCTTGGCCAGTCTTCAATAATAGGATAAATCAATCATGAAGCTCATGATTGTATGAGAGCACTCCTGATCTGACCTGACCTGAGTTAGAGTGGCCTTTACAATGCAGCTATAATGTGTACAGCTTTGTGTCTTCAATTGTTGGCTTTGGGTCTAGGTGGTTTGTTTTTCCATTTGTGAAAGGCCTCACCCTGACCATAGCAAATTCGCCCTATGGTAATAATAGGTGGAGTACAATTCTATAGAGCCATGGACTGACATGGGTCAGCTACTTCAAACCTCAATCTGGTATAATAATTTCTGTACACAGCATTCTTAGTGAGTTGGATTTCTGTTGCCAACTTTTCTCTTCTAAAATCCAACAGTCTGAATCAAAATGTATTTTAGCCACTTAAATGACACACAAGATACCTCAAATGTGAGAGAAGTTCAAAACTGAGTTCCTCTTCTCCCACCACCTCCACATATAGTACCCCTTAAAATAGATCTTACCCATTCCACTGAACAGCACTGCCATGGGCCCAGATGTTAAAGTAGGTTAGGCTGCAAGACTGGGAATCCCCCTAATTTCCCAGATCAAGCCAAGTTTGACTTCATCCCCACCCCCTGCCGCCAAAGACATCTCAAATCCATTTCTCTCCATCTCTGCTCCCATCACTCTGGTCCCAGTCTTCTTCCCTAGTGGCAGGTGCTGTGGTAGTGGGTAATGCCACCCACTGCAGTGCAGGCATCCCATATGGTCACTGGTTTGAGTCTTGCTGCTCCACTTCTGATCCAGCTCTTGCCATGGCCTGGGAAAGCAGTACAAGACTACCCAAGTCCTTGGACCCCTGCACCCATGTGGGAGACCCGGAGGAAGCTCCTGGCTCCTGATCACCCCAGCTCCAGCCCTTGCGACCATTTGGGGAGTGAACCAGAGAATAGAAGACACATCTCTCTCTCTCTCTGTCCCTGCCTCTGTATTTATGCCTTTCAAATAAATGAACAGTTCTTTAAAGGGGGGGGGGGGGGGGAACTGCGCTGTGGCATAGCAGGTAAAGCTGCTGCTTGCAGTGCCGGCATACCATATGGACACTAGTTCGTGTCCCCGCTGCTCCACTTCCAATCCTGCTCTCTGCTATGGCCTGGGAAAGCAGTAGAAGATGGCCCAAGTGCTTGGGCCCCTGCACCTGCGTGGGAGACCCAGAAGAAACTCCTGGCTCCGGATTTGCGCAGCTCCGGCCATTGCGGCCAGTTGGGGAGTGAACCAGTGGATGGAAGACCTCTCTCTCTCTCTCCTTCTCTCTCTGTGTAACTCTTTCAAATAAATAAATAAATCTTAAAAAAAAAAAAAAAAAAAGCTGGCCTCTACTTACTTCTCTGGCCTCACTCACCGGGCTCTGCTCAACTCAAAAGCCCCTGACGATCTGGTCATTTTCCCCTTCCCCAGGGAGCCACCTTCCCAACCCCGCCCCACGGGTCCAAGAGCCTTCCCACGGGCTCTCGCGGCCCCTCTTCCATTTGGCTAAGTCCCCCTTCCCCGACACCCTCATTTTAAATAACTCTCGAGTTAAGCCGTATTTGTTGCCTGCCTGCCCTCCTCTAGAGAGCAGGAACCACAGCATTTGTGTTCACTTCGGTACCCATCAGAGTCAGAGCGGCAGCAACCCACACACGGCGTTTACCACGTGGCAGGCACCGGCGCCCCGCGTCCCCGCGCCTCAGGGAATGCACACTCCCGGCGTGTCGCCCCCCGCCCCCGGCCAGGGGTCAGGGGGACGGATCAGGGGCCCCAGCCCTGGGTGCTCCTCTCCGAGGAGCTCCCCGCCTCCCGACACGGCCTGTTTCACACAGTTAGGTGACCAGGATGCTCGGAACAGCCGCCTTCGCACTGCCCGCAGCGCGCCTCACCACAGCCGCCACCTACCCGTTCCGCGCCCGCCCCGCCGCGTGCGCAGCGCCCAGCCCGGAGCGCCCCGGGCGAGCGCCCCTGCGCCGGCCCCACGGCCACTCCGTGGACGCCCTCGCCACAGGCTCCGCGCGCGCGCCCGAAGCCCCTCCTCCGCGCGGGGGTCGGGGGCCCGCCCGCGGCTCCCGGCATCCCCCGGCCCGCACGCCACGTGACGGCGCGGCCCCGCGCCGGCTCCGGATCGTCGGCCGCCCCCAGGCGGGGCTCGCCGTCCCGGCTGCGCGCTGCGCCTCCTGCGGGGCGGCGCACGGCGTTCCGAGGGCGCCGGCGAGAGCTGCCTTGCCAGGTAGGAAGGGGCTGCCGGGGCCGGCGTATTCCGCCCGCGTGTCCCGGAGGCCCAGACGCCGGAGCGGGGGCGGCGGGGAGAGCGAGCTCGGGCTCGGGCGCTCTGGGGCCGCCCCCGACTCGGTCCTGGCGGAGGCTGAGCGTCCAGGTGGGCCCCGTCAGCCAGGGGCCGGGTGGCGATGAGGGGGTGCGCTCAGTCCGAGGAAGCGCCGTGCCTCGGCTTCCCCTCCCGTGAACCGCCCGGGCCGGGCTCGTGTTGCGTGTGTGTGAGTCAAGCCGAAGGGGACGAAGGCGTTTTGGGAACGGGAGAAGCCGTCACCTAGGGAGCAGGAGCGGGGCCGGGGCGGGCGCCCCTGTGTTGTGTGCACAGCGCGAGCCTCCCAGGCTCGGTTTCTGCATCTTTACAGAAAACCCCCTGTTAAGACGCCAATGCAGAACGGATGGCAGCGCCGTTTGAAGGGCCAGGCTGCAGTCAGCCGGCCCTGGGTTCAAGTCCTAGTGGTGGGACCGCAGGCCAGATGGGTTCGTCGTCTGCCGAAGGCGGTTAGTGATACTGTTGGCTCGGAGCTTGCCCGGGGGCTGGCACAGAAGTCTCCATAGACAGTGCAGTCAATACTCGCGGCAGCGTTGTCAAAATTCCTAATTCCCAGAGCGCTCCGCGTGCGGGGCCTTTAGAATTAATCATCCTCAAGCTTGTGTATATTTAGCCCAAAAAGCAGTGCGGTTCGGGTTCGGAGGACCCGGTCCCCTTTGCCTTCTCGTTGGCGATTGGCACGTGAACCTGTTCTTCCAATGCAGTGAGTCAGGCGGGATGGGAACAGGATTTACTCCAGCAGATGGATATCAGATTCCCTCGGAGGGAAAGAAGTGCCAAGCCTGTGCAGCCACCAAAAAGCACAGTAGAGGGCCTGGCAGCGCCCGCAATCCCACCGGCGCCTCCGGCGGACAGAGGAGCCGGAGCCAGAAAGAGGGCAGGACTTGGATCTTGCTGAGGAGTGTTTGGCACTGGGTGGTGGAGAGCGCGCGTGTTACTGGGCCTTGTGCTTTTCTGAAGCCCTGACCTAATTCTCTATTTATTCAGCAAGTATTTATGGAACTGCTGCTTGTACACCTGCTAGGCGCAGTGAGCAAGACAGGCAGGGGCCGGCCCCCCATGGGAGCTTTTCCTCTGTTAGTTTGAAGTTATATAATATCCTGTGTCCATATCCAGGTCTGTGCCCATCTGTGTGTCGGATCTCCTCCGTGCTGGCTCTGGGTACATTTTATAATAACAATAAGTTCCAGCTCCCGGGGAGCTTGCCTCCTAACAGCTGGCCCCAGAGGTGAAGCGCACAGGGAGGCCTGAACTCTCTCCGGGTCCTTCACAGCAGTCCTGGAGCCCGGGTGAAGCCTGGTGAGATGTTGCAGACAGAAAGTGCTGCCTCTCAGGGCATACAGGCAGGGGCTTCCTTGTCTTTCTGGCTACAGGCCTATAATTGTGCTAGGTTTCTATACAGAGCTGCCTTCACCATAGCACCTTCCCTCTGGTTTCCATGGATATCGGGATTGTATTTTCAGGGCAGCACAAGTGGCTGCTAAGTGCTGTGTGGTCAAGCAGTCACTTGTTCACTGTGGGTTTCTGTTTTCTGGTGGTGGTCCATTTTCTAGGGTTATTTTTTTTTCCCGGTTGCTGTGCAGTACATTCCTCCTTCCTTCCTTCTTTTATTGGATTAACATGTGTTGGTGGCAGGGGCAGGTGGGAGTAAACAGGTAAAAATATATATGGAGCTCGGTCGTAGGCACCTGGGAATCTTTGGAGGGGATAAAACATGGCATTACCATGTGTTAGTGGCAGATCAATGGGTGGTTTTTTCTTTGTTTGTTTGTTTGTTTTTAATGTCTGTTTGAGAGACAGAGACAAATGGAGCTCCCACCTACTGGTTCACTCTCCAAATGCCCACAGTGGCCAAGGCTGGGCCAGGGCCAAAGCCAATAGCTGGGAACTCAATCCAGGTCTCCCACATCGGTGACAGGAACCTGACGGCTGGGGTCACCACTGCTGCCTTCCAGGGTCTGCGTTAGCAGGAAGCTGGAGTTGGGAGTCAGAGCAGGGAAACCAACCCAGATACCCGGATAACGGAATGCCTGCTGGACACCGGCAGGGGGCCTCTGAGAAAGCCAGCAGGAGCCCTTCTTAAGGCAGGAGGGCCGGTGTGCTGGGCAGCCAGGAAGACACACATACTCTTCCCGGAACATGTGAGAGAAACAAGTTCCTTTTATGGCCTCAGTCGTTCGGAAATAATAGATGGCACAAGAAGCTTTTTGTTCTTGCAGTTTGCCCTGATGAATGAAGCGTCTCTTCTCAAGTCACTTGTCCTGTGCTTTGTTGGGAATGTCTGCTAATTTCTCTCATTGTCCTTCTTCTGGTAGCTCAGTGATTTATTAGTTTACCACTCAACTGAAATATTTGCTCTCGTGTGCATAAAGGAATGTACACAGATTCCCAAGTTGGGTTCTAATGCAGTCACATACTAATTTCTTTCTTTATTTAAAGATTTATTTATTTTTATTTGAAAGGCAGAGTTACAGAGCAGGGGATCAGACAAAGAGATCTTCTGTCCACTGGCTCACTCTCCAAATGACCACAACAACCAGGGCTGAGCCACGCCAAAGCTAGGAGCCAGGGGCTTCTTCCAGGTCTCCAACATGCATGCAGGGGCCCAAGTACTTGGGCCGTCTTCCGCTGCTTTCCTAGGTGCATTAGCAAGGAGCTGGATCAGAAGTGGAGCAGCTGGGACTCAAACCGGCACCCACATGGGATGTAGGCATCACAGGCCGTGGCTTTACCCACAATGCCAGTACGCTGGCCCCACATACTTCTTTCTTCCAAGTAGTCTTCCAAGCCCTCTGATGCCCTGCTTAGTGAGAAATCCTTGCTCTCTCTTCCAGGAACTCTGGAGGCTTTCAGAGTCTGCAGGGTCAGTCCTGTTGCTGCTGTGCGGTGTGGTTTCTGACACAGCTGTATGCCGTCACTGTTGAGCTGTCCTGCATGGTCCGGGGACGTGTGGCCGCTGCCACCGCATCCCTGCCAGTGTGATCCCATACTTGGATTCCGTGGTTACAGCTTCTGTAGTTCATGCTCACATGCTCACCATCCTGCCCGAAAGTGCTACTCTTAGGGGCTTGTGTTGAGCTTGTCACCAGGCTGGGCTCCCCTGGGCTCCAGGAGAGTTCCATTTTAGGGCAGCTGGGGTCCTTTCCTATCAGTGGCCTTGGTCAGGGTCACTTCATACCACACAAGAGAGTCCTGTATTTTTGAATATTTAATCAAGATTTGGGGTCTTAATCGCTCCTCTTCTTCCCTACCCCAACCAGGTTCCTTTGCCAAACTGGTTCTACTTCCTTTCTCAGGAGTGGCAGCTTTCAACAAGAAACCTACCCTAGGACGCTGGGTCCCTGCTCACCTCACTTTTCCATATGGAAGAGGGGTCATTGGGCAACTCTAACCGGAGCTTAGATCAGTTCCCAAGAGACTGTCTCCACCTGGAGGCCTAAAAAAAATTAGGCATTATTGAAAATTTAGTTGGGATTAAGCCTGTTAATGATTTGGGGGCAAGATTTTAATTATAAAATGAAGGATTTTAAGCAGGATTCAGGCTGTAGTATGTGTTTAGTGCTGTGTTATCATCCTCCCTGCTCAAAATAAGGTTGTTTCCTAACTATGCTATATCCTTGTAACAGCCAGGGATACTTGGTCTCATACATGTTGATTAAAAAATTATTGGCAAAGCCCCAGGAACCCCACACAGCCACATCAGCCGCTGTGTCCTCTCCAAAGCCAAGAAGTCTGAGTGTGCCAGAAGCATGGGCCAGCCATGGCTACAGAAACTAACCTTGTGTCCTGTGCTGTTAATAAAAATATTTTGGATGGGGCGGGCATTGTGGTGTAGCGGGTTAAGCTTCTGCCTGCAGTGCCAGCATCCCATATGGGCACTGGTTCGAGTCCTGGATTTGAGTTCTTGTGAATGATCAGCTTAGACTGTCTGAACTATAAAAAGAAAATATGTTGAACTTAAGAAGAAAATTTCTCATCCATCCTCACTCTTCATGTGTCTGTCTCGCTCATGTCTCTCAATCTCTCCACTGTTCCTGTCTTAATTTGGTTTAATTCCTCACACAAGTTTCCCAAGTTGGCCTCTACCTGCAAGGGGCATGCCCAGTATCTGGTCACAGACAGACCAGACACTGCCTCTGATGCCTGCATCCCATGTGGGCACTGGTTCAAGTCCCAGCTGCTCCACTTCTGATCCAGCTCCTTGCTAATGCACCTAGGAAAGCAGTGGAAGATGGCCCAAGTGCTTGGGCCCCTGCACGCATGTTGGAGACCTGGAAGAAGCCCCTGGCTCCGAGCTTTGGCGTGGCTCAGCCCTGGTTGTTGTGGACATTTGGGGAGTGAGCCAGTGGACAGAAGATCTCTTTGTCTGATCCCCTGCTCTGTAACTCTGCCTTTCAAATGAAAAGTGTCTGTGCTTTGGGGGGCAGCACTGAGTGGCAACCCCACCAGGACAACAGGGCATGGGCATGGGAGCTGAGTCCCCTGGGGAACCAGAGCGGGACGATGTGCTAGGCAGACATGTTACAGCTTCCACAGGCCACTGCACCAGTCGTGGCTGGCAAGGGATACTGGGAAGGAAGAGGCTGGAGAGGTTGCAGTTGGAGCGAACTCAGTTTATCTGCCCAGGGTGACAGGGGGGACCATCACCTGCTCACAAGCCCGCTGACTGCGAAGGAAAGCCACAGGACACAGCGTCTGCTCAGACAGTTCCTGGCCTGCCAACCACTGGACAGGGTGGCGTTGTCAGCTGAGGACACGGCGGGGTCTGTAGCAGCTGAGGTGAGGGAGAGCTGGTGTGGGGGTGTACCCACAGGCCCTTAGGAGAGAAGCTTGTACAGCTCCTATTCATGGAGGGGCAGCCCTAGATGAACAGGTTTTCACCCATAAAATCTTGCTGCGTCCCTACTTCCTAATCAAAACCCACTGGGTAAGAAATGAGACACTAGACCCACGAGCTGCACTGATGCTAGGCTCACCTGGGACCTGTATGTGACCTCGTAGGGAAAAAGATGTGTGGTCTGTCTCGGATATTTGCACCGGGGACTACTGAAAGGCAGAAGCCGAAGTGGCTTCTGAGTCAGGCTTTGAGGAGTCCTGGCAAGCAGATGTGGAGAGGAAGCAGAAGCAGTGTGTGTAGACTGCAGGTGAGAGGAGAATGGAGCAGAGCCCCCAGCTGCCAAGGACCTTGGAGGCGCCCAGGGGTCAGACCTGTCGTTCCAGACACTGGGAGACCACCTCCTTCTGGGTTTCTGTTTCTGCATCCCCGGAAGATCCTATTATCCTTAGTATCTGTGTGTACCCTGTGACAAGCCCTCCCTTAATTGCACCTGTCATCCAAAGGCTCCTGAGAACCGATGTGTGGGAGCTGGGGGCAGCGCCCCTACAGAGAAATTTCTCTGCCATGCTGTTCCAGTCTTCCTCTTCTGAATAACACAGCTTATTGTCTGTGCCATTGAAAATGCCCAGGAGCTGCAAGCGTCGTTGGCTCGGTTACAGTAAGGAATCCTCAGCCACCACCACCTGGCCTGGTGGCGTCTGTACCGTAGGCCTCAGAGGAGACAGGGAGCTCTGCACCTGTCATGTCTTTATCCCCTGCCTCAGTAGAGAACCCCAGCTTCACTTACTGGCTACGGTTTATATTTCTAACCTGTGGAGAGAGTAGGTTCGAAGTTTGATAGAGAGAAAGAGAAAGGAATGTAAGGACAGGGCAGAGATTGGGGGTGGGGAGCTTCTTCACCACGTGCTGTGTGTTCGCTGTGCACGTGCGCACTGTTCACTGCTTTCCCTCCACTGTCTTTCCACCCACGGCTATTCCCTTAGCGGGTGGAGGGTATGGGCCTCGTTTTTATAGATCAGGAAGCCCAGATGAGATGGGCCGACTCCATGGAATGTGTAATTTCACAGGCAAAGTAGCATTCACTTGGTGTGGAAGTGCCTCAAGCAGAGAGTGATGAAAGAGAAGTGGCTGGGGAGCAGTGTGCGGCTGAGTGGGCAGCAGGAGGTGGTGGGCAGGGCACACTGGCCAGACAGTTCCCTTTGCAGACCACGCTGGTGCGACAAGGCCAGAGGGAAGCGGCCACAGCATCCGGATTGGTTAGGGGTCCACTTCAGCTGTGCTCAGGGCACCTCAGAACCTTCAGGGGAAAATGGAATCCAAAGATAACATGAATTTCCGTGGACATTCTAGAGTCCCCTCGCATGTATTCCTAGTTGCTGCTGGCGGGCAGAGGGGCCCTTGATGTTCAGATTCTGCTGTGAGGCCCCCCGCTCTTTGGGCCAGGCTTCCTAACTGAGCGTTACTTTGTCACATCTGACACAGACACTGTGTGACACTGTATGCCTAGGAATTGCAGGGCTACATTCATCCTTGTTCTGTGCACTGTGATTTTATGTATCCCTGATGGAGAGGCTGGAAGAATCCATACTGTCATTTCACAAGCTGGGAAGCAGAGTACTCCCCGAAGGGAACTGGGAGGCAGGCGGTGGGTGGTAAGTGGACAGGCTTTGGACACTCCAGGTCAAGAATCCCAGCAGTGTGCTTTCTAAGTGAAAAGAGCGTAACCAGTTCTGGAAACTGGGAATAAGGTTACTGGGTTGGGGGTTGTTGCAAGTGCTCTTTGAGGTTCCCTGTGCAAACCACCTGCTATTTAGAAAGCCCTTAAAGCACCCTCCCCTGCACCCTCAAGGTCATCCACTGAGTTTGTGTGAGAATCAGCAAGACAGCTGAGGACTTGGGATTCCTTGTCCAGTGCTGGTCATCCTAGGTGACCCACAGTGAACAGCCAGTGCACTGAGAGGCAGAGCAGGCCCTTGGGGCCCTGAGCCCACTCAGAAAGCGTTGTACCTGCATCAGAACGCAGTGTTCTGGGTCTTGTCATCAAATTCAGAGCTGAAAATGAGAAACAGCTGGTTAGTTTTTGAGCCGAACAGACCTAAAATTTCAGAAAATGGTGAAAAGCCTACCTGAGATTTTGTTTTTTAAAGATTTATTTGAGGGGCCGGTGCTGTGGCACAGCAGGTTGAAGCCCTGGCCTGAAGTGCTGGCATCCCATATGGGCGCCGTTTCTAGTCCCAGCTTCTGCTCTTCTGATCCAACTCTCTGCTATGGCCTGGGAAAGCAATAGAAGATGGCACAAGTCCTTAGGCCCCTGCACCCACGTGGGAGACCTGGAAGAAGCTCCTGGCTCCTGGCTTTGGATCGGTGCAGCACCGGCCGTTGTGGCCATCTGCAGAGTGAACCAGCGGATGGAAGACCTCTCTCTCTGTCTCTACCACTCTCTGTAACTCTGTCTTTCAAATAAATAAAATAAATCTTAAAAAAAAAAAAAAAAAGATTTATTTGAAAGGCAGAGTTACAAAGAGAGAGGTTGGGGCGGGGGGTGGGGTGTGGGCAGAAAGAGATCTTTCATCTACTAGTTCACTCTCCAGGTGGCCTATAGCAAGGGCTGGGCCAGCCCAAAGCCAGGAGCTTCACCCTAGTCTCCTGCAGGGGTGGCATGGGCCCAGGCACTTGGGCCATCCTCTGCTGCTTTCCCAGGCACATTAGCAGGGAGCTGGATCAGAAGCAGAGCAGCTGGGACTTTAACCAGCGCTTGTATGGGATGCCAGTGTCAGCCTAACCTACTGTACCACAATACCAGTCCCTACCTGAGGTTTTTGTCATCTTCAGTGTTAAGTTTTGTCTCATTTCCAATAGTGTGTGTATTTATAGGTATGTGTATAGGGTTCCTTGTGATTCATAATACTTTACTGTTACAATTTTCATGTATTTATTTCAGAGGTAGAGACAGAGAGAGCTCCCAAATGCTCTATCCACATGGCCCACATGGTTTGCAGAGACCCAACTTCTTGAGCCGTCATCTGTTGCCTTCCACGGTGTGCATTAACAGGAAGCTAGAATTAGGAGCAGACCAAAGACTTGGACCCAGGCACTTAAATATGGGATGCCAGCATCCCATCTTGTGTCTTGACTACTAGGCCAAACTCTTGCCCCCTCTCTATTACTTTAGAATAGTTTTTAAGGACAGGCATATGGTCCAGGGGTTAAAATGCTGGTTAAGGCACCTGCAGGGGACTGGTGCTGTGGCATAGTGGGTAAAGACTCCACCTGCAGTGCTGGCATCCCATATGGGTGTCTGTCTGAGTCCTGGCTGCTCTACATCCCATCCAGCTCTCTGCTGTGGCCTGGGAAAGCAGTAGAAGATGGCCAAAGTCCTTGGGCCCCTGCACCTGCATGGAAGACCAGGCAGAAGCTCCTGGCTCCTGGCTTCGGATCAGCACAGCTCCGGCTGTTGTGGCCATCTGGGGAGTTAACCAAAGGATGGAAGTCCTCTCTCTCTACCTCTGTCTCTCTGTAACTGCCTTTCAAATAAATAAATTAATTAAAAAAAAAAAAACCTGCAGGGACACAGTTGTCCCCTGGTTTGACATCCTACTTCTGAATCCAGCTTACTGCTAATGCAGACCCTGGGAGCAGAGATGATGGCTCGAGTATCTCAATTATAGTTGGGTTCCTGCCACATACGTGGGAGACCAGAATTGAGTTTCCATCTCCCAGGTTTGGCCTGGCCCAGCCTGGCCTGTTGCAGGCATTTGGGAGAGGACCAGCAGATGCGAGCTCTCTCTTCTTCTATTTCCCTCTCTAAATAGAGATACAGATATAGGGAGATATAGATATCTTTTCTCCCACGTAGATTTTTTTAAGTTAAAAAGGTATGTTCTTGCTGGCTCCGCAGCTCAATAGGCTAATCCTCCGCCTGCGGCGCTGGCACATTGGGTTCTAGTCCTGGTCGGGGCACCAGATTCTGTCCCAGTGGCTCCTCTTCCAGTCCAGCTCTCTGCTGTGGCCTGGGAGTGCAGTGGAGGATGGCCCAAGTCCTTGGGCTCTGCACCCACATGGGAGACCAGGAGGCCAGTACCTGCCTCCTGACTTCGGATCAGCGCCGTGTGCCGGCCGCAGCATGCTGGCCGCAGCGGCCATTGACAGGGTGAACCAACGGAAAAGGAAGACCTTTCTCTCTGTCTCTCTCTCTGTCCACTCTGCCTGTCAAAAAAAGGTATGTTCTTTATAAATTAAAAAATTTCAAATTAAAATCCATAAAACTAGGGAAATCTTGATCAGAAGAAAGATTTTACGTTAACCCATGGCAGCTGCCTGGTTAACAGAGTTCTGGTTAGGTACCCGGGCTTTGTGTGCCCACAGTGGTGGCAGTCTGTGCCTCCGTTACTTTTCAGTGAACTCGAACTCCTGCCACTTTGGTACTCACCCAGCCTCCCCCAGGTAGAGAGTGTTACCGGAGAAATTACAGGGTTCTTGTCTTCGCGCAAGAAAGAATTCAGGCATGAGACAGAGAGTAGTGGGAGGTAAAATAGCAAGGTTTATCAGGGAAGGGACATTATCCGTAAGAATGGATGGGCACTTCTCCAGACAAGACCTGGGAAAGAGTAGTTGCTCAGACTGGGGGGGGGGGGGGGGGGCGGAGGTTACGTGGTTGAGTGGAGTGGAGTACACCTGGCCAGACCAGGTGGGAGGCTCAGCAGAGAGGCAGAGGGCTGAGCGCGCTTGGGGGGGGGGGGGGGAGGGGTAAGGAGATGGGTCTTTGTCTTCACACATCTCCTCCTGAAACAAAGGATTTTATGGCTGTAAATATTAAGAAGCTCCTATCTGAGTTTTCCCTTGAAGGTATCAGACAGGAGGAAACCTAGCTGGCGCCATCCTGGATTCAGAGGAAGGGTGACCAGGACCCCCTAGAGAATGGGGATCCGGAGCAGGGTGTTTGAAATGCAGATACTGGGCTGCATCTGGGAGATTGTGGAAGATTTGTCAGGCAGAAGGGGTGGGGACCTCCACCTGGCAGGTTATCAGGTAGAAGGGGGCAGGGCAGGATTCGAAGACCGGGCTGCCCCTGAAACATTGTCAGGATGACTCTGAGATGCAGATGCATATGCTGGACATAGATGTCTTCCCTTTAGGCCTTTATGTCACACACACATAAGCGCATAACTGACTTCCTACCTAACAGAGAGCAGATGTGCTTCCTGCAGTAGACAGACCTGGGCTTGGAAGCCGCGTGAAGTCACCTGCCCTCAAGACCGGCGGGGGAGGGAGAGGCAGAGCCCAGACTAGAACAGGAAGCCCCTGGGTCCCTTTTGTCTGAGTCATTCAGCTGGGACCCAGCCAGCTCCTCGTTGCCCCCAGGTCACCTAGAAACTCCTCACCCTTGGCTGAGGATGTCCCATGGGAGCTAACCTAGCTGACCTTTCTCACTGACCCCTCGGGCTGCCCTTAAGGAGCCCTGAGCCCGGCTGGAGGTTCCCTCATGCAGGGTTTGGCTGACACTGTCTCCTCTGCCCACATGCCCTTGTTGCCTCCCCACAGCCGGCCTAGCCGCCAGCTCTTCCGTGAGGCTTGGCCTCTGGGGTCGGCCTGCACCCCTCTCTAGCACTCATCCAGGGCAAGTCATTTGTCCCGGAAACTCTCTCGGGCTCTGTTTCTTCATCTGTGGAATGAAGACAATATTACTTTCAGCCAGCGCTTCTCAGACTCATGGTCTGAGGAGACACAGGTTTCCTGATCTTGTGAAAATACCAATTCTGACTTAGTAAGTAGGGTGGTGCCCACACTCTGGCCTTTCTTAACAAGTTGCGAGTCCGAGGTGCGGGGCGCATTGTGAGCCGGAGGCTTTGAGGAGGTGAAATGACGCGTGTTGAAGGTGTTCCAGTGCAGCGTTGTTTCCACTTCTTTTCTGATTTCCTTAGCTGGAGTCATCTGTTTATTCTTTAAACCAGGGGTGTAGAGGCTTTTCTCTGCCAAGGGCCAGTCGGGTATTTATAACATGTGCAATCCATACATACAAATGGCCAACTTAAAAATGAGCCTGCTGCAGATTTATTGAATTGTGCATCCCACCCGCAGTTGCTTTGGTGGAACCAGAGCAGGTGATCTCATGGGCCTTACACAGCCAGCGGGCTGCACATTCCCCACCCCTGCTTTAACACAGGCTTCCCCTCCTTGGATAGCCTGAAGCCTGAAGTGCTTTTTTTCTGTTTCATTGTGTGGGTTTTGCTTTAGGGTAGATGTATCCTTGTCCTTTACCAGACTTGAGAGCAGAGTCTTTGCTTGATTTTCCATTGACATCCTCATGGTGCCTCCCACATGGTCTTGTACACAGCAAAAGTTCTATTCATTCTGGAGTTTTACTCCTTTTGTGTGTTTTTTACTCACAGGGACCTGTGTGGCAGTAGGCATCTGTAGGTACTGACCTGAGTAGTCTCAGCACCAGCTAATGACAAGGGTGATTGTTCGTTCATTCCTAAGTGTTTGTTGAGCGCCCATCCTGGGCAATGTACGGTTCTAGGCTTAAGGTGGAGCAGTGACACAAAGCTTCTGCCCTTCGGGAACTGACAGTTCACTCATGGGAGGCAGACAGTAAAGCGTATTATTCATAGAGCTGTAGGCTGCTGGAGGTCGGACAGTTGAAAGGAGCGGCCGAGAGCCGCCATAAAATAGCCTTAATAAAACAGTCCTGGGAAATGGGGAGTAAACTAAGTTCACAGAGAAAGCAGATAGCTACTACCCAGAGATAAGGGCTACTACCCAGAGATAAGGGCTACTACCCAGAGATAAGGGCGACAGAACATCCTGGTATGCACCTAAGCCCCCTCCCCTGTGCTTGTTCAAGCTTAACAAAGAAACCGTGAGGCACGTAGGGCACGTAGCCACCCCTTTCTGCTCTTCAAGGACCCCCTCCCCTTGTCCAAGCTTAGACACGTAGGGCACGTAGCCCCCGTTTCTGTTCTCTCCTCCTCCTCGACGACCTCCTCCCCTTGTAGTTACCCAATAAACTTATGCCACCCTATGGTATGTTAATTTTGTGGTTTTGCCCCTTAAAAGCTGTGTGAGATAGCTGCTCGGGGCTCCTCTCGCTTGCTTGCTGCTTGCAGCAGTAGAGGGCCCATTTGTACAAATGAAATAAATTACCTCCTGTTCTATTGCATCGTCTGGTCCGGAGTCTGTGTTTCTGGGGTCGTCACAAGAGGACACCGCTTTTGGGGTCCTACATCTGGGGGCTCGTCCGGGATTTGGGGGACCCCAGACTCCCACACTCCATCGGCCAGACGGAGGTAAGTTTGCTTACTTGTGTATTATTGTAACTGTGGTTTGTACTGTTTGTCCTTGTCTGCCAGGACGACGTGGAATCCGTCCTGGGGCGCCTGTACAGGCTCAGTACTGACTGGACCAAAGGGGAGACAGACGTGTCGTGAGGCCCCTGGTCCAACCCTGGAGGACGCTCCAGTGGTGGTCTGGGAAGGAGGGAAAGAGAGTGTTTCCCTTCTTCAAAGGGAGAGCCTGGCCAAACGGCCGCTCCCTTCTGAAATTCTGGTTTTGGTTTTGTCTCGGTCTGTTGCTGCGCGGCTTGTGATTTCAGACGTGTCCTGAGACCCCTGGTTCAACCCTGGAGAACGCTCCAGTGGTGGTCTGGGAAGGAGGGAAAGAGGGAATTTCCTTTCTTCCAGGGGAGAGCCTGGCTAGACTGCCGCTCCCTTCTGATAGTTTCGGTTTTGTCTCGGTCTGCTGCCGCGCGGCTTGTGATTTGTGTTCTGTGTGTCACTGTTTTTGTTGTCCTTTATCTCTTACTGTCTCCCCCATCTGTTTTTATTGTTGTGTTTGATTGCTAGATGTATACTTGTATGAAAAATGTGTATTGTATTCTTATGATGTGTTAATTATGTCTACTTCTCAATGCAACTCTAGGGCCAAATGTAAGGACAAATTTTTGGAATGGAGAGGCTTGTACCTAGATTTGGCTCTGGTAACCAAGAAACTTTGCTGCCGAATGACCTTCTCCTGCTCCTTGGGAGCCTGGCCAGCTCCCGGGGAGGAGGATAAAGGAATGTTTTCTGATAAACAGGTGGGCATGCTTCATGTCTCGGCTCTCTGGCCAAGACCCGAGATGGGACGCACTGCTTGCCTAACATCTTGGCAATGAGCCACCCTTGTCCTTGGGGGCTTTTAGGGGGAGACGGAGCAAGCCTCTGTTGCTGCTGTTTCGTTTCGGGGGGGAACACGCAATCAAGCTGAATGTTAAATGTGCCCGTGATGATTACTAATAATGTTTAATTCTCAGTATGGATCCTTCTCCGGAGCTGTGTGAAGATTGCCTAGTGATGCCCACAGTACTGTAAATTCTACAAAACTTAAGTACAACGTGAACATGATCAATTGGCTACTGTGATTGAGGTGTTCTGTGACAGTCCCTTTAATGAGAAATTAACAAAATGGATTAATAACAGGACATTCAGGACCTGACGCTCTGCTTGGTATGTCATTACAAAAATCATCAAGGAGGGCTATGCCTGATAAATGAGGGTGCTATAAATGTGGGCAACAGGGACATGTACAAAAATTATCCAGAAGTCAAAAATCAAAATAAGGCTCTTCCTGGGATTTGCTTCCAGTGCTAAAGGGGAAGGCATTGGGACAATAAATGTCACTCCAAAACTGATAAAGAAGGTAATTCATTAAAAAACAGAGTTCAGGAAACTGGAAGCGGGGCCAGCCTCAGGCCCTCCCTACAGGGATCAGTGGACCATCTTGCTATAGTATCATTAAAGCAATGGAGCCATGTTTATTGCAACATTCTGTTAATCTATGCTCCTTTACCATCTTTCCTGTAAATAATTTTAGTGTGCACTACAAGGCTTGCAGCGTATTTCTTGCAGATTAAAAGTAACTAAGTCTGTGCACAGCAGACAGCTAAAAAGTAATTTACTGTCACAAATTGGCGTAGTTGGCAGGATCTGCAAGTATGCAAAGCAATGCCTTTCTTTAAAAGAAAAACTGAAGTTGCATGTGTAACCTGTGATGTTCCTGGCTGGAAAGACCTTCAGATCGCCTCTTTGGTGAAGGAATGGGCTCTCTGCTCAGAATCGAGTGAGAATTGGGATGGCAAGTTACAGAGTGCACAGCCTCCACAAGTTATTGAGGTTTTGCTATCAGTGCCGGTGGAAAAGGGGGATGAACTATAGGCTTTGGGGAGGTGAGAATGGATTTTGTTATCTGCATACTGATGCATGTATAAGCAATTAAAAAATAAGTACAGACACCTTGCGGCGCCGGCACACCGGGTTCTAGTCCCAGTTGGGGCGCCGGATTCTGTCCCGGTTGCCCCTCTTCCAGGCCAGCTCTCTGCTATGGCCAGGGAGTGCAGTGGAGGATGGCCCAGGTGCTTGGGCCCTGCACCCCATGGGAGACCAGGAAAAGCACCTGGCTCCTGGCTCCTGCCAGGATCAGCGCGGTGCGCCGGCTGCAGCGGCGGCCATTGGAGGGTGAACCAACGGCAAAAGGAAGACCTTTCTCTCTCTGTCTCTCTCTCACTGTCCACTCTGCCTGTCAAAAAAAAAAAAAAAAAAAAGTACAGAATAAATATAAATTAAAAAAAATACTGCCCTTTAGAGTCAAACTGCTAGGTAGTGGTAAAAAAATTATATCAAGCTCCTGTACTGCTGCCAGGGCCAACTAAGGTTATTCAGTGTAAACAATACAAAATTCCAGGTGGACATAAAAAAAAAAAAATCTAAAACAGTAAAAAAATTATCTTAGTGCTGAGTGATGATTCCCATAATCACTAAAAGGAATTATCTAATTTGGCATGTTAAGAAATCAGATGAAACCTGAAAAATGACTGTGGATTACAGGGAATTAAACAAAGTTACTCTCCCATTGACTGCTACAGTCCCAGATACCATCATTTTGATGTAAAAGGTCACAAACATAAAAGCGTGTTCTTGATAAGGAAAGTTAAAAGAAAGAGATACTTTTAAAAGGATATGATTTGTAAAAATTGTTTATCTTAATGGCTGGTTTATACTGGAATGAAAAAAAGGGGGGGGAAGAGAAAGGTTTGAGCAAGTTACAGAAGGTGTGAGAAAGTCGCAAAATGTTATGGGAAGAAAAAATCTTTGGTTATTTTCTTTGACATAAAATCAAAATCTGATCCTCTGTTAAAGCAATGAGTTAAAGTAATCTATTATGTTCTCTTGATGTCTCTGTTGAATTCTAACTGCTTAAAAACAGCTGTAAAAAGAGCAGTGGTGAAATGGAGGGATCCTATCACCAATCAATGGAATGGACCTGATCCAGTACTGGTATTGGACAAGGGCTCCTAAGGGATGGGTTTTTCCATGTAACCAACATGCCTTTCTGCAATTGCTCCCTGGGCCGTGTGGCCCTGATGCTAACATCTGTATTTACAGCAGCGGATAGAGCACGTCAGTGGCGTGCTTTACCTGAAGACTACAATAACAACGTCATCCTAATAGGAGAAGACACTGCCCTTGCCATGGCTGCATCAGTAGTAAGTGTTCCTGGACTGGCTTTTGAAAATAATCGTGGACTATAAAGGCTTACATGTTTGGTGACCAAAGCAATCAATCTTACTGCTACTGTGCTATCCAATATAGCCAAAGAATTGGATCAAGTTCACTCAGGAGTGCTTTTAAGCCATGCAGCTAACAATTACTTGCTGTTAAAAAAATCATATAAGTTGTAAATCTGTACCTGGGGGATGTTATTTTAACATTACTAACAATGTGCCATATATAGAGTCTGTTATTGATAAACTTAAGAGTAAAATGCAACATATGTTTATTACTAACCCACTATTCACTTGAAGGGTTTCAATGGATTCATTGGTTATTAATGTTGGCTGGACTGCTACTGCTTTTCCCACTTTGTATGGGATGTCTTCCGTGTGTTCTGCATTTTATGCTGACTTCCCTATAGTATGAATGGACTGAGATTCATCATTTAAAACTTCGTACCAAGCCTCCTTTGTAATCAAAATAATTGATATTTGGCTGTATGTTTCATCTCTCACC
Source organism: Oryctolagus cuniculus (assembly GCF_964237555.1). Taxonomy (NCBI): domain Eukaryota; kingdom Metazoa; phylum Chordata; class Mammalia; order Lagomorpha; family Leporidae; genus Oryctolagus; species Oryctolagus cuniculus. The sequence continues at coordinate 200,353,074 of NC_091432.1, read as the reverse complement.
TAATGTTGGGATGGAATGGTACTCAAAGACGGGTAAGACGCTCAGCATCCTGTACCAACCTAAGACAGGGCTCTAGGCCAAGCTGCCAGAGTTACCGATGACGGGTAAGGACAGAGATGACTGAGGGCAACCTAAGACAGAGGCCATTCTCAATTTAAAAAAAAAAAAAAAAGGAGGAGATGTGGGGACCCATGGCTGGCCATGGGCCCACATGCTAAGGCCTGGCTTGCTGATCATTGGCATTAGTCCTCACGCAACAGTATCAAGCCCTGGCCACCAGTGACCGTATTGAAACCCCTCATTAATGGGCACACAATTTTAGGATTAAAATTAGTTCAAAGAGAAAATGGGGGAATGAAAGGAGCGGCCGAGAGCCGCCATAAAATAGCCTTAATAAAACAGTCCTGGGAAATGGGGAGTAAACTAAGTTCACAGAGAAAGCAGATAGCTACTACCCAGAGATAAGGGCTACTACCCAGAGATAAGGGCTACTACCCAGAGATAAGGGCGACAGAACATCCTGGTATGCACCTAAGCCCCCTCCCCTGTGCTTGTTCAAGCTTAACAAAGAAACCGTGAGGCACGTAGGGCACGTAGCCACCCCTTTCTGCTCTTCAAGGACCCCCTCCCCTTGTCCAAGCTTAGACACGTAGGGCACGTAGCCCCCGTTTCTGTTCTCTCCTCCTCCTCGACGACCTCCTCCCCTTGTAGTTACCCAATAAACTTATGCCACCCTATGGTATGTTAATTTTGTGGTTTTGCCCCTTAAAAGCTGTGTGAGATAGCTGCTCGGGGCTCCTCTCGCTTGCTTGCTGCTTGCAGCAGTAGAGGGCCCATTTGTACAAATGAAATAAATTACCTCCTGTTCTATTGCATCGTCTGGTCCGGAGTCTGTGTTTCTGGGGTCGTCACAAGAGGACACCGCTTTTGGGGTCCTACACAGTGTGTTTGATCCATCTCGGTGAATTTCCTCTTCAGGCACTGGGTCGGCTGGCCGCCCTGGTCTGTAGGCGCCTTGTCACTTTTCACACGGCTTGCCCCTAGGTGTGGCACAGTCCTTCCTCAGGTCCCCTGCTCCAGCCCACAGATCTACTTACACTCAAACATCAGTGAGCTAAGAGGTTACCAGGGACCAGAGAAAGGGCTTCACCGTGTGGCCCACAGCAGACCGCGCAGACATCTGTATGAGACATCTCCAGAGTCCCTTTCTGAGAGTGTTAACTGCAGGGGTGCCCTGCTGGCAACTCCCCCTGCAGATGCTTGGCCTTACTGTGGTCTCTGACCATGGTGCCTGGCAAACTGAGCAGCCCACAGAGCCCGCCCTGCTCAGAAGTAGGCGGAGTGTAGACAGCAAAACAAAGCAAAAGCGTTCCTTCTAGTGCCTCCCATCTGAGTCCTGCACAGCGTTCTCAGGGATCCCTTCCCACGTCTCCCTTCTGAGTCCTTTTCCACTGCATGCCCTGGGAGGTGAGACTGGTCGAGCTCTTGGCCATCACACCTCCTCTCTCCACTGTGTCACAGGGATTTCATCCCTTGCCGTGCTTGGAAACCATTCAGGTCTCTGTTTAAGTGTCCCTCTCTCAGAGGCCTTCCCTGACATCTGAAATAGCGCATGCGCACACAGCTCGCCTGCTTTGACATTAACCTGGGTTCGACTGATTGTCTCTGAAGGGGGGGACTTGTTTACTGCCTGGCATGCGGTAGGCCGTCAGCGGGTACTTGTTGGATAGGGGTTTTTTTCTTTGAAGATTCTCAGGATCTTCATGAGTATGCAGAGCAGCCATCACGTCAGCTGAGAGATGGGAAATAGCTCAAGGCACAGGGCTGGGAAGCGCAGAGCCTGCTTGTTGAGAGCCACGTCTCTTGAGGTTCGCCCCCAGGAGGGGGCCTCTGCTTCTCCCACAGAGGCTGGGGACACCAGGGGGCCTGGAGGCACAGGAACACCTCTGGAGGGAGAGGGAAGAGGGTGCCACATAGACCCCCAGTTCTCACACTCTTAGGAAGACATAAAAAGTAGACTAGGTTGTGGTCTGCCCCTCCCACCCGAGGTGGGCTCCCACCGTCGCCATTATTTTCCCATGTATTTTTTCCATGTCTTCACAGGTGCACAGCCGCTGGGAGACGTCTGTTACACCCTCAGAGGCCCCAGTGGCACAAAGGAAGGGCAGAGCTTGAGTACTTTCTTTAAAGGTGTTACCTAGTTATAGAACCCCAGTGGGTTCGTGTAAAGATACAGTAAATAAAGCTAGTGGAACATGGGGAGTATGGCATTTGAATGAAAGGGAATCCTCATCTGAGCTCAGAGGGCGGGGCCTGGGGGAGAATTGCTGTCTCACTCTGGATTCAGAGCCCTGGAGTTGGGAGGAAGGCGGTGCTGAAGGCTGGAAGCTCTGCTGGCATCCCCCCTTGCCCCGCGAGGCCGGCTGAGGACCACTGGCCCCCTCCTGCAGGTCATGACATGGCGGAGGATGTCACATGTGAAACACAGCAAGCTACTAGCTCAGGTCTCTCTTCCTCTCCTTATAAAGTCACTTATGCTATCCTGGAGCCCCCACCCTCAGAGCCTGACCTAATCCTAATCACCTCCCAAAGGCCCCACCTAGAGATGGGGATTCAGTTCCCAGGGTGTGGATTCCTACCACCCGGACCATACCCTCAGCCTTTGCCCCAGAGACTGAGATAGTCCCATAGCATCCTGAGGGAAAGGAACTGTTGTTTAATATTTGCAAAATTGTGAGCGTCTGCCTTCACTGTTCTACCTAACAGACTTTTTCTGGATTAGTATCCTTAAAATACAGTAGGTCAGCTCAAGCCACTCCCCTCCTGATTGTCCTGTCACTAACAGCACAAGCTTCTGAGTCTGGCATCCCAGGCCTTTGCCAACATGCAGTGTGTCTAAGAGGGGACAGAACTGGGTCAGCTGGGACAGTAAGAGCTGGACGCCCCCTCGGTTTGGGGGAGAATACTGAGTCACTTCAGAACAGCCAGGAGCTAGGCAATCTCAAGGTGTCCGAGGACCTTGCAATGGTGCCTTGTAGAGTTTCTCATGCCGTATCAACCAGGCAGCCAGCTCACATCACTGGCCCCGAGGGAAGAATAATCCCCAAGTTCTTTCTACCTTAATGCAAAATAAAGGCTTATTTTTCCTGCATGTGTATGTCCATTTGGGGCCACCCTAATCACTGAAGGGTGCAGACCCCGTGAGTAGCCATCATCTCAAATGTTGCCAGTTGCTGTGCCAGAGAGAACAGTACCCAGTAGGATCCTGCACAGGCCGTGAAGTGCTCTCATGAGGAGTAATACATCTCTTCTACTCAGAGTGCACTGGCCAGTGGCAGTCCTGTGGCCCCAGCAGCTGCTGGGGGTCCAGAGTGCTCTCCTTGTGCCGGGAAGCGGGGGAAGCTGGTTACCAGCACAGTGTGCCCTAGATCTCTGTCATCACAACAAGCCTCTGGGGTGTCAGCAAGATCCCCGTCCATGCATGAAGCAGCTGATGCCCTGGGAAGCTCTGTGATGTGCTCAAGGCTGTCTACACTGATTCCAGGTCTTCTGACTTTGAGATTATCGGGCTTTGCCTGGTACAGGGAGAGTCGTGTTGCTGAAAGGGTTGCAGCTGAGGAGCAGAGCCATTTGTTGAGGATGCTGCAGCCCAGGAGCTGAGAGCTCTTTCTAGCGCAGTCACCAGGGAGCTTGTTAAAAACGCACATCATTGGCGCTACTCTGGGGGTTCTCAACCTGGAGGTCTGCAGTGGAGCCGGGGCCAGGCCCCAGAGGGTGGTTGACCGTCTCAGGTTGAGGGCCAGGAGCCATGTTGGAAGAACCAGAGCTATGGGAAGTGCTTCCAAGTTCAGACTCAAGATTTCCTTTCCTCCTGAACTCTCTAAGCTGCAGTAGTGTTCAGTCCTCTGTTCACTGGCGTTGTTAGCTGTGTCCATGTCCTCTCATGCGGAGGGCAGGCATCCCTTTTTTCTCATCTCAGTATTTCCCAGCTCCGTAAAGGCTGTGTTTGCAAAACAGATGAACTGAGGAATAAAAGAGGCTTTTATTCTTTTACTTCTTATTCACAGTGGAACTTTAAGAAGTTCTGTTGAGGCAGGTGTTTGGTGCAGTGATGAAGGCACACTCCATAACAGCACCTGAGCCTGAGTCCTGGCTCTGCTTCTGATTCCGGCTTTCTGCCATTGTGCACCCTGGGAGGCAGCAGGGGATGGCCCAAGTACTTGGGTCTCTGTCATTCATGGGGGAAGCCACTTTGAGTTCTTGGCTTCTGGCTGCTTCTTGGCCCAGCTCCAGCTGCTCTGGACATTTGAGGAGTGAACCAAGAAATGGAAGATTCTCTCTCTCTCTTTCTCTCTCTCCCCCCCTCTCTCCTCTCTCTCATTGTCTGGCTTCCTTTCAAATAAATAAAAATGTAAATAAAGTTTTAAAAACTCTGTAGGAATTTCTGTGTTGATGCAGCAACCTCTTGTGTGTATTGGGAGATTGTCGAAGCTGTATGCATGTAGTAAACTTACATAACATTGAAAAAACATTAGTTATTCTAAAAGTTGAGTGAAGGCATGATGAGGATTAATTTGAAAGCACAATATCTAGTACTTCATGCTAGACATTGGATGGTGTGTTGGGTTCTTGCTGTAATCTCTCTATAACTGAATTGGGATGGCCTAGGTACTCCTTATTGATGAGCTGCTCTGGTAACCTTGGGAAACCCATTTGGGGCAGAATTTGGCAGTATGAGTTTCTATGGGATGTCTCATGGTGCACACTACAGGTTGGCTGGGTCAAACACCTTTGTTTAGTAAGCTGTGCTTAAGTTAGCAGTGAGGCAAAGTCATTATCAGTGTTGGTGGTTGTAATTGGGTCTCTCGTACATCCCCACTCGCAACACGTCCCAGGGAGGACCCTCATGGACAGACCGGCAGAGGGCCACGTGGAAGACACTGACCTGGAAGGCCATGTAGATTTGGTTCGTCAAGGGTTAACTGATTGACTCTTGAACACCTGTCAAGCTTTGTCCTTGTAAAAGAAAAGAACATCATGGAACATCAGGAAGTACATGGAAGTACGTGGTGTACGCTGTCCTGGAAGGAACAGTGCTGTCGTACTCAGGGGAGCTTGTAGATCAGAAAGCGAGATGTGGGGACGGGAAGAACAGGACTGTAAAAGTGGGTCAGAGCTGTTTGTAATGATCAAAAGATAGCCCTCCAGATGCAGCGCTGTCCTGCCTAAGATGAGCTCACCCTCTGCGGGAGTGTTTGGGCAGTTGGTAGGTTTTATACTCTCTTATAGGAGTTATTAACGTGGCAATAACGGTGTTCTTCCGGTGGCTTTGAATTGAAGAAGCAAAGTAATAAGGAATAAAAAGGACGACAGAAGGATTGTGCATGTGCTGCATTTTATAGGGAGATTTAGAAATGTAGAAAGATGACTGTAAACTGGAGAAGAGTGTGGTGGGGCTGCTGGTTAGCAGAAATGGATGATGTGAAGGATCAAGGCTAATTAGAAGAAATGTCATATAGGAATTTTTTAAAACAATATTCAAGTTTATTAAACAAATTTTAAAAAGTTGTATGAAATGTTTAACTTCCATCAGCTTCAAGGTTTATGTTTCTCCCAAATTTTGCATATAACTGAACTTTCAAATCTGCTGACACCTGTTGAATTGATTCCACTCTGGATTCTAAGCTGCCAATTTCTTCTGGCAAATTTTTCTTTGCCTCTTCTAACATTTCCTGTGTTTCTGCTTGCGAGTGGCTGATGAAAGCATCACCCATTTGATAAGGAATCATTAAGCAGTCGTCACCTCAAGCCTGATGTCATCACAAGCATCTTCTACATTCTGGACTTGTTTTTTACTTGTACTTCTTCCTTTAGCTCTGTGATTCTACTCGTATTCCTTGAAAAATTGTTTACCTTTTGTTGATCTTCAAAAGTAGCATTGACATCTTCTGCAGCCGCCTTCTTCATGGTGGCTGCCATCTTGGGACTGGGCTACGAGGCTAGGTGGGGAGGGCTGCAATGGTGCAGTCACCCGCAGGCCCCTCTCACGGCCTATGTCTATGAATTCAGAGAACCATATACTGATCCTCAGACCTTGGGCAGTGGCAGCAAAACATTTTAAAAATTACTTCTTAAGTGAGGCAAGCCAAGAACATACAGTCATCCCATGGTATCTGTGTGGGCTGGTTCTAGGATCCCCCATGGATACCAAAACCTGCTATGCCCAGGTCACTTACATAAAATGGCATATGGCAGTGGGCATTAGGCACAGTGGTTTAGATACCACTTGGAGTGCCCAAATCCCATACGACAGTACCTGGGTTCAAGTCCTGGCTCCACTTCATTCTCCAGTTTCCTGCTGATGCATACCTGGGAGGCAGCAGGTGACAGCTCAAGTACTTGAGTGCCTGCCACTTACATGGAGACCTAGATTGAGTTCTGGTCTCCTGACTTTGGCCTGGTGCAGCCCCAGCTGTTGCAGGCATTTGGGAAGTGAACCAGCAGATGGATGATCCCTTCTCCTATCCCCACCTTCCCCCTTTTCCTGTCTCTCTCTTTGCCTTTCAAATAAATTAGAATATTTTTAATTTAAAAATAATGGTATATGTGCATGCAATCTACATAATTTGTCTCATATAATTTAAACTATCTCTAAATTACTTATAATACCTAATATGGTGTAAATGATAAAAATCTCTATTCAGCACAGATCCAGGGTTTGTTCTTAATACTTTTTATCTGCAGTTGGTTGAATCCATTAGTGTGGATCCTATGGGTACACAGGTCTGGCTATAGTTAGAGAAGGCCTGACTGATGTCAGAACTCCTTCTTTATGCAATGACATTATGATGAGAAAAGCAGCATTCATATTAGGTAGAGTAATTAGAAGTAGAGCTACCCTAATTCTTGGGAAAGGTGTAGGGGAATGTTTGGTAGGGATGTCTAGCACAAGATGTAAAGTTGAAAGGAGAGCGTGAGTTATGTGGGAGTTAAATATAAAAGCCAGAGGTATTGCTGACCTGTTTCTTCTCCAGGAATTGTGGTCAAGACCATCGATGACATTAAGTCATCACTTACTCTGGCCTGAGAAGACTGAGAATCCTGCTCTCAGAGTGCCTGGGACAAGTGGACCTGGTGCTGGTGCAGCGTAGATGCGCTGTCGCTGAGAATGCTTTCCCTGCCTGTCCTGTCACCCTGAATGGTGGAGAAGAGGAGGGAGTCAGCACGTGGCCTTGCATCTTCATAGGTAAAAGCACCTGAATGGAAACCCATAGTCTAGTGGAGATAGAGTCCCCTGTATAGGCTGAGATCGACAGAAGCAGCAGAAATAAGTGTCTCTGAACCCAGATTGTGGTCTTGAAATATTACGTCCATTAAAAGAAATTGGGGCCGGCGCCGCGGCTCAATAGGCTAATCCTCCACCTAGCGGCGCCAGCACACCGGGTTCTAGTCCCGGTCGGGGCGCCGGATTCTGTCCCGGTTGCCCCTCTTCCAGGCCAGCTCTCTGCTGTGGCCCGGGAGTGCAGTGGAGGATGGCCCAAGTGCTTGGGCCCTGCACCCCATGGGAGACTAGGAGAAGCATCTGGCTCCTGCCTTCAGATCAGCGCGGTGTGCCGGCCACAGCGCGCCTGCCGTGGCGGCCATTGGAGGGTGAACCAATGGCAAAAGGAAGACCTTTCTCTCTGTCTCTCTCTCTCTCTCACTGTCCACTCTGCCTGTCAAAAAAAAAAAAAAAAAAAAAAAAGAAAAAAGAAAAAAGAAATTGGGCCAAAAATATGCTCATTTGATTTTTGACAAAATCTCAAAAGTAGTTCAAGGGGTAAAGGATGGCCTTTTTTAACATGTGGCGCTGGAATGGGTAAACAGCCACAGACAACAAAAACCCAGCATCTAAAGCAAAACCTAATCAAAAATCACCCACCGAGGACCATTGGCTTAGGACCATTGGCTTAAATATACAATGTAAAACTATGAAACATTTAGAAAAAAACATGGTAGAAAATCTTCAGGATCTAGAGCTAGGCAAAGAATTTTTAAACTTGACAGCAAAAAGGCAATTCATAGTAGGAAAAAAAATGTAAAAAACAGGGTGACTGGCATAAGCACTGACCAGTTGATCAGTGAAACAATAAATTGTCCAGAAGTAGACCCCACGCTCCCATCATTTGATTTTTGACAAAAACACCAATGCAACCCAATAGAGAAAAGAGACTTTTCAACAGAAAAGGAAGAAGGCCCAGGAGTCAGTAATTAAAAAAACAACCCAATTAAAAATAGGTGAAAGATTTGAACAGGTATTTCAGGAAGATATAGGAGTGGCTATATGTGTGTGAAAAAAGTGCTGAATATCACTAGTCATGAGGGAAATGCATATTAAAACCAACATGATACACCACTATACCCTCGCCAGAATGGTAACATTAGAAAGATGGACAGCAACAAATGGTGAAGTTGTGGAGCAGCTGCATTCTTTTTTTTTTTTTTTTTTTTTTATTTTTGACAGGCAGAGTGGACAGTGAGAGAGAGAGACAGAGAGAAAGGTCTTCCTTTGCCGTTGGTTCACCCTCCAATGGCCGCCGCGGCCGGCGCGCTGCGGCCGGCGCACCGCGCTGATCCGATGGCAGGAGCCAGGAGCCAGGTGCTTTTCCTGGTCTCCCATGGGGTGCAGGGCCCAAGCACCTGGGCCATCCTCCACTGCACTCCCTGGCCACAGCAGAGGGCTGGCTTGGAAGAGGGGCAACCGGGACAGAATCCGGCGCCCCGACCGGGACTAGAACCCGGTGTGCCGGCGCCGCTAGGCGGAGGATTAGCCTAGTGAGCCGCGGCGCCGGCCAGCAGCTGCATTCTTACAGATTCTTTCTGGAAGTGTAAAATGGTCCGACTTTTTGGGAAAGGACCTATTTCACTCCTAGGTATTGCTGAAGAGACATTAAAACTTACAGCTACAAAAGTACTTTTAAAAGAATATTTACAGCAGCCTATTCATCATAGCCCAAACTGAAGCAGTTCAGCTTCCCACCATAGGAAAACTGACTTTTTAAAAGAACGGTGGTATATTAATATACTATGTACTACTACTCAGCAATAAAAAGACATTAACTATAGATATAGGCAACAAAGCAGATGGATCTCAAAACTGTTAGACTCAGTGAGAAAAGCCTTACACCAAATTCAACACACTGTATGACTCCCTTTATATGAAATTCTAGGATGAAACTAGTCTGTGGTGGGAAGTGAGAGCAGTGGTTGCCTCTTGTGGTTGGATTGGAATTAGGAAGAATTAGGAGAGAATGTTCTGGCATATTCTGTTTCTTGATGAGGGCTGGATTACAGAGGTGACCACGTTTGTCAGAGTTCTGAGTTTGCACACTATGCTATGTCCATACCGAGGACTGCTACTCAGCATTATAAAGGAATCAACTCTTCAGACACACAACAAATTGGATGAATCTCCAGGCATGAAAAAAAATCACAAAGTACAGTTTACATAAGGTCTGTGAAAGGGCAGTTTTAGAAATGTAGAGCATATTAATGGTTAGGTGAGGGTTGGGAGGCAGAAAGGAGGTGGGTGTGGTTATGAAAGGGCAGCACGAGGGGTCCTCGTGTTAGGACTCTGCAAAGGCTCTGGTAGTGCTGATGACACAACCTGCGTGGCTAATGAAACTGCAGAGAATGTCATAGACACATGAGCACAAGCGGGGGCAGTCTGAGATGGCAGATGCTTGCAGGGTCACTGCTGGTTGTGTTCTGCAGCTTTTTAAAATGTTGCCCCCCAGGGAAACTGAGCAAAGCATTCGTGGGAAATCCCCCCATGTTCTCTCTTAGAGGCTGTGTGTGAATCTATAATTACCTCTATAACGTTATTTTTAAAATAGCTTCTTAAAGAAATGTCTGATACCATGTCTGGGCAGGAACCCCTGGGCATACCAGATAGTAAGAAAGGTATTGACAATTACTGGGGTTGTTTCACAAGGGCTGAGGAATCAACTTGAGGCCAAAGATGGCTCAGTTGAACTTGAGTAAGAAGAGTAATCTCAAAGAACTGAAACCCATAAAATATGCCTAAATCCGTGAATTCATAATAATAGTTTTAAAAGCACACACACACACATACACAATATTACTTCCCAAAAATAGCAGAGAACTAATTCATTACCTTAAAGGCAGAAATGAAAGTCAGTCTGGTGTTTCCTGTATGTGCTAAACCACTGGGTAACCAACAGTAGATGAAGGGAAGCAGCTCCTTGTAAAGTTATTTCAGCTGATAAATCAAAGCGAATGATGCGGTTAGAACAGCACATGTTGTTTCCTCTGAAGAATCTGTGCGTGCATCTAGGCAGTGAGCACCACTGAGCACTCACAGCAAAAAGGCAGCCAGAAGTACGCTTCCTGATACAAAGGTACGCTGCTGTTGGGTCCAGTCGGAGTCTGGTCACGCCTCCGAGTCCACCTGCCAATTTGCAAGGAACACTGTTGATTGGGGAGCAGATTGAACACTCCTGTGAGTGCGTGTGTGATCAGCAAAATTTGGACTGTGAGAAACTGGCCAAACGGGGCAGGTTCTTCAACAAACAGATTGTGAAGAAAGAGAAGGGGGACGTACAGATGAAATGAGACTCAAAAGGCCTGTCAAGCTAAAAACCTGAGGACAAAACAAAGCCTACAGTATGTAAGAGTGGGTGATAAAACCTCAGAGAAATGCAGGAGGTGAGAAGTGATCACTTCCTGATCACAGAAATCAGAACTACGGAGCGGGATGTGATGGGGTAGATGGAGAAGCTTTCAGCGACGGGCAAGATCCTGTTTGTTTTTTATCTAAGCTGAGTGTGAGCAGGATGTTCGCCTTATCAATGATTCCGGAAACTGTCCTTTTGCTTTGTGTACTCTGTTGTATTTTATGTTTTAAAAATGCGTGATGGAGCTATTCCAGAGAAGGCACCGGGTTCAGAGGAGAGGATAAGGAAGGCGAGGGCAGGGGGAGGGGGAGTGACACGAGGCTGGAGAGAAAGGGGGACAAGCTCATGACTCTGCTCGGGGCTTGATCCCGGAAGCCCTGGGGGAGCCGCTGACAGGTGACAGGATTCGATTTGTATTTTAGGAAGATCCCTGTGGCAGCTGTCAGATGGACTGGATGTGGGCAGGACTGGCTCCAGGGAGACCAGTGAAGAGTCTGTTGCTGTGATCCAAACTATAGAGAGACCAGAAAGTAAGGCCAGAAACAGCGCCTCACCAGTGACCAAACACCTACCTCTTAGTGGGATCTTTGGATGAGAAATTTTAATTTTGATAGACCAGTTTGTTTTGTCAGTTATTTCATAGTTAGTGCTTGAAAATGTCTCCTAAGAAATCTGCCCATCCTGAGGTTACAAATAAATTTTTCTGCATTTTTTTCTAGAAGCTTAATAGGTTTAATTTTTATGTTTAGGTCTACAACCAAACTTGAGCTAGTTTTGGTGTATTGTGTAAGATGTGAGTCAAGATTCATTTTTTCCCAGATGCTATCAAGCTGTACCATGTGCCTGGCAAAGTTTTTGTTGGAAGGCTTTTCTTTACTTACTGGACTATATTGATCCTTTGTCAAAAGTCAGTTGACTGATGGATGTATGGTTCTGTTTAAGGATTCTGTTTTCCTTATACCATTATTAGACTGTCTTATGGCTGATACATTGAGGATGTCTAGATTGCCCTTTTTTTTTTTTTTAAGATTTATTTATTTTACTTGAAAGAGTTACAGAGAGGCAGAGGCACAGAGAGAGAGGGAGGTCTTCCATCTGCTGGTTCACTCCCTAAATGGCTGTAATGGCCAGAGCTGGGCCAATCCGAAGCAAGGAGCCAGGAGCTTCTTCCTGGTCTCCCACATGGGTGCAGGGGCCCAAGGACTTGGGCCATTTTCTGCTGCTTTCCCAGGCCATAGTAGAGAGATGGTTCAGCAGTGGAGCAGCCAGGACTTGAACCAATGCCCATACAGGATGCCCACACTGCAGGCGGCAGCTTTACCCACTATGTCACAGTACCCCTCTCCTTTTTTTTTTTAGATGCAGAGAGAAAGAAAGAGCTGCCATATATGGGTTCATTTCCCAAATGCCCACAGTGGCCCCTAGTTGAGCTAAAGCTGAGAATTCAGTCCAGGCCTCCCATATGGGAAGCAGAGACCCAACCACTTGAACCATCATCACCTGCCACCTTCCAGGGTGCACATTAGCAGGAAGCTCCAGTGTGGGATGCAAGCATCTTAACCAGCTAGCCTTATGCCAGCCCCTGTTGTTTGTTTTTAGAGCATGAGATTTACTTTGGTTGGCAGTTAACTCATTGGCAGAGCCTTCTGATCCTGTTGGGCTGGCTTTATTCTCCCTGTCAACTGGAATATGGCAGACCTGTCTGAGACTCCATGAGAAACCTCCATGTTGCCTGGGCTGGGATTCCATTGTTTCCCAGCTCCGCGCTGGCTGGTGTTACCCTTGAGCCCTCAGTCTCAGAGCACGTGATCTCTGCTAGGACCGGTGGAGGTCCTGCCCTGCCATTGGGCAGCCCCACCGCCAGCCAGGAGATGGTCCACCCCCTGCCTGCTCTGGGCTGCTCTCTGGCTTCTTGCCTCACAGATGCCAACCTCGTCAACATCTGAGAACTCAGAATCTGCTCAGTGAGAAAGGTCCCCAGAGTGACAGTTGGGGACGTTCCTGGTACTCGCTGCCTGTGTTTCCTGGCTCCCCAAAATCATAGCCCTGAACCGCTGGCTGTGTGAAGCCTGAAAGCATCGAGAGGTGGCTTCATGTCTTGTCCGGCTGTATGGTTGCTATGACAGGAGAGAGCATCAGGTCCAACTGTTCATCTTGGCCTGAAGCAGAAGTCGGGCTTCAGCATTGGACATGATGTTAAGTTCTTGTTGTCTATGGAATATGCAAGTAGAGACATATAACAGGCCATTGAGTATTCTCTGTGGAGCTCCAGAGAGGTCACTGGGGCAAGGAATCAGATTTTGTGGTTGAAGCCAGGACATTGATGAGGTCAGTCAGCTTCAGAAGGGAAAGAGAATGGGTGGAGGTCTGAGAAAGTGGAGCTAGAGACGTCAGCACCAGGAGGCATCGTGTGACAGAAAGCGCCGTGACCCAGCCGTGTTCCCCTGGGGCAGTGGTGGATGTCGGGAGCCCAGCCTTTTCCCTGCAACTTCTGCGGTGCAGCCGAGGACTTCAGTGTCCCTGGGTGATCGTTACGGAAGAACCTGCCTGCCTAGGCCCACCCTGGTGTCACTCTGTAGAGTTAAAGGCACTGCAGTGTGGAGGAGGCCCAGCACTGCTCGCAGGTATAATCAGGTGTTTGTGTTCCTAGCCTTCTTGGGGTTTAGGTAACTGACACATGTGATCATAAATTGAGAGAAAAATCAAGACCGTGGAGAGCTTAGCAAGTTAAGGTCAGTTGCAGAGTCTGCCCTGTTCCTAGTCTTCATTTCTAGCTGTTGACAGACTGTAGGGTTTTAGGCTGGATTTTGCTCTAGATCAGGGGTGGGGCACATCCAGCCTGCCAAGGCACCCACAGGCAGGGCTCAAAATTCAGTAAGTATAGCAGGCGAATTTTTAAGTTGATAATGTTGTATGGTCCAAGAATAATGTTATAAATATCCAGATGGCCCTTGGCAGAAAAAGGTTCCCTACCCCTACTGGAACATCTCACTCTGCCCTCTTTTTTGTTTGTTTGTTTGTGTAAAGATTTATTTATTTTATTTCAAAAGAAGAGTTAGGCAAAAACAGAGAGAATATTCCATCTGCTGGTGCACTCCCCAAATGGCCACAATGGCCAGAGCTGGACCAATCTGAAGCCAGCAGCAAGGAGCTTCTTCTGGGTCACCTATGTGGGTGCAGGGGCCCAAGTACTTGGGTCACTTTCTGCTTCCTTCCCAGGCACGTTAACAGGGAGCTAGATTAGAAGTGGAGAAGCCAGGTCTTGAACCAGTACCCACATGGGATGCTGGCGCTGCCGGCGGTGGCTTTACTTGCTACGCTACAGCACTGGTCCCAGCCCCCTTGTTTTTCACTTGAAGAAATTGACACTCATAATGAGGTATAAAAAACTGGAGTTCAGTGAAGCCAGGTTATGCCAAGAAGAGAATTTGTTTCAAAGTAGATACCTGATGGCCTTCAAATGGCAAGGATGACACTGAGCTTTGAGAACAAACTGGAGCCATGACCTGCAGTGTTGGAGAGAAACTGGGAGCCCTTTGCTTCTACCATTTTCTCTGCTTATTTCTGTGTCTCTGATTGATTTATCTCACAACGCCTGCCTCCAGGGTACCACTGTTCTCCACACATCTCTGCAGTATAAATCAGACACTAGGGTTCCGTTGGTAACCTGGGACAGAGGCAGGTGTGTGGCGCAGCAGGTTCCGCTGCCTGGGGTGCCTGCATCCCCATATCAGAGTGCCAGTTTGAGTCCTGGCTCTTTTGCTTCTGATTCAGCTTCCTGCTAATCCTACATGCTGGATGATGGATGCTGACTCAAGTACTTGGGTCCCTGCCACCGGTGGGAGACCAGGTTGAAGTTCCAGGCTCCTGGCTTTGGCCTGGCCCAACCCTGGCTGTTGTAGCTATTTGGGGAGTGAACCAGTGGATGGAAGATCTTATCTTTATTTTGTTAGCTCTCGCTCACTCTGCCTTTCAAGGATATTTGATAATAATGATAACCGTGGCAGATCCAGAACCCACAGAATCAGAGCCGACATCAGTCTTTCCTGGGGCTGCCCCCATGGGGAAGCAGTGGTAATACCTGTTCTGGGAGTGAGGGGAGACAGACAGATGGCTCACTGCCACAGTTCTCATTCCTGTTAACTCCAGCGGGAATCTCTTCCCTGGAAGTGCGGGGGATCCAGAGCTTTGAGACCGCAACAGCCAGAGGTGCGTGGGTTTCCTCTGCGTAAAGGAACACACGGTCAGTTACGAGTCACGGGAACCCAAATGACACCATCTTAAGCAAAAGGAGATTTGCTGGAAGGCCACTGGGGCACTTCCCACCCTGAAGGGGGACCTGCATGCCGCAGGGCGTCCTCAGGAATCTGGGGTCCGAGCCTCCAGGCACAGCCCCACACGTCCGCCTTGGTTCATCTTTCATCTGAACTCATTTCTGCTTAGCTCTCACACCCCGAGGTTCTCTCTGCAGGGTGGGGAACCTGGCTGCCCACACTCTGGGGTCATGTCCTTGCAGTGTATGACAAAGCATCTGCCCTGCTGGTTCCCAGAGGAAAATCCCAGGGCAGTATTCTGAGGAAGGGGACGGAGTCCTTCAGTCCCCTAAGACCAGAAGGTGGCAAGGGGTATTTTGAGAAAGGCAATAGTAAACAGGACAAAATGCTCTTTTGTTGTGTGTCCATCTCACAGGTGACCATGGAAGCTGGCGGCCTCCCCCTGGAGCTGTGGCGCATGATCCTAGCCTACCTGCACCTTCCCGACCTGGGCCGCTGCAGCCTGGTGTGCCGGGCCTGGTACGAGCTGATCCTCAGTCTCGACAGTACCCGCTGGCGGCAGCTGTGCCTGGGCTGCACCGAGTGCCGCCACCCCAACTGGCCCAACCAGCCGGACGTGGAGCCTGAGTCTTGGAGAGAGGCCTTCAAGCAGCATTATCTCGCCTCCAAGACCTGGACCAAAAATGCCCTGGACTTGGAGTCCTCAGTCTGCTTCTCTCTCTTCCGCCGGAGGAAGGAACGGCGCACGCTGAGCGTCGGGCCAGGCCGTGAGTTTGACAGCCTGGGCAGTGCCTTGGCCATGGCCAGCCTCTATGACCGAATCGTGCTGTTCCCAGGCGTGTACGAAGAGCAAGGTGAAATCATCCTGAAGGTGCCCGTGGAGATCGTGGGCCGAGGGAAGTTAGGCGAGGTGGCCCTGCTGGCCAGCATTGATCAGCACTGCTCGACCACACGCCTGTGCAACCTGGTCTTCATGCCGGCCTGGTTCTCACCCATCATGTATAAGGTGGGTGGCCTTTCCAGTCCTGACCCCAGGGGCTGGGCCCCTTCTCTGTGGGTTTGTAATCCCCTTATTGTTGGGACTGAGAGTTTATTGCTTGTCCTCTACATACATGCCTCTGAGGTCTAGAGCAGTTGATGGGCACAGGGATCAAGATAGTTCAAAATACTTGTTTTCTCCTTACACGCCTGCATTTAAAAATGAGGCTTGGGCTTAGGGCCAGAATTGCTTCCTAGCTCTTACCTTCCCAGCTGGACTGACTGGAGCCACAGGTGGGACAGTTAGGTGGCAAAGCCAGGGCCTGGGAGCCTGCGTGTGGTGACAGGAAGTAGAGAACGCGTCCGCAGCTTGTGGCAGCATGGCCGGAGAAGGAGCCGTGGGAGAGGCCTGTGCAAGGTCAGGGAAGGCCAGGCTTTCACCAGGATGAGCCATGTCTCAATGGTGACTGCAGAGAGGGTACAGAAATATGAGTCCAACAACTTCCTTCCATGAGCACAGAGCAAAAGAGCAAAGCGCAAATCAAGGGGTTTGCAGTTCCTGGCAGAACCCAGCAGCTTATACAGTGCCTGGAAACCGACTGCCTACTGGGATTACGTACCTGAAAATTAGATACACAATAATTATGCCAGTAAGAATTACATTGCCATTGTCAGGCCAGTAACCATGTAATTCTCTCTTGTGTTTGTAATGGTCGTTAGACCACCAGTCGTTTGTGCTGCACACAGTGTATGCCAGGTAGATGCTGTTCAGCCGTTGTCCCATGCCTGCCTCCTGCCAGAGAGTTAAAGGATAAGGATGGCTCAGAGTGGACATTTAGCCTAGGGGTTAAGACAACAGAGCGCCTGCGTTCAAACCCCAGCTCCAGCCCCCGACTCTGTCTTCCTCCCAGTGGAGACCCTGGGAGGCAGCAGTGGTGATGCAAGTAGCTGGGTTCCTGGACTGAGTTCCTGCCTCCCAGCTTCAGCCCCGGCCAGGGACTATTGCAGGCATTCAGGGAGTGAACCAGCGGGTGGGGGAGCACCCTGTCTCACTCTCCCTTTCAAATAATAAAGAAAAAGAAATAATAAATAATAATAATAATAAAGAAATAATAAATAATAATAATAATATAGAAAAAGAAAAGATGGCTCAAAGGATAGAAGTGTCTGGATTATTAAATGGGATAATGAGATGCTCCCTTGTGTTGTGGTTCAAATATATGTGGTGGAATTTGTGTGAAATCTAGAAACAGTTCTTCAGGAACATAAGCAGCTCACCAAGCTGCTCATCAATCGGGCCAAGAGAGCTGAGGGGCTCAGATGGCTTCTGCTCTGGGGATTAGTACTCCCCACGCCAGCCTCCCGAGGTCCCTCTGCTCGTATGTCCCTGACCATGGCAATAGCAGCAAACTTCTTTTGAGTGCCAGCTTTGTGCCTTGGCATCAGGTTTTGTTAACCAGTAAGCTCCATGCTTCAGACAAGGAAACAAGGTCTTGAGAGGTGAAGCCATTCACACACGGTAACGTGCTCGAAAGAGGCAGGGCTGGGAGCTGTCCGTGTGGTCAGCCTCCAGAGCCTGTGCTCCGAACCAGAGTTCATTCCCTCCCAGCCATGGCAGCGCCTTGCCCCTCTCCTTAAGAGATGGAACTGCTGCCTTTTGCTGTGCCCCCATGGCTGCCAAACAGCTGGACTCGTTCCCAGCACCTGTGGCCAGGCCTCCCCCACTGCCCAGCTCAGCCCTTCCTGGCCTGCACTCTCTTTTGCCAGCGAAGTTAGTACATTAGCCAAAACTGGATCAGAAGTGGAGCAGCTGGGACACACACTGGTGCCCATACGTGATGCCTGCATCACAGGCAGTGGCTTAACCCGTGACACCACAGCATCAGCCCCTCTCCCAAGCATTTCTGACCTCCCCTAGAGAAACCCTCTCCTGTATTAACAGGGCCAACTCCACTGCCCGTTTCCAGCAGGAAAGGAAAGGAGGGAGGGAGTCTCACGAAGCATTCGTGAGTATCAGGAGAATTCACCCCAGAAGTGAGGTTTTTAGGTCATGCTGCGGTGTGTGAGCTTTCCTGCCATCATCCATGCTTGTCCCCCTTCCTTGTTATTAGAAGGATGGAAGGGGGCCAGCTCCAGCCTCCTCCCCTCTGATGTAGAGAGCAGCTTCCTTCTGGGGCGAGTCACACCCATGTGCTGGTGGCAAAGGCTGGTCAGCAGAGTGGATGGCCTTTCCATACCCCACCCTCCTTAACAAGCACCTGGAGGGCCGACCAGTAACACCAGGCTCATCCCTCTTACAGCCTTTTTCCGCTTTTCTTCCCACAGACAACATCAGGTCATGTCCAGTTTGACAACTGCAACTTTGAGAATGGGCATATCCAGGTACATGGCCCAGGTACCTGCCAAGTGAAGTTTTGCATCTTCAAAAACACCCATGTCTTCCTGCACAACGTGCCCCTGTGTGTCCTGGAAAACTGTGAATTCGTGGGCAGTGAAAACAACTCTGTGACCGTGGAGGGTCACCCCTCTGCAGATAAGAACTGGGCCTACAAGTACCTCCTCGGACTGATCAAGTCCTCTCCCAGTTTGCTGCCCACAGAGGACTCTGACTTCCTAATGTCCGTGGACCTAGAGAGCCGGGACCAGGCTTGGAGCCCAAAGACCTGTGACATTGTCATTGAGGGCAGCCAGAGCCCTCCCAGCCCAGCCTCCAGCTCCTCCAAGGCTGGCTCCCAGGAGACAGAGGGAGGCAGCGATGGGGAAAGGGTGGCCCAGACCCCAGACAGCAGCGATGGAGGCCTGAGTCCCAGCGGCGAGGATGAGGATGAGGACCAGCTCACATACAGACTGTCCTACCAGGTACAGGGCCCACGCCCTGTGCTGGGGGGCTCCTTTCTGGGCCCCCCACTGCCAGGGGCATCCATCCAGCTGCCTAGCTGCCTGGTGCTGAACTCACTGCAGCAGGAGCTGCAGAAGGACAAGGAGGCCATGGCATTGGCCAGCTCCGTGCAGGGCTGCCTCATCCGCAAGTGCCTGTTCCGTGACGGGAAGGGAGGCGTCTTCGTCTGCTCCTACGGCCGAGCCAAGATGGAAGGCAACGTCTTCCGGAACCTGACTTATGCAGTGCGGTGTATCCACAACAGCAAGGTGCTGGCCTTTTGAATGCTCGTTCTGCCCATTTTGCAGGGATGGGTTGGAGGGGATCAAGGCTAGAGGCACAGGGATCATGGTCCAGAGACAGAGAAGAGGGTAAGGGCAGCCTGGGGAGGCTTCGATTTCTGGCCTGCGTGGCCAAGGCATTGGCAAGAACGGGAGAGGGGAGGGTGTGGAGAGAAAGAGTGTGTTCAGTTCTGGGCACGTTGAGTTTGGAGCTCCTAGAACCTCTGGTAGAGCCACCATTGTTGCCTGGGTCAGGGTCTTTGGAAGGAAGTGCCCTGACCTGCAAGCTCGGGGACTGTCACTATGTGGGTGGCCAGTGGTGTCGCTGACGAGCAGATGAAGCGGTGTGTGGACAGCTTGAGTAGCAGCCTCTCAGACAGTCGCCACAGGAGGCTTTCTACAGGAGTCATGCAGCCAGAAACTCCTAGTGGAAAAATTGCTGTTAGACTTTTTGGATTTAAAAAAAAAAATGTCCATGGTGTCTCATGAGTCCCAAGCCTCAGGAACAGTTATTTGCAATGTGCCTTTATTACAAGAGGGAGCTGTAGGTAGAAGTGCTGATGAGCGGGGTCTTGGTCCGGGCACCTGTCTGCACCTTCTAGGGCGTCCCCAGCTAGGTGAAGCCTGGTTACTGGAGCACCTAGAAGAAAAGTATCAGCACCCATGACAGCACTGTTTTCTCTTCGTTGTGTGTCTTGTGATTTTAGTTGGGAGGCAGACACCTTGTATAAGACAATAGAGACTGGGGTGTGATTAGCATTTACAGCTGGAGATGGGCACACTTCCTCCTTGCCAGGCCTTGGGGTCAGCGTGGTTGGGAGTGGAGCTGGTGTGGATGGTGACATCATAGTGATTGCCCTCAGAGTCCGGCAGGCACCACGTCCTGCTACCATTGCCTTGCACTGCATTTCTTGGCCTTTGCTCTGCCCTTTCACCTGCTCCTAAGAAGGTCTCTGTCCCTGCCTTTGCCCCCTCTATCCCCGACTCCCTGTGACTTGTTTCTCTGCACTTGTGAGCCTGGGTGACAGCGTATCTGTTGTCTTGCTCCAGGCTTAGTCAAGGTAGGTGCTGTGTTCGTGAGTCTTGGGGCTGGGGCTTTGTCAGTAATCCTGCCTCCGCCCGAGCTCTGATAATGTGAGCCTGAGGTATGTCCAGTCTTTGGGTGCCACAGGGTCTGCTGCCCTCCTGCAGCTGCCTTACACTTAGTCTGCAGGCAGGTTAGGGGGGAGAGTCCCACAGGGTCCTACTGCCTTTCCTGGAGGAACTGCCAGACTTGCCCCAAAGCCTGCACTGTGAGGCCTTGCCTGCCCAGAGTCGTTCTCCATGAGCACCTGCTGAGGTCCTTGGAGAAGCTGGTAGGTGCTCTCACGCCCCATGGATGGCCTGCAGCGAGCAATCAGTGGTGCTAGTGGGCCTCTTCTCACTGCGGGTGTGCTGCCTGCGTCTGTTGAGCCAGCTCCCACTCCCTCGGTCTCTCTGAGGGCGCCTGTCTCTCCTCAGATTTCAGGCCAGCTTCTGGATGGGCTCCAGAAAGGCTGTGGCTG
This sequence comes from Oryctolagus cuniculus, assembly GCF_964237555.1. Classification (NCBI taxonomy): domain Eukaryota; kingdom Metazoa; phylum Chordata; class Mammalia; order Lagomorpha; family Leporidae; genus Oryctolagus; species Oryctolagus cuniculus. Next base: position 200,332,443 of record NC_091432.1, on the reverse strand, counting down.
TGCATGGTAACTTCTGCTTTTCTTGTTGTAAGCGTGGGAGCAGGGTTTTTCCAGCTTTTTCCATCCTCAGCAGAGACTGAGACCTCCTTGAAATTGTGCTTTTGTTCTCCTTCTGTCCTCCTGGAATTTTATCCTAATGCACTGTGTTGTTTATTAGTAATATGCACTTTATCCTAGTGTAGTATGTGTGTGAATATCCTATTGCTTAAAACATCACAAACATAACCCCGGGCTTTTGGTGTACTTACCAGATACAGAGTATGCAGTCGCCCCAGCACATGGCAGGGGATTGGCTGCAGGATTCCCCCCAGGACAAATCTGTGGATTTGTCCTAGCATATACAATGGTGTGGTGTTTGCACATAACCTGTGCACACCCTCTCATGTAATCTAAATCATCTCTAGGTTACTTGTAATGCCTAATACAGTGTAATCTATGTAAACAGTTGCTACACTGCCATGCTGAGGCGCTAATGCCAAGGAGAAAATAAGTCTCTCCATGTCTAGCACAGACACAGGGAGTTCCAGATACTTCCGTCTCCAGTGGGTTGACTCCATAGGTGCGGAAGCTGCAGGTGCAGAGGTGCTAAGCTGGGTGCCTGGTTGTAGTCCCTGTTTAAAGGAGGCTTCCCGTATCTGTATTTCTAATTGTCCTTGGTTTGGAGCCCCAGTGGCTTTTCCACCCCAGATAACACGTAAAGAAGGATGGGGCAAGTGTTGGCTTTTGACCCCATGAAAGGGCATGTGGGACGAGGTCCCTTCTCTCAGTGCGTGCTCAGGCAGGTGCGTTTCAGTGAGGGTGCAGCTGGAAGTGCTGCCTCTGCAGCTGGATTCCATTAAAAGTAGCTGAGCCTGTGGAGCCCTGGGGAAGGCACCGTGCAACTCATTGCCTACAGCTTGAACTCCACTAAATCCCTTCTCCGAGCTTCCATTCTGTCCACCATCTGGAGATGCTGCTTGCAAGTTGTGATGGGGACCCAGGCTAAGCTTGGGTCCAGGTTTTAGTACAGGACTGGTGTGAAGTTACTGAAGAACCTGGGGGGCAAAGCCAGACAGGGCACAGAGGTTGTCATGTCCCCGGAGCTGGTGCGGGAAGGGGGCCGGGGCACTCCCCTCGCGCCAAGCCCAGCATGAAGGGAATGGGTGGCGGAAGGAGAAGACTCGGGCGCTGCCCCCGTGGATTCTGAGACCACCGTGGTGACAGACACCGCCGCCTCTGCCCTCTGCCCAGATCGTGATGCTCAGGAACCACATTCACCGCTGCCGCGCCTCGGGCATCTTCCTGCGCCTGGAAGGCGGCGGCCTGATCGCCGGCAACAACATCTACCACAACGGCGAGGCTGGCGTGGACATCCGAAAGAAGTCCAACCCCCTCATCCTGGTAGGTCCCCGAAAGCTTCGCTGAGCACACAGAGGTGAGGGTGGCCCCTGCTCTGCTCTGCGTCCCTCCTGGTTTCTCCAGGCGTTGGCAGTGACTCTGGACAAGTCGTTCCCCAGCCTCCCATGAGGGAGGAAGAGGCCCTCCCTCTGCTCTCGTGTGCTGTGTTGGCTTTGAGTTTGATAAGAATAAGGATAGAGGGCCAGCGCTGTGGCATAGTGAGCTAGGCCTCCGGCTGTGGTGCCGGCATCCCATGTGGGCGCCGGTTCACGTCCTGGCTGCTCCTCCTCCGATCTAGCTCCCTGCTGTGGCCTGGGAAAGCAGTAGAAGATGGCCCCAGAGCTTGGGCCCCTGCACCCACTTGAGAGTCCCAAAAGAAGCTCCTGACTCCTGGCTTCAGATCAGCTCAGTTCTGGCCATTGAGGCCAATGGGGGAATGGACCAGTGGATGGAAGACCTCTGTCTCTGTCTCTGCTTCTGTCTGTAACTCTGTTTCTCAAATAAATAAATGAAATCTTTGAAAAGAAAAAGAAAGCACCCGTTCCTGAAAATGGCTTGTATAAATAAATAAAGTAAGGATGGACATCCGCCCCAGATTCAGATCCATCCACTTGGAGCTGAGTCCAGAAACAACCCTCCACGTTAATTCACTCTTTTCTGTAAACGGGGCATTTAGGATCTTTAGCTTTTTGGTTTTTTAAAAGATTTATCTATTTATTTGAAAGGCAGAATTATAGAGAGAGAGAGAGGAAGAGACAGAGATCTTTCATCTGCTGATTTGGTCCCCAAATGACCACAATGGCCAGAGCTAGGCCATTCTGAAGCCAGGAGTTTCCTCTGGGTCTGCCATGTGGGTACAGAGGCCCAAGCACTTGGACCATCCTCCGCTGCTCTCTCAAGCCCATTAGCAGGGAGCCAGGTTGGAAATGGAGCAGCCAGGATTCTAACAGGTGCCCACATAGGACGCCAGCACTACAGGAGGCAGTTCTACCCGCTGTGCCACAGCGCTGGCCCCGGGATCTTTAATTCTAAAGTTGTTATTCATGGGCACTGTGAATTTTTGCATATTGAGTTTGATTTCACACCAGTGTGGAAACCACTTCAAATGCTGTAATCTGAGCAGTGTCATGAGAGACCAACCTCTTTTCTACTCGGACTTTTCTGGAAACACACGTTTCCCAGAAGTTGGGAACTATGACAGTCTTTATATGAGCTTAGAAAAATTATAGCTGCCCTTAACGTGTAATGTTTATGGGATGACAGATACTCTCCTTTATAGATATTTAATTATTGTTTAATCCTCACACAGCCTCCGAAGGAGGATTATTAGCTCCATTTTATAGGTGAGGACGTTGAAGCAGGAAAGAGGCAGGGGACCTTGCTCAAAGTCGTACAACTGCCTGAATCCAGGCAGCCTGACTCGGGCTGATGTTCTTAAGCCTTTCGAGCCACGACCTCCCTGAAAGTGCAGAGAGAGGATTCCCAGCTGTATTTAAAGACTGTCCTCTGCCGGGCCCTCCCCTTGCTGTGTTCTGCCATGCAGCTGGTGGTTGGTACATGGCCTTGGCCTGGGAACCGGTTGCCCCCCTTGCCAAGAGATGAGAGGAATCTGCCTTCCCCAGACAGAGGGACAGAGGGAAGCAGGCCAATTGAGCAGGTGGAGAGCAGGGAGGGGAAGCACATTTCAGTCCTGGCTTTGTGAAAGGCTGTGCCATTGCACATGTCTCTCTCTCTCTCAGCTTGCTTCCGTGTTTTTTTGTTTTGTTTTGTTTTTTGTTTTTTTTTTTTTTTTTGGACAGGTAGAGTTATAGACAGAGAGAGAAAGGTCTTCCTTCCATTGGTTCACCCCCCAAATGGCCACTATGGCCGGCGCTGCACTTATCCAAAGCCAGGAGCCAGGCGCTTCCTCCTGGTGTCACATGCAGGTGCAGGGCACAAGCACTTGGGCCATCCTCCACTGCCCTCCCGGGCCACAGCAGAGAGCTGGACTGGAAGAGGAGCAACCGGGACTAGAACCCAGCGCCCATATGGGATGCTGGCACCGCAGGCGGAGGATTAACCCAGTGAGCCATGGCGCCGGCCTCTCGGAGCTTTTTAACCCTGCAAGGGACTTCTCTCAGGCTGTGGTTGCCCTGGCGAGTCTGCCAGATCATTTGGGGAAAACCTGGAAAGGGAGAGAGTGAGGAGATGTTGAAAACATGCTAGAATTTTGTTTCTGTAAAATCACACCCTGGTTTAAGTGTGGGATTAGGTTTTGGCTGTATAGAGGGAGGATTTTATTATAATTTACTATAATCTAAAAGATTAATTCAAGGGCAGGCACTCGGTGCTGTGGTTGAGATGCCCGTGTCCCACATCAGTGCTGGGTGCTCGTCCTGGCTCTGCCCCAGGCCAGTTTCCTGCTGGTGTGCAGCCCAGGAGCAACAGAGGATGGCTTATGTAGTTGGGTCCCTGCACCCACCCTGGATTGAGTTCCTGGCTCCCGGACATTTGGGGAGTGAACCAGTCCACTTGCACACACGCACTCTCCTCTCTCTCTCTCCTCCTCTTCCTTCTCCTCTCCCTCCCAAATAAAATAGTTTTTCCAGTGGTAAAATAAAGTCAGTGAGCAAAGCAACTACCTGGACCAGGAGACAGAAAACTAGTTTCAGACATTGCTCTGTCACAAATGGACAATGTAATCCTGGACATTTCCCCATTTGTTTAAGGAGGTATTAGAAATGAATGTCTCTGAGTATCTTGCAGTTCCTAAACCTTCTGTGACCTTCTGCCCCATGGTACAGCTAAGCCCCAAGCACCTGCATCTTCCCACAGGCCTCCCCATGCATGAGAAGTAAAGACCAGAAGCCACTGGCTCTCCCTGGATGTGTCCCGCCTTGGGACTGGACTTGGCCAGCATTGTGCTGCCCCTCCCTGGGAGGTGGGCTCTGGGGCCTGGGAGATGGGGCCTGGATGGCTGCTGTGTGAATCATTCAGTCTGGCCCTGCCAAGGCCACCACAGGCAGGACTCAAAATTCAGTAAATCTATAGCAGGCCAATTTTTAAGTTGATGATTTTATATGGCCCACAGATGATGTTACAGATATCCAAATGGAAGAAAAAGGCTCCCACCCCTGCTTTAGAGGGTCAGAAACTTTCAGCAGCCTGCCTTGCAGAGGAAGTGCCAAAGCCCTGGGCAAGCAGGTACCTCCGTAGCACATCCTGAGAGGCCAGGCACAAAGACTCCCATCTCCACATTGTCCCCGTGCACACCTGTGCAGGAAGGGCAGGGCCACAGCGGGTGTGTCCCCTCAGTCACGGCTGGGGTCTTCCCAGTGACAGTCTTCTCTCTGCTTTGTTGATCCTGGCGCCTGGCAGCATTGTGAGCCCGTGGTTGCGCAGCCTGTGGCTCTGTGGCATGTCTGATGTGTGTTCCATGGCGTCTCACTTTCACTTGCAGTGTAACCAGATCCACCATGGCCTTCGCTCTGGCATTGTGGTCCTCGGCAATGGGAAAGGCGTCATCCGGAATAATCAAATATTTTCCAATAAGGAGGCCGGAATTTATATCCTGTACCATGGAAACCCAATCGTGAGGTATGTGCTGCCGTCCCTTGGCTGTCTCGCTGGTCAGTGGCCCCGTTGTCCTCTGCCCTGTTTCCTGCACTCCCTCTTTCCTCATTTGAAAATGACTGTGCACGTGCAAGGGAAGCAGACACTTGCCTCATCCCACTGCAGTGGCACAGCTGCCTTGGTGCTCTGTCCATCCACAGATGTCACTGGGCACCTCTCCCGAGGGCTGACAGACGTGGGCAAGGACCAGGTCTGATCCCTAGGAGGACTTCCATGTACAGACATAGTCTGGGTCAGGGGTGCTATGGCGATGTCCACTCACTGGACAGCTACTGTCTGTTGATGGTGGCCTCCTGGGAGGCTGTGTTAAGATCCTGGAGCTACGTCGGCCTAGCATGAGAGTGTGCTATGATGAGTTAGTGATGTGAGTCGTAGCTGGGAGGAACAGCGGCAGTACAGGGACCCTGTGTCTGCCATCCCACTAGAGGATGAGGCAGACTGGCAGACTCCATCCCATTGCTTCCAAAAGCATTCTGACTGGGTGGATGTGGGAAGGCCTCAGTTAGGAGGTTGCATTAGAGTCACACTTTGGACTATGGTTAGGACTTGGAATCTCATAGAGCCGGTGAGGGCAGGGGCCATTCCTAAGAAAGGAAACCACATGACCCGGGTTGCAGGTCAGCAAACAGTCCCCCATGGCTCAGGAACAATCCTGATAAAAATGGTGACATTGGTGTACGTTGAAAGTGTCCTAAAATAATCTTGGGCCCCATGTCACCGCTGTGTGACCTTATACCCCCATGGCACAGCAGAGTAGAAAGTGATAGACAGGCTTGGGCCAGCTGGGAAAGGCCTGATGGCAACCAAGCTGAGGACAGTGGAGTTTATTCTGTCTACACGGTGGGTGATTACTGTTTTTTTTTTTTTTTTTTTTAAGATTGAATTATTATTTCTTTATTTGAAAGAGTAAAAGAGGGAGAGGAAGAGCGAGAGAAAGCCTCCATCTACTGGTTCACTCTCCAAATACCTGCAACAGCCAGGACTTGCCCAGGCCAAAGCCAGGATCCAGGAACTCTCCATGTGGATGGCAGGAACCCAAGTACCTGGGCCATTATCTGCGTCCTCCCAGGCATATTACAGGAAGCTGGATCAAAAGCAGAGTAGCTGGAACTTGAGCCAGGCACTCTGATATGGGAAGTGAGTGTCCTAAGCAACAGTTTAACCCACTGTGTCACGACGCTGGCAGCCACTGAGCAGAGGCCTCCCACGGGTGTGTCTGTGCCCTAGGAAAATACTTGGTATTTGGGACAGCGTTGTGGTGTAGTGGATTAAACTGCCGCCTGCATTGCAGGCGTCCCATATGGGCACTGGTGTGTGTCCTGGATGTTCTACTTCCGATCCATCTCCCTGCTAATGTGCTTAGGAAAGCAGTAGAGGATGGCCCAAGTGCTTGGGCCCCTGCACCCACATGGGAGACCTGGATGAAGCTCCTGACTCCTGACTCCAGCCTGGGTGAACCATTGTGTCCATCTGGAGAGTGACCCAGTGGGTGGAATATCTGTCTCCCTCTCTCTGGCTCTCTCTATCCCTCTGTAGCTCTGTTTCAAATAAATTCAAAAAAAAAAAAAAAAAAAAAAAAAGCTGGCCATGATATGCAGCAGATCTTCCAAGGTTTCCTTGTATTCTGTGTGTACTTTTGTGGCCTTTATCACTTTGGAAAGTGACTTTTTTTGATATACCATAATTTCTAAGCCAGTTCTATTATTTTTAGGCAGATGTTGTCTTTCTACTGCTAGACACTAGCTTATTGATAGTAATTTGTGTTCATAGAGCTATTTTCCCTTCTATTGCCTTAAGGGTATATGTTTGTATGTATATGTGTTGATTGATATGTGATTTATTTGTTTTGTTTTGTTTTTTTTTTAAGAATTATTTATTTACTTGAAAAGCAAAGTTACAGAGAGAGACAGAGAGGTCTTCCATCTGCTGATTCACTCCCTAAATGGCTACAGCAACCAGAGATGGACCAGGCCAAAGCCAGGAACCTGGAATTCCATGTGGGCGGCAGGGGACCCAGTACTTGGGCCATCATCTGCTGCCTTCCCAGGCCATTAGCAGGGAGCTGAATCAGAAGTAGAACAGCCGGGACCTAAACCGGCACCCACATGGGATGCCAGTGTCACAGGTTACAGGCTAACCTGCTGTACCACAGCACCAGCCCACATATTGTATATTTAACACAGATGTAAGTTAGTTCATATAAGGGGCCAGCAGCATAAAAACTGTATCAGCGCAGTGTACTCCATGGAGCTCACCGTCACCACGGCAGCCTCCCTGGGTCTCCATGCCACATGCCAAACCAGCTCAGCCACAGTTTGGGCTGAGTGTGGGGGAAGGGCATGTGGGGAGCTGATATTTGCTTAAAGGAGAAACAGGATTTTATGGCTGGGAAAGGCATTCGGGCCCAGTGGCAGCGAAATTCAGAGTATGTAGAGACACACGATCCTCTGGGAGACGGTGCAAGGACAGCTTGCTGCCAGAGCACACAGGGCCCGAATGCTAGCTGTGGGAGGCAGAATACTGACTCGTCCCCGGAACCAGAAACTGCTCTCCTTGACCCGGCAAGAGGAGCTTTCTAGATGGGATCGGATTAATCAGGGACTGACTCTGGATTATCGCATGGTCTCAGTAGAGCAGCAGAGGTCCTCGTAAGAAGGGAGCAGGAGGAGACGGCAGAAGCAGAGGTCAGAGTGATGAGGCCATCAGCCAAGAAATGGGGCCAACCTCTAGACGCTGGAAGTGACAGTGAACCAAGTCTCCTCATTGGACTTCTAAACTCCTGCCCTGGGAAACAAGTTTGTGCTGTTTTGAGCCACTAGCACCGTGGTAGTTTGTGATAGAAACAACAGGAAACTAATACACCCGGCTTCTTGGTTTGGACCTCACCTTGTGGTGCTCGGGAACCGCTGGAGGGCTTGAATGAGGAATAGCGTCATCAGATCAGTGACCTGGGTTTTAAAACATCATCACCTTGAAAGGAAAGGTTGTGTGCTTTCTTCCAGCAGTTCTTTGTGATGGGGAGCAGGAGTCTAGGGGAGGATTCAGAAGGAAGACTGAGATCCATCCCCACAGTGACCTGCAAGGAGAAAACCACAGCACATGTCTTTGCCACTGAGATTTATGGAACCTGTTGTGCTTTTCTTTTTGCCTTGGCTACAAGGAAGCACAGGGCTCAGCCTGCTCACCTGCAGTAAATGTCCTGTCCTTGGTTGTTGGTGCTCCAATCGGTCCCCTTCTAGGTGTTGTCTATTTCTCCTTTATTTTGCCTTCTCGGCGTACAGGTTTCTCCGAGTGGCCATGATCTTTTCTGGAAGTGAGATTTGTACTAAAAACGGATCACCCGAGTGGGCGTTGATGCAGCAGAGAACATGCTGCTTGGGACTCCTGCGTCCCTTATTGGAGTGGCTGGTTCAAGTCCTGGCTCTGCTTCCATCCGGCTTCTTGCTGCTGAGCACCCTGGGAGGCAGCAGCTGGTGACTCGAGTCTGAGTCTCTCCCACCCACGTAGGAGACTCGGATTAAGTTCTGGGCTCCTGGCCTTAGCCTGGCCTAGTCCTGGCTATTGCAAGCATTTGGGAAGTGAACCAGAGTATGGACAATCTCTGTCTTTCTCCCTCTGTCATTCTTCCTTTCAAATAAAATGAGGGGGGGGGGAATATACGAGCCATGCATTTGCTGCCTGTGGCCCAGCTGTCTAAGATGTGGATATGGCATGCTGCAGCCCAGGTACCGCATCTGACTGAGAATGCTAGAAACCCGCGGGAACTATCAGATGATTGAAGTGACCAGACCAAAGCAGACTCTTCAAATCTGAGTTTAAAAGAAAGGGATAATTTTGCTTGTTAAACTCCAAAATACATAGATGGAGTTGGCACTTGGCCTTCCCAACATCAACATAATTGTCCATCTTCATCCCCAGGAAGTCATTTGGATCCTGCCCAAGCAGTGGGAACACTTGGCAGACTCCTAATCAGTGAGGTGCCGTGGAGGGCCAGGCCTGTGTTAGGCCCTGAAGGCCCAGATGAGTGTTCGGAGCTAGGTCCCTCAGGGCAGGGCCCTTCTGGTGGGGAAGGGCATTATGGCATTCCTGTTAGTAAGGATGACAAACAGCCAGCATGTGTCCTCTGGGGACAGCCCAGTACTGTTGATGTCAGGGGTGACTTGCTTTGTCTTTGTGGACAGTGAATCTGGGGTGCAGAGACTTGCATTGGTAGTCGGTGGAGTTGTTTTTCAGATGTATTTATTTATTTACTTACATGAAAGATGGACTGAGAGAGTTCTGTCCACTGGTTCATTCCCCAAATGTTCACAACAGCCAGGAACTCCATCTGGGTCTCCCACTTGTGTGGCAGGGGCCTAAGGAATTTGGCCATCTTCTGCTGCCTTCCCTGGAGCATTAGCAGAAAGCTGGATCAGAAACAGAGGCTGGGGGCCAGCGCAGTGGCATAGTGAGTAAAGCTGCCGCCTACAGTGCCAACATCCCACATGGACACCGGTTCGGTTCCTGGCTGTTCCTCTTATAATCCAGCTCGCTGCTATGACCTGGGAAAGCAGTAGAAGATGGCCTGAGTCCTTGGGCCCCTGCACCCACATGGGAGACTTGGAAGAAGCTCCTGGCTCATTGCTTCAGATTGGCCCAACTAACTCTACTTTTGAAATAAAGAAATCTTTGAAAGAAAGAGAGAAAGAGAGAGAGAAAGGGAGAAAGGGAGAAAGAGAGAAAGAGGCAGTCCTCGATTCCAGACACCCCGATATATGAGATGCTGGCATCGAGCGGGCAGCTTACCTCAGTGCCACACGCCAGCCCCACTGCATTGCTTTGAGGAACTCATTGCCCAGGCCTGCATGTGGCAGTGAGGGTTGTGTGGCTCTCTGAGCCGGCACATGTCCTCGCACAGCTTGCATCCGCAGGCTACTGCCTGTAAGATTTCACAGGCACTTCTTGTTTCTGTTTTTGTTTTTAAGATTTATTTATTTGAAAGGCAGAGATACCGAGAGAAAAGGAGAGAGAGAGAGAGATGATCTTCCATCTACTGGTTCACTCCCCAAATGGCCACAACGGCCAGGACTGTGCCAGGCCAGGGCCAGGGCCAGGAGCCTCTTCAGGGTCTCCATTGTAAGTGCAGGGGCCCAAGCAGTTGGGCCTGCTTTCCCAGGCACATAGCAGGGAGCTGGAGCTGGATCTGAACCAGCGCCCATATGGTATGCTCGCACTGCAGGTGGAGGCTTGGTCTACTACACCACAGCACCTGCCCAGCTCCCAGGCACTTTGCCAGTGTTCCTGAAACCCCCTGTCAGAATCTGGTGTTCTCCTTTTAAGCATGAGGAGTGACTTGGCTGCAAATGGGAGACTGTGCCTTCGATACAGGCAGAGTCTAATTCACACTTGGGACACACAGCCACCTAGGAACTCTGTGCCACCGAGACTTCACCCGTGACCCGGGAACCATGAAGGCATCAGTTTAAAGTGGTGTTTAGGGGCAGGTGTTGTGGCCTAGTGGCTTCAGCTGCCACTTGGGACACCCACATCCAGTATTGGAGGAGTGCTGGTCTGAGTCCTGGATACTCGGCTTCCACTCTGGGAGGCAGCAGAGGGTGCTCAGGCCCTGGGACTCTGCGATATAAATGAGACCTGGACAGAGTTCAGGCTTGGCCCATCCCTGGATGTTGCGGGCATTTGGGGAGTGAACCAGAAGATGGAAGATCTCCTCTGTCTTTCTCCTCCTCCCTTTCTCCCCCTCTCTCTCTCTTTTTTCCCCCTCCCAATGGTCTGCCTTTCAAGTAGATGAAAATAACAAACATTAGAGCCACCTATAAACTAATAAAGTGGTGTTTATATGTAGTTGGTAAGAGGCTGTCCTGGTGCTTGTGTGGGCAGTTGTGGATTTGGTGTTGGTCTGCCCGTCCCAGGGACAGTAAAAGATTTCTAAATACTTGGCTTGTGGGGCTTTGGGCAGTGCTTTAGGTCTCTGTGGACTCAGCCATAAGGAAGCCCCCAGGAAAGGCGGTCGTGTTAAAGCAGACACTGGTACCCTGGGCTCACCTCTCTCTTGTTCTCATCTGTTTCAGTGGGAACCACATCTTCAAGGGCCGTGCTGCTGGCATAGCTGTGAATGAGAATGGCAAAGGCCTCATCACAGGTATGGGATGGGCTGGGGGTGGGGCCTCCGCCAGCCAAGGCCGCCAGCAACCTGGCCAGCGTCCCCGGCCTCGCCACAGACTTTGTTCTCTTTCTCTGTCTCGTGGGCTGGCCCTCAGGGACGCCTGGGCCACCTTAGCCGTGGGAAGGCCTAGCACAGGGCCGGTCTCTGCCCTTTACCAGGCCTAGAACTGGAAGATCTCGCCTGGCAGTGTCGTGACTCTTGCAGAAGCATTGATGCCAGGCCACCTGGCTGGGTCCCGCCCTCCGCTGTGGATGCACCTCCCCTGCTCCGGCGAGCCCTCTCTGCCTGGCCAACTCCTCACCCCTGGGTCTCGGCCTCAGAGTCACTTCCTAGGCGCCCTCCCCGTGCACACAGCCGCCCCAGCCTGTCCTGCTCAGTGTCTCAGTGACCTGTCTTGTCCACCGCCTGTTTCAAGGCTTAGATTCCACAGGCTGAGGATCAAGCCTCGTCCGTCAGTGGAGCCTCAGCACAGAGCAGAGCCAGCCTTAGGGTGTGCGCGGGAGTTGGACAGCCCGTGCCAGCCTTCCTCAGACACTTGCTGAGCACACACTGCACGCAGGTCGTGTTCCAGGGGCCGGAGATGCAGCAGTGAGCGAAGCAGACACCATCTCTGCTCTTGGGAACTGCATCTTAGAAGGCAGAAACCAAAAAATAAAACCTTGATGTGAGCGAGAAAGGGCCTGTGTGAGGGCAATAAGTGCTCGCCGGGTCGTTAAAGCCAGGTGGTGGTCCGTGCCGTGGCTCATTAGGCTAATCCTCCGCCTGTGGCGCCGGCACACCGGGTTCTAGTCCCAGTCGGGGCACCGGATTCTGTCCTGGTTGCCCCTCTTCCAGGCCAGCTCTCTGCTGTGGCCAGGGAGTGCAGTGGAGGATGGCCCAAGTGCTTGGGCCCTGCACCCCATGGGAGACCAGGAGAAGCACCTGGCTCCTGCCTTCGGATCAGCTCGGTGCGCCGGCCGCAGCGTGCCGGCCGCAGTGGCCATTGGAGGGTGAACCAACGGCAAGGGAGGACCTTTCTCTCTCTCACTGTCCACTCTGCCTGTCAAAAAAAAAAAAAAAAAAAAAAAAAAAAAAAAAGCCAGGTGGTGAGGGGCTGTGTGGTCGGAGCAGGCCCTTGGAAGGAGCTGGCCCAAGCCAGAATCTGAGTGCCAGGAGGGAGCCCAGGAAAGAGCCTTCCTCAGGGGGCTGTGGAGCAGACCCAGCAGGCCCCAGATTGGCGCGCGTGCTTGTGGGATGGGAGGGCGGTGAGCGAGGGGCAAGGGGCCAGAGGTGGGGCTGCTCTCCTGAGTCTTTGCACCCAAGTCCCGGGAGGTCAGGAGTCTGGCCTACCACAGCGGACAGCAGCAGGATCTGGGGCGCCCCTGTCTCTTCAGTGCGCTCCCGCAGGAGGAGGAAGAGGAGGGTTTGGTCAAAGCACAGAGCCGCGGCAGACAGGCAGGCTAGCGCTTTGGCTGGCGTTGGGGGAGGGCTGGACGCTGCCTTTTGGGCTTTGTGGGCCCCGGGGAACAGCAGCTTCCGGGGAACGAGAAGCACCCAACCCACAGACAGACGCACTGCGAGGTGCTGACTGCCGGCCCGGCCGGGTCTGTGTATGCTGTCTGGAGTGCCCCTTCTAGCTGTCCACGCCCCATTGCCAGTGCCAGAGATGGCTCTTGGCTGTGGACCTCATTCTCTGCCTGTCTCTGTAGAAAATGTCATCCGTGAGAACCAGTGGGGCGGCGTGGACATCCGCCGCGGAGGCGTCCCCGTACTCAGGAGCAACCTCATCTGCTTTGGCTACTCCGACGGCGTGGTCGTCGGGGACGAGGGCAAGGGCCTGATAGAAGGAAACACCATCTACGGTGAGCGGGGGTTCCCAGGGAGGGGGCCGGAAGTCCCGAGAAAGTCACCGGCTTCCTGGGACCCCAGGGAACGCCTCGGTCTCGGTCACACAGGCCTCACCGGCTGGGAGCCCCTCCCATCAGCCCCAGGGGCCAGCATAACAGAGCCATACCTCCCTTACTCCCACTGAGGACGGCCACAGGCAGCTCTGACCTGGGCTCCGGGCTCCTCTGTGAGCCAGAGAACCGAAATGCATATTATAAAAAAATTGTGTGTGGGTTCCAGGTGTCTTTGCACCAGAATAGATTTATTTTTAAATTCCATTTTCCCTGACTTTTTGAAGTACCCTCATTTACCAAGAAAACAAGACACTCACAGAAAACTGCTACCCCTGTCGGGGGCTTAGAGCAGGCTCTTGTCTCCTGGATGGTGCCCAAGGTACTGAGAACACTTCTCGGGCCACCTCTGCACACATATCACACACATTCCTCACGCCTGCCACCTGCCGCCTGCCTTAGGTACCGCTGTCAGCCCGCCAACATGGGGCATGGAGGGCTTGCTCACCCGGTCAGGGTGCCACGCCTAGGAAGCCGGCGGCTGGAACACAGACGGAGGCCGCAGCCTCAGAGGGGTGGGGTTGGTGGGGAGGGGTTGGCTGCACAGTGACAGTGCACGCGCCCCTGCTCTCAGTGTGGCCTTGACAGTGGTCAGCAGCACTCACCCTGTGGAATGGTCCTAGCCCCTGCAGTTGAGCTGATTCCTCTCGCCAGCCAGGCCAAGGCCATTAGCCAGTCAGGGCCTCTGTCCCCCAGGCCAGTGCCTCTTTGCTCCCCGCTTGCAGGGACACTGGGTGCTACCTCCCCTGCCGTTGGGTGCCAGTGACCGGCTCTTGGTTGTCCTAGCTAACAAGGGCTGTGGCGTGTGGATGATGTCATCCAGCCTGCCCCACGTCACCAGCAACCACGTCAGCTACAACGGCCTGTACGGGGTGGCAGTGTTCAGCCAGAAGGATGGCGCCAGCGAGTTCCCTGGAGGCCACGGCGCCCAGGAGAACTTCAGCGAGGACGGGGACGCCATCCTCTGGGAGCCGGAGCTGGAGAAAGACGACGACCCACTGCGCCGGCCTGTCACCGTGGCGCTGGTGGAGTCCAACAGTGTAAACCATAACGGAGGTGAGTGCCTCCCACTACATCCACTCAAGAACCCTCCCTGGCGCCCCACACCTCCAGAGCTACTGCAGAGTCTGCCCCGCCCCGCCCGGACCTGCCATACCCTCTTCCCAGCAGGTCCACGTGCCAGGCTCCCGTGCACACACAGTGTCCGAGCATAGGCAACGCCAGCACCCCGGCTCCCTTCCCTGACTTCTTTCAGACACATATTCTTTCTCTTAATAATACAAGTTACAGCCAGCGCCACGGCTCACTAGGCTAATCCTCTGCCTGCGGCGCCGGCACACCGGGTTCTAGTCCCGGTCGGGGCACCAGATTCTGTCCCTGTTGCTCCTCTTCCAGTCCAGCTCTCTGCTGTGGCCCAGGAGTGCAGTGGAGGATGGCCCAGGTCCTTGGGCCCTGCACCTGCATGGGAGACCAGGAGAAGCACCTGGCTCCTGGCTTCGGATCACCACGGTGCACCGGCCGCAGCCTGCCAGCCGCAGCGGGCATTGAGGGGTTAACCAATGGAAAAGGAAGACCTTTCTCTCTGTCTCTCTCTCACTGTCCACTCTGCCTGTCAAAAAAAAAATAATAATAATACAAGTTACAGAGTTTCTCTTACGAAGAAAATACAACAGTAGGGAGGCACGGGGCTGGCGCTGTGGCATAGCCACCTGCAGTGCCAGCCTCCCATTTGGGTGCCAGTTCATGTCCCAGTTGCTCTTCTTCTTAGCCAGCTCTCTGCTATGGCCTGGGAAAGCAGTAGAAGATGGCCCAAGTCCTCAGGCCCCTGTACCCGTGTGGGAGACCAGGAAGAAGCTCCTGGCTCCTGGCTTTAGATCAGCTCAGCTCTGGCTGTTGCAGCCATCTGGGGAGTGAACCAGCGGATGGAAGACCTTTCTGTCTCTCTCTCTCTCTCTCTCTCTCTCTCTCTGCCTCTCTGTAACTCTTCCTTTCAAATAAAATAAATCTTAAAAAAAAAAAAAAAAACAACCAGTAGGGAGGCAGACTCCAGCTCAGTATGGGAAAGAAAACAAACGGGTACATTTCCTGGTGGGTGGAGCTGGCGGCCGTGTCTGCGTGGAATAGGCGGCTCTCGTCTCCACGAGGGGGGAAGCTTGGCAGAGGCCCAGGCAGAGCCGACTCAGGCTCGCCCACCGGGGCGTGTGATTCAGGGCAGACTTGCCCACCCGTGTTGTCAGGGCTGACTCTGGGACCACCTTGTGCTCTCCCTGCCCGTAGCCTCAGGACTCTACGTCCAGAGCAGCGAGGCCCTGCACGTCACCGCCAACGTAATCCATGCCAATGGCGACCGGGGCATCACCGTGGCCCAGAGCAGCCAGCTCACCCGCGTGGCCAACAACAGCATCTCTTGCAACCGCCAGAGTGGGGTCAAGGTCGAGGCCCAGTGCAAGGTGGAGCTCCGGGGAAATGGCATCTATGACAACAGAGGCCACGGCGTCATCACCAAAGGCGACAGCACAGTCGTCATTGAAAACGACATCATCGGCAACCGGGGCAGCGGGCTGCAGCTGCTGCCCAGGTCCGACACCAAGGTGAGGGCGCGTGCACGGCTGCGGCATGTGCCCGACACCAAGGTAGGGTGTGTGCATGGCTGTGTGACACCAAGGTGAGGGCGCGTGCACGGCTGCGTGACGTGTGCCCGACACCAAGGTGAGGGCATGTGCACGGCTGTGTGACATGTGCCCGACACCAAGGTGAGGGCGTGTGCATGGCTGTGTGACGTGTGCCCGACACCAGGGTGAGGGTGTGTGCATGGCTGTGTGACACCAAGGTGAGGGCGCGTGCACGGCTGTGTGACGTGTGCCCGACACCAAGGTGAGGGCATGTGCACGGCTGTGTGACGAGTGCCCAACACCAAGGTGAGGGCATGTGCACGGCTGTGTGACGAGTGCCCAACACCAAGGTGAGGGTGTGTGCATGGCTGTGTGACATGTGCCCGACACCAAGGTAGGGTGTGTGCACAGCTGCGGCGTGTGCCCGACACCAAGGTGAGGGTGCGTGCACGGCTGTGTGACATGTGCCCGACACCAAGGTAGGGTGTGTGCACAGCTGCGGCGTGTGCCCGACACCAAGGTGAGGGTGCGTGCACGGCTGTGTGACATGTGCCCGACACCAAGGTAGGGTGTGTGCACAGCTGCGGCGTGTGCCCGACACCAAGGTGAGGGCGCGTGCACGGCTGCGGCGTGTGCCCCTCTGCCCAGCGCAGAAGCACGAGCTCCCAGCTCTGCAGGGGATGCCGTCCCTCCTGCCAAGACGTGCCCCTGGATATGCCAGTGGGGCCGCACATAGGAAGGGACGCGCAAGCTGGGCCCTGAAGGCTGAGTGAGAGTTCACCCACAGGAGGCCGGGGGTGCTAGAAGCCTCCTGAGGCGTCTTCCTGGTCCCGGGTCAGGGTCAGAACTATTTCAGCTCCCTTCCCCAGGAGAATGATCTGTGCACGATCCGGCATGCAGCGGGTGCTTCATAGACATCCTGCCTCAGGGCCTTTGCACATGCTCTTCCACGTGCGCTGGAAACCCCCTGCCCCAATTTTCCGAGTCCTCCAGCTGTCTGAGGCGCCTCTTAGGACGTCGGGGTAGCTGCCCCTCGCAGAGCCCCTCTTCCCGCAGTGCCGTACACCCATTCCTTCGCCTGTCTGCCTGCGCCTCACACCGTGAGCGCCGAGCTCCGTGTGCAGACCTCTGCGCTGGGGCCATTGCACGGCTTCCCCGACGGACCCGGTCCCTGCCCTGGTGGAATCGGGCCCCAGAGGCTCTGGTCAGCTCTGCAGCTGCACAAGCAGTGACAGGCGAGGAGCAGAGAACTCCTCGACTTGGCTTCCGAGTGCTGTGGAAACAGGGAGCGAGGGCCACACCGCGGCCTCAGTTGGGTCTCAGCAGCCCTGGCTTCCGGCACCAGCTTCCTCTCTACCAGCCCTTGCACGTGGCTTCTTCCTGGAATAACTCGCCCTTGCTCTGCACCTGGTAACTCTGACAGCTAACACATCACCTCCTCCAGGAAGCTTTCCCTGGTTCCTCCAGGCTGGTCTTCTTGCTCTTCCTTGAGTTCCTTTGGCTCTCGGCTGACCTACCTAGCTTATTATTTTTTAAGATTTATTTATTTATTTGAAAGTCAGAGCCGGTGCTGTGGCACAGAGGGTTAAGCAGCCTCCTGCAGTGCCGGCATCCCATACGGACACCAGTGTCCTGATGGCTCCACTTCCAGTCCAGCTCCCTGCTAATGCACCCGGGAAAGCAGCAGAAGACAACAGATGTCCTTGGGCCCCATACTCCCGTGGGAGACCCGGAAATAACTCTTTCTCTTTTGTCTTTGTCTTTTTTTTTTTTTAAAACATTTATTTATTTGAAAGCATTAGAGAGAAAGGAGAGAGACAAAGAGATCTTCCACCTGCTGTTTCACTCCCTAGCCACAATGGCTAGGGCTGTGCTAGGCTGAAGCCAAGAGCTTCTTCCAATCTCCCATGTGGGTGCAGGAGCCCAAGTACTTGGGCCATCTTCTACTGCTTTCCCAGGCTACAGCAGGGAGCTGGATAGGAAGCAGCGCCTATATGGGATGTCGGCATTGCAGGTGGCAGCTTTGTCTGCTACGCCACAGCCCTGGCCCCCACCTAGAATGTTTTACCACCTCGGTTTTATAGTTTACCATGTAAGTGACTCACTTGCCTGAGTCCCTGAGGTCTGACAAGCTGTGGCTGCCTCTCCCAGGTAATAAAGAACCGGATCCACTCATTCCGGGCCTACGGCATCGCAGTGCGGGGCCGCGCCAAGGCCCTGGTGCAGGATAACATCATCTTCCAGGGCAAGACCAGCAAGACCATCTTCCAGCAGATCGCAAACAACCGGGACTGTGTCATGCAGAACAACAAGTTCCTGGTCTTCAGGAAGAAGTAAGTGCCCAGCGCTGCCCGAACCATGAGGTCGCTGGGGAGCCAGACGCAGGCCTAGTGACCCGGCTGCCCTTGCCCCGGCGGCCTGGCCAGAGAACTTGTACCTGACTCCCTGGGAGGGAACAGACCTGAGCATCAGGGTATTTGGTTTCATGTCTCATCTCTGCCAGGTACTGGCTGTGTGACTTTGGGCAAGTTACTGAGACACCTCTGAGCCTTAGTGAAATCTAGTTGTTACTATCTCCCCTTTTGGCACCAACTTGGGATAAGGTCAGATCTGACTATCTGTAGTTTCACAAAAATGCTAGGTGCTCTTCCTGCTGCAGTACTTGTGTCTAGTACCTCTGCCTCAGTTCCCAGTTGCCTCCCACTCATCATCCCCAGAGCTTCTCCTCCCATGTTCCCCATGTGATGGCATCACCAGCCCCCGGCTATAAAGCTTTGCCGCCTCTTGCTCCCCGGCACCAAAGTCCGCTCAGCCAGGTCCTCTGGGTTCTGCTTCTAGAGTATTCTTGCATCTGGCTTCTCTCCCCCAACCACTGCCAGTCTGATTAAGACCTAAGCACCCCTTACCCTGACCTCTGACACGTATTAGCAGTCCAGCTTGTTCTGATTGGTCAGAGCTTTGTGCAAAGATGGTGACGATGATCCCCTCCTGCCTGTGGGCCAGGCCCTAGTCCACCCTATCCTGTTTATTCTGCCGGGTTCGGTTTATCAAGTGAGTGCTCTGGGAGTGGTTAAGTATAGTGGTTAAGTCACCATTTGGGATGCACACTTGCTGTGCAAGTCTCAGTTTCTGACCCAGCTTCCTGCGAATGCACCCTGGAGGCAGCAGATGATGGCTCAGGTGCTTGGGCCCTGCCTCCCCTGTGAGACCCAGGTGGTGTTCCTGGCCTAGCTCGGGCTGTTGCAGGTACTGGGGACCCAACTCATGGCCATCATCTGCTGCCTTGCAGGAAGCTGGATTAGAGGCAGAGCTGGGACTCAAACCCAGGTACTGATATGGGATGCGGGCATCCTAGTGTTTTAACCCCTTGGCCAAGCACCCACCCTAGTGTCTAGCTTTGGTGGTTACGAACAAAGCTGCTGTGAACAGTCGCAGTCATTCAGCAGGCTGCTGGTCTTACCCAGATTCTTCCTGGAAGTGGGTAGGGAGAGCAGGGCCCATGGAGGGAACTTCTCCCAGAAGACCTGTGCAGAGTGGGGCGGAGAGCGGGCCTTCAGCCCCTCGGTGGGCGGCCTCTCGCCTGGGAGAGACCAGACCCAGGGACCTGCAGGCGTTCAGGCCTCACAGTTCCTGACTCCGGGTTTGCACCTCCAGGTCCGACACGTGGCGCCTGGTAAACCCACCTGCTCGGCCTCACCTTGAAAACCCCCTCAGAGGCCCCTCTGCAGGCCACAGCGGGCAGAAGGTCACGGCCATGGGGACCAGGATCACAGCGCGCGTGGAAGGCGGCTACCACAGCAACCGCAGCATCTTCTGCACCATCCTGTAGGGGCGCACCTGCCAGGGCTGAGAGACCAGCGCCTCCGCCTTGCCACCCCGAAAGCGCAGGCCCCAGCCTGCTGGGACTTCAGCTCCACAGCCCTGGGAGGAGAAGGGGCAGGAGCTGGCAGGTTTCGTGGAGAGCTGGGGACTCGGGCTTTTGTAGGGAAGCCCGCGTGACGTGCACCGACCAAGCCTCTTCTCAGGGAGAGACTCCAGTGGGGTGGAGACAGCTGCTCCTGGCCTGGGCCCCCTTCCCCTGACCCTAGCGCCCCCTCCTGGCTGCCTCTGCAGGCTGCAGCAGTGGAGTTTTCGCTTATTTAAGTAAGGTCTCTTAGACAGGGACAAGAACTTGAGGGAGGGACTTGGGGTGGAAGCCCCTCCTAAAAGCGCCCCAGGGATGACAGGGACCTCTTGCTGCCAGAGGCTCCCTTCCCTAGCGGCACAGCTGTGCAGGCAGGTGCTAGGTGGGCAGCCAAGGATGTGTGAGGCTCCTCTATTCTCAAGGAGCCCCCCCTCCGACTCTGGGGGACATTAACCCTGTGCCTGCCCCGGGGGAGGATCCAAATCCCCAGTGAGTGCCCCCGGTCCCTGGCACGACCCTGGCTCCCGCTCTTGTGCCTTGGTTCCCACTCAGCCCCTCCCTGGCATGCCCTGAGCCCAGGCCCCACCCACTCCTCCAGGGTTGGCGGACACTGCCCTCCCCCGGCAGAGCCTCCCAGCCCTCTGCCCTCTCAGGGTCCTGAGCACTTTCTGCCTTGTCCTGGAGCTCCCGGGTCTGCCCGCTCACCGTGGGCTCCCTGAGCCGGGAGCCACACCTCACTGCCGGGGCTGTGGCCTCAGTGAGGAGAGGAAAGCCAGCTCCCAGGGGCTTCCTGAACTGTCCTGGGAATGCGGAGGCTGCGGTGCCAGGCGGGCTTGCCCCCAACGTGGGGAGGGGCTGGATGCAGGGCCAGCTCAGCCTGAACAGTCCCCCCACTTGGCCTTCTGTGCGGGACTGCTGCACCGCGCTGGGCAGACGGCTTCCCCGGCTGCTAAGGTCGGGCCCTCGGTGCTGCTGTTGGGTGGGCTGGGAAGGGGGGCTGGAGGGAGCCAGGAGTGCTGGCCTCTCCCCGGGACTCAGGCATGAGTGTGCCAGCCCTTTCTGTGCCCAGCACTGTCCTTTGCACTTGTGTGTGGTGGCCCCAGTGTGAGTCGCTGTACAAAATGCTGCCTTGATTATTTTGTAAGAAATGACTTTTCTGTGAACTTATACAAATCTTGATAACCAAAATAAAGTTCTATATTTTAAAAGGCACGTGTGGGGCCCTTCCTTGGTGTGAGTGCACACTGGCTCTCTGGGGCACCAGCTGCTGGCCCTGCACGGCCCCGCTCTCCCCAAGGCACATGCCAGCTCTGCCACCCCCTGGGCCCTAACTCACGCCAGGGCTTTGTGAAGGTCACCAGTAACAGTCCTCAGATGCACTCTTCCCAGCCTCACTGTCTCTGGCCACATCCACCGGTCACCTGAGAAGTTAGCACTCAGCATTTGTAAATCCACTTATCTTCTTTTTCATTAATAGACCATCTCTCAAGGTATCTTAGATGCCCAGAAAACCTGAGCACGTGTCCCTCTCTCTATGCTGAACACACTTGCCAAAACTAACTGTGGGGAGCAACCGAGACGAGACCAGACTAAATTACTGGAACTGCTAAGACTAATTCTATGCATCTGATCTCCCACCATATGGCGCTGAGAGGGAGTAAACAACTTCCACACAGCTGCCTCACCAATTCAACTAACAAGCTGCAGGAGCTGATCCTGCTTCTGATTGGAGGAGAGCAGCGTGCTCGGTGTGTGTGCAGCAGAGCACGGATTGGTGGAAGAGGACTATAAAGGAGGAGAGAGACAACATGCACCAGGAGCATCTGAGAGCACCGGCTGGCGGTGTGCCGCTCCTCCACAGAAGCGGGGAAAGCGGCGGGGGTGCCGGCAGCTAACCCGGGAAGGGCCGGGCAAAGAGAACAGCGCAGGGTCCGGTGTGTCGTTCCTCCGCGAGTAGGGGAGCGACACTAACAAACCCAGTTCTGCGCATCGCCGCTCTCCAAGTCCGTGCCTCATTTAGATTCATCTCCACTGCTAGCCAGTGTCCTTTTTCCATTCCAAGATCTTTTTTTTTTTCTTAATATTTATTTATTTTCATCTACTTGAAAAGCAGGGACACAGGGGAATGTTCCAATCCACTGCTTCACTCCCCAGTGCCCACAACAGTTAGGACTGGGCCGGGCCAAAGCCAGGAGTCCAGAGTCCATCTGGGTCTCCCACATGGGTGGCAGGATATTTTCATCCTAAAAGCTTATTTTTTTTAAAGGATTACTTTACTTATTTGAAAGTCAGAGTTACACAGAGAGGAGAGGCGGAGAGGCAGAGAGTGAGTCTTCATTCCACTGGTTCACTCCCTAAATGACCGCAATGGCCAGAGCAGCACCGATCTGAAGCCAGGAGCTTCTTCCAGGTCTCCCACACGGGTACAGGGGCCCAAGGACTTGGGCCATCTTCTACTGCTTTCCCAGGCCATAGCAGAGAGCTGGATTGGAAGAGGAGCAGCCGGGACTCAAACTGGTGCCCATATGGGATATCAGCACTGCAGGCTGGGGCTTTAACCAGCTGCGCCACAGCACCAGCCCTCTAAAAGCTTATTTTAGTGCGTATTAGAAAATACCAGCTCTTCATTTATAGTAATGAAGTAAAAAATTCTCAATCTAAAGTGGAGTGAGCATCGTGGTGCAGGCAGGCTAAGCAGCCACTTGGAATGCTTACAGCCCGTCAGAGTGCCTGCTTCTGGTCTCAGCTACTGCTTCCCATCCAGCTTAATGCATCCCAGCAGCAGCAAATGGCCCAGGACAGGTCCCTGCCACCCACGTGCAGTTCCTGACTCCTGGCTTCAGCCTTGCTCCAGCCTGGGCTGTTGTGGCCATTTGGGGACTGAACCAGCAGATGGAAGAGCTGTCACTCTGCCTTTCAAATAAATGATTTTTTTTTTAATTGAAAATACCCACAAACTGTGGTAGACTATTAAAGATCTGTTGCTCCTCCCAGGGGACTTTGGTGGACATCAGGAGTGGCTATGTGGCTGGATTTGACAGATGAACGTGAGCAGACATGGCTGAGTGTCACCACCAGGCAGGAGCTTCAAGAGCTAGCGAGATATCTTCCATTGCTTCTCCCTCAGCTGGTAGATGGCCGGGGTCAGATGGGGTCACTCCCATCAGCCTGAGTCCTAGCATGAAGCTAGGACCTAGCATGAGGCTAACACAGCAGAGGCCCTGGTGTCTGTGGCCAAGAGAGGTGCATCACAAGCAAATCACCCGAACCAGATGCCGGGCAGTATGGATTATAGGGGTTTAGTCAAAGGAGCATAACCTAGTATGTGACTGATCCGTCCTGTGGCACCCAGAATCATCCCCATTTCCATCCGTAATGCCCGCATCCCAGACTGGTGAGGTCACCACCCCCTTGCTGCTTCAGGCCCCATGGCTCAAAAGTCCACTTAAGTGCTGAGAGCTTACAGGCAGAGGTGTGGGGAGTGCCGCTACCTACTGCTCAGGCAGCAGCAAAAGGTATGGCCAGGACACACGGCCACCTCCACATGCTTGGGAGGAAGGGCGAGAGCAGCGGAAGCCCCGCCCAGCTCTGCTCTGCACCCGCAGAACCCATTCCATCGGATCCACTTTTTCCTTAGTTGAGCCAAAATCTATCTCCCTGTCCAAATCCTGCCCACTCCTCAGGACCTTTGGACACCACCTCTGTGGAACACATTCCTGATCTCTCTCTCTGTTGAGTGCCCCTTCACATCACCCATGTTGGCAGTGATTCTGAACAGTCTGATTTGTCTGGCACACCTGCCCCCATGTTCTTTGATGGCAAGGACGTTACCCGCCCATCTTGTTCATCGCTGGTCCTCCGCCTGCCCAGCCTATAGCAAAGCTCATTAAGTGCTGGACGGACAGATGATGGACAGACAGGTGGACGGATAAACTCAACCTTGCTCCTAGAACCTCTACATCCCAGAGCCCCCAAAGGACACCTCTTCCCTCTGACAAGTCAGGCTTGCATTCTCACCCCACGGGGTCCTCCTGCACCTGCCGGCTTGCAGACCATCTCCTCGGCAGGCAGGGCGGGGCTGGGCGAGGCCACAGAAGCAGAGATGGGAGCCCTGTCCCCGTCCTGTGGAGCTCAGGGCCACCTGCTTTGTCTTCAGGGGCTAAGGGTGCCCTCTACAGGGTGGAAGTTTAACCCAGGTCAGTGCTCATGGGAGGTCCCTGTTTCCCCAACCCCAGCAGTTTATACCAAGTCCCCTCAGGTCCTCCTGCTGCCAGTGAGACCCCGACACAATGCTGACCTAGGAGTGCAGACAAGCACAACAAACACTGAACAACCGCATCACCCAGGCCTCCGGGTCCTGCTGAGGCTGCTGCCCTGCTGTCCAGAGAAGGCTCTAAGTACACGGAAAGGCGATTTCGTGTGGCCAGAGTAGACGGGAGCAGAGGGGGGGTCTCAAACAGCAGAGGAGCGCACGCTGCTCCCAGCGGCGGCCCTGGGCCCACTTCCATCCTCCTCCTGCCTCAGACAGCACAGAGGACACCCTCTCTCCAAATGCTCCCTCCTGATGGGTTCATTCCAACCATGACCAGCCTCTCAACGTGAACACTCAGTTCTGCCCCTGGGAGTCCTGAGCCCAGACTCTAGGGTCAGGGCCCTCCTGGTATAGTCTGAGCTATTCCCAAAAGAACTGTCACCTCAGCTGTGAACCAGTCCCTGCCTGAATGCCAGGGACCCCATCTTATAAATAAATCCAGGTTTTCCACATGGGCGACAGGACCCCAACTCTCTGAGCTTTCACCTGCTACCTCCCAGAAGGCACATTAGCCAGAAATCGGATTCAGAAGCAGAGCCGGAGCTTGAACCCAGGCATTCCAATATGGGACACAGTAATCACTAGGTCAAACACCCACCCCTCTACAAACTTTTCAAAGCACCCCCATATGTCAGATGTGCCGGATGCTATCTCATGAGACTTGTTTAAGCAGTCCAAGGGCCCCCTTGTGAGCCTTTCCTAAGGACTACCTCCAGATGTACAGAAATCTGCTTTCAGTCAGCTTCTGGGAACGGATCCCAGTGACCCATGTAGTAAGATGCACCTGCTGTCGTCCAGGACAGATAGTCACATCCCAGCCCCGACTTCCCGTGCATTCTATACCTGGAGCTGGGACGGCTCACACCTATTTCCAAGACCGCCCGCCACCAGGGTCCTGTGTGCACACGAGGCTCCCACATGGGGACCCAAGGGAGAAGCCAGGTGGAAGCAGGCTTCCTGACCTCCAGGCTGGCAGTTGGGGGCTGAATCAGCATTCTCATGTCAGGTCCCCAGCGCCATGAACTCCAGCAGACTGATGCAGCCGTCCGGGGAGCAACCCAGACTCCCAGAGCCCCAGCCCTACTCACAGTGTCGCAACATCCTCTCCTCTCCCAAGCCATTTTCTTCGCTTTTCTTCTTCTTTTTGTAAATATCAATCATACTTTTTAATGTTTATTTTCATCTACTTGAAAGGCAGAGTAGAGAAAGAAATTTATGTGTTGGTTCACTCCCCAAATGCCTACAAGAGCCAGTGCTGGGCAAGGCTGAAGCCAGGAGCCCAGAACTCCCCTGGGTTTCCCACATGGGCGGCTGGGCCCGAGCACTTAAGCCAACATCTGCTGCCTCCCAGGACACATTTGCCAGAAGCTGGGAGGACAGGGTTGTGGCACAATGACTTACGCTGCCTGTGACATCAGCATCCCATATGGGCACCGGCTCAAGTCCTGCACTTCCAGTCCAGCTCCCGGCTAATGCACCTGGGAAAGCAGCAGATGGCCCAAGTACACGAGACCTCATGGAGTTCCAAGCTCCAGGCGTTGGTCCCAGCCACTGCAGCCATTTAGGGAATGAACCAGCAGATGGAAGATCTCTCTCCATCCCCAGCCTGCCCCATAACTCTGCCTTTCAAATAAATAAAATTCAAAAAGAAAAAAAAGATCAGAAGCAGGAGAGCCAGGACTTGAACCAGCACCCCAATATGAGACATGTGCATCCCAAGCAGAGCTTAACCTGCTGTGCTTCCAGGCCCACCCCTTAAGCCACTTTCTTCATAAAACACTTAGAATTCTTTGTTTTCTGTACTGAAGCCTGACTCATCCCTGCAAGTGCGGCTTTCAGAGCTGGCCGCCATGGTGGCCTCCTCTGATCTGGCCCCAGTGTCCTACAG
Source organism: Oryctolagus cuniculus (assembly GCF_964237555.1). Taxonomy (NCBI): domain Eukaryota; kingdom Metazoa; phylum Chordata; class Mammalia; order Lagomorpha; family Leporidae; genus Oryctolagus; species Oryctolagus cuniculus. The sequence continues at coordinate 200,306,638 of NC_091432.1, read as the reverse complement.
CAGGGTCTAAGTGAGACAATTCCAACAACCCCACCCCGCTGGCGACCCAGTTAGCTCCTGATAAAGGCACAAGCCTCCTCTTCCAGCCCTGCTGAGCTAGGTCCTCCCATCACACACCCCGCCGGTTCTTCCCAGCCCAAGCCCGGTGCTGCCGGTTAGGTGTGGCTTCAGAGTTCAGCCTGGTGAGAGCTCCCAGCTGTGGCTGGTCCAGCCCCACCGTCCCCTGTGTCCACACGAGGCAACCTGCGAGACAGCGCTGTTTACAATCACCAACACCGACGGAGGGGGGACATCCGAGCCATCGTCACTTTATGTTTCCAGGGGAGGCTGGCTTCTGGCTTCTGACCTGTGCCAGGCTTTCTTCTGACAAACACGGAGAAGCACAGAGGCAGCAGCCACGCTGCGCAGTCTACGTCATCCTCCTGCGCTTCGCCTGGAGGTCTGAGGCCTGGGCCGGTGGCAGCGGGACGCTCAGAGTGCCCACCCTGCGATCCTCTTCCCTGCCGGCTGCCACGCACACCTTCTTCTTGGAGATCTTCAGTCTCATGGCCTTGGCGATCTCCATCATCCTAAGACACAGAACAAGTCGGGAGAGAACCTTCAGGATCACTTTGAGAGCCACTGGCCGGAGAGCAGCCTTGAGGACAGTGTCCACAGGTGGAGGTGCACGAGCCCCCTCCCACCCCTCAAAGCCAGCAGACAGACAATTTCATTTCACTGTGCTGTGAGAAAGTATCCAGAGGCTGGAGCCAGCGCCATGGCATAGCAGGTAGAGCTGCCGCCAGTGACGATGGCATCCTGTGTGAGTGCCAGTTTGAGTCCCGGCTGTTCTATTTCTGATCCAGCTCCTGCTAATGGCCTGGGAAGCAGTGGGAGATGAATAAGTGCTAGGGCCCCTGCACCCACGTGGCAGACCCGGAAGAAGCTCCTGGCCTCGGCCTGGCCCAGCACTGGCCACTGTGGCCATCTGGGGAGTGAACCAGCAGATGGAAGATCTCTGTCTGTCTCTAACTCTTTGAAATAAATAATAAATCTTGTTTTTAAAAAAAAAGGAGGAGCGGGCCAGCGCTGAGGCGTAGAGGGTTAAGTTGCCGCCTGCAGCACCGGCATCCCATATGGGCACGGGTTGGAATCCTGGTTGCTCCATTTCCGATCCAGCTCCCTGCTAATGGGTCTGGGAAAGCAGGGAAGATGGCCCAAGTCCTTGGGCCCCTGCACCCACGTAGGAGACCTGGAAGAAGCTCCTGGCTCCTGGCTTCAGACTGGCCCAGCTCCAGCCATTGCGGCCATCTGGGGAGTTAACCAGCAGATAGAAGATTCTCTTTGCCTCTCCCTCTCTCTAACTCCATGTGGAAGAAACTATTGCCAGGTGAAGGAAAACCAGGCTCTCTAGATCCAGATCCTCCCTTTCTTTACCAACAGCAACCTGGAGAGCAAGCGGGACGGGGCTGGGGCGGCTGCTGGAATGCACCAGGCGCCAGGCCCTGCTCCCGCTGGTCTTTCAGCCTCGCTGCCGTGGGCATGCTGCCCAGGGCTGGCCCTCAGAACCCCGTCATCAACTGCTGGAGGAGGGGAGGCAGGGCTGTTACAGAAGCCAACTGACCGCACCTGTGAGGACCCAGGAAGCCTGCCCGCCCCCCACATGATCGGAGAGGCCGTGTCACCCAGCTCCCCCGTCTGCTCCGAGAAGCTCAGCCGTGACACCCCTGCACAGGCTCTGCCTTGCCTTGGACCCCTCCCCGCGGCCCCCTCCATCTGAAGGGGAAGCTCTCGCTAAGCTACAGCTGGGCTGTCAGAACCACATGGACGGAACGCCGCCTCAGAGAACGGGAGCCTGCTCGGACCTGCAGGGACGGAACGCCCTGGAAGGCTCCGGTTTGAGGCTCAACGACTCCCTGTGGGCTGCAAGGCCCTCAGAAAGTCAGGCCCTCCTCTGACCCTCACGCGGCTCAGTTGATTTTAGGGAAACTGGTGAGATGATCGGACAGATTCTAACCCTGCGCCTCGTGGAGAAGGCGCTTGGCAGTGCCTGAGGGCTCACTCGCCTGCGGCGTTGCCAGGCCTCCCCCCAGGCCTCCCCCGCTCCGACACAGGCGGCCGCCCCGCCCCGCCCCGCGGCTCACTGCTCTCCATCGCTCACCTTCTCTCACTGAGCTTCAGGTCCCTCTGCAGTACGGTCAGGTCAACCTGGAAGTCGTTTATGTGCAAAGCAAGTATGATCACATACGCCGTGATCTTGGCCTTCATAGAATTCGAAATCAAGTTCCGTAAACTGCAACATCAATGGCAAGAAAGGAGAAATAAAATTAAACTCTAGGACAATTTCTCAGAGCCGGGGCCCCTACGTGCTGACGCGCTTCCTAACTCCAGGAAAGGAAAGGAATCCGGCCGGCACCGCCTGTGCCTCCCCCGGCGAGGGGTGCGGGCAGGGCAGAGGGAGTGAGCCCACACTTGCCGCTGGCAGCGCCCCAGCCTGGCCCCGCCACTCAGCAGGGCTGCGGGCAAAACAGCCATCCCAAACCCAGCGGCTGCCGATTCTCCCACGCGCACGAAGGAGCAGGCAGCGCGCCAGGCACAGGGCAGGGGGGAGGCCCAGAGCACACACGGGGTCGCCCTTCCCCGCAGCACTGCCTTCCCCGTGCACTAGGTCTGTGGGCAGCAGGAAGGGCTGTGAAGTGAAGGTCTCCCCGTGTGGGTGCTCCCAGGGCCTGTAACACTCAGCGCCTCTTCAACCTGCTTGGCCCAGAACCCTCCCAGCCCCCCAGCAGGCCGTGGAACTGAACACCACCCTTCTGTGTCCCCTCCACAGGCACGGGCCCCGGGACGCCAGGCCTGACCTGCCGTTGTTGTAGGTCAGGCAGGTGAACTGCTTCAGCAGTTTGGTGCTGATGACGTGGGGAATTCCAGGTCCCAGGGCACCTACAACACAAAGCGAGTTCCAGCATTTTCTGCAAACCCCGAGGCCACGCCTCACCCAGGCGCTGGGGGAGGAGCCCAGCAGCCAGGCCACTGTGAAGCCCACCTGAGCAGGACGGCGTGCGCAGGTGTGTGTGCACAGGTGTGCTTCAGCCTGCAGAGCCCACCCTCCCGGAGACGCAGTGATGGCACCATGACAGGAAAAACAGACTCACCTGAGGCAAGGACACGGAATTAGTAAGACGCTGGAGGATACAACGGAGTACAGAGAAAAGCTAGGGAGAGCGAGGAAGGGCCAACAGGGTGGAAAACAAGGACTAAGCAGAGTGCAAACTAGTGCGCAGTCACAACCACAATGACCAAATACACCTTGCGCTGGAAATCTCAGGGGTCTCCTGCTGGCTTCCCACTCTGGCTGGGTGACCTAGCTACAGGCGGCACCGGGGTGGCCATTAGAAACCGACTCTCAGGCCAGAAAGAAGCCGACCCAGCCCAGACCTGCCCCCAGCCTCGCCAGCAACTCCACCTCCTTCGCCCTGGGTCACGGACGTTTGTGCTCATGGGCCCTCCAAACTTTCATGTGATTTACCCAGAGAGGGCGAGCGCTAGCTCTGGAGAGCCACTGAGCAATCCCGTAACCCCAGCTGTCCCCACTGTCCGATGAGCACAGGTCCAGGGAGAGGAGAGCCCCCGTGGCGAGGCCCGCCCGCAGGCCAGCAGCAGCAACAGGAACCACGCTGCTGCCAGCGTCACGCACAGACCAGGCCACACTCGGCCTCTTCCTGCTCTCAGCAGAGCTGCCCGAGGAGTTACAGGTCCATTGGAAATAACCAGAATAAAATGCCCATCGGGCCTTACTTTTCCGCTTAATCACTTTCTGGGCTCGAAATTTGACGAGGGTGTCTAGAAACCATAGGCATCGGGCCTGGCGGTCTCGGCTTTTCTCGTCCGTCGGCAAACACTTCAAGGCTTCTATGACAAAGGAGCAGTGGCTGAAACACGGCAGGACAGGGAAGGTGTGTCAGGGTGAGCTGGCTCTGTCGGGAACTGCTGCCTCACAGCTCTCCCCACGCACGCTCCACACTGATGGGGGATCGCTCTCAACTCTTCTGTACCAGGTGGGCTGTGGTACAGGGCAGGGCGCCACGAGGGGCCAGACAGCAAATATCTGTGTGGGTCTCATGGTCTGCTACAGCTATTCAGCTCTGCTGCTGCAGGCAAGAGAGATTTTTTTTTTTTTTTAAGATTTATTTATTTGAAAGGCACAGAGAGAGAGAAAAAAAAAATCTTCCATCCTTCTGTCTGCTGGTGCATTCCCCAAATGCCTGCAAGAGCTTGGGCTGGGCTGGGCTGGGCTGAAGCCAGGGACCAGGAACTCCATCTGGGTCTCCAACATGGGTGACAGGAACCCAAGTACTTGGCCATCAATTGCTGCCTTCCCAGACACTGGGAGCTGGAATGGAAGCAGAGTGGCTGGGACTCAAACCAGCACTGATATGGGATGTAGGTTTCCCAAGCAGCAGTTTAACACACTGTGCCACACACCCAGTACAGCCATAGACAGTATTTAAGTAAGTGAAGGGGGCAGTGTTTCAATAAAATGTGCTTTATACCTATTCACAGGAAGTAGGTCAGACTCAGCAAGAGGGCCACAGTTCACTGACCTGTGGTTTAAGGCTCAGGGGCATAGGTTCTGGTCCCAGACTGCCTGGGTGTGCATTTAATGACTTCAGCAAATCTCTTGACATCTCTGTGCCTTGGTTTCTTCATCTATAAATAGGGGCCAAGAATAGTACCCGCCTCTTAAGACTTTTTCTGTATTAAAAGAGGAAATTGCAAGCAAAGCACTTAGAACAGTGCTTAGCACAGAAGAAGAGCTCAATCCATGTTCGCTGTTTTTATGTACTGATCTCTACTATCAAGACCCTGAACCTGCAGAAATAAAAAGGCTCAAGACCATTTTGTAGTGGCTCATTCTACAGATGGGAAAATTGAGGCCCGCATCGGGGAGATCACACAGTAACATCAGGGCAGCGCTCATCATCAGGGACTCAGTTCTTTCCCAGCCTAGAGCTTGTAGCTGCACCTGACCAAGTCACAATCAGATTAGGATAACTAAGAACCACTAATGACTTTTAGAACTAAATCGTTGGAGAGAAAAAAATGCATTTTCCAAAGCTTTAGATTTCACTAACCAGTAAAATTTCAAAATAAAAATTAGGAATGGGAATTGTGGCCCAGTTGATTAATCTGCCATCTATGACACCCGTATCTCACCCCAGAGTGCCTACCTCAAGTCCCTGACACCCTGCTTCCAATCTAGCCTCCTGCTAATGCACTTGGAGGCAATCAATATTGGCCCAAACTACTCATGTGGGAGACCCAGATGGAGCTCCTGGCTGCAGTCTGGCATGGCCCCAGCTGTTGCAAGGGGGAGTGAACCAGCATATGGAAGACCTCTCTCCATCACTCGGCCTTTCAAGTCAATCAATAAATAAATCTTGAAAAACAAAAGAAAATTGGAAGAGCCAACATAGCCTTGACGACCTTTATTTTCTCAAGAAAAATTATTAAAATTAAAAACTCAATAGCAAAAATCCTACCATCACACACACAAGGTATTTCAATGGCAAAAGGCGGGGTGGGTGGGAAATAAACTCTGAATTTTTTTCAATACACACATTTCACTTCAGAAAAGCTCCCCAAGCATGGCATCACTAAAAAGCGCTCCTGGTGTTGGGCCGCATTAGCACGACACCAGGGCACAAGGTCTGGTCCTGGTTTCCAGCCCCACACGTCAACGCCTTAACAGCCTCTGCCCAGCTGGAGAGGCCAGCACTCAGAGGCCAGCGCTCTCCTTGGACCCACCCTCAGCTCCTGGAAGCTCAGGCGGTCAAGAACACAGCAGCCCATCCGCATCCAGCGCTGAACAGACACACTTCCTCCTCACTGACGGGGAAGCCCCCGCCTCCTGTCTGCTCACCCCACCCCCACCCCGGCCTCCATCCCCCACCCCAGGGTACCTGTTCTCTTCAGCCATCTTCAGGATTTCCTCTGACGTGACGCTCCGGAAGGCCTCGGCTGGGCCCTTAAGAGCCTCATACTCGGCGGGAGAAAGAACTAGCTGTAGGTCAGGAACACAGCCTGGCCAGAATGGACACCTCCAACCGGCTGGATCACCTCACAGCAGCCTCATCTTACAGAGGCCCAGAGAGGGCAAGACCACACACTTTGTCAGAGCAGAGCTGGGGGACCCGGTTCTGACTCCCAGCCCAGAACCCCTGCCCTGCAGGGCCTTTCTGCCTTCCCCTCCTAACCACAGAGCTGCCGCTGTAAGCGTCCTCCATCCAACCTTACCGGTCAAGTAGCAAAATCAGAAGCACCAACCAGGGCCAGCGCCATGGCGCGGAGGGTTACTCCTCCACCTGCAGCGCCGGCATCCCATATGGGTGCCAGTTCTAGTCCTGGCTGTTCCTCATCTGATCCAGCTCTCTGCTGTGGCCTGGGAAAGCAGTGGAAGATGGCTCAAGTCCTTGGGCCTCTGTACCCATATGGGAGACTAGGAGAAGGCTCCTGGCTCCTGGTTTCGGATTGGCCCAGCTCCAGCCATTGTGGGCATTTGGGGAGTGAACAAGCGGATGGAAGACCCCTCTCTCTCTCTCTCTCCCTCTCACTATCTGTAACTCTATCTCTCAAATAAATAATAACATCTTTAAAAAAAAAAAAAAAAGAAGCGCCAACCATTCCTGTTACATAATCAGTTTGCCCCAGGCTTTGGGCATGACCAATGCAAAGTCAAAGTCACATTTTGTCTATTCATGGAGAGTGACCCCCTAGGGCTGAGCTGTGAGCATTTGACATTTTGCTAAGGATGGGTCTGACGCCCCAGGGCAGGTCCCCCAGCTACCCAGAAAGCCTATGCTGACCCTGGCAAGTGGCACCAGGGCAACTGCAGAGGTCTTGATGTTTTGTGATTGTCAGTCACCCTGAGAGCCTGGCGCAAGCCATTCACAGCTGCCCATCCCGGCCTGTGAAACAAAGCAGCTTTTCTACCACAAGAAGGATACGATCATCAAATCTGTACACGTCTCCAGGCGTGGCTGCGTCGGCGTGGCAGGGAGGAAGGTAGAGGGAGTCATCCTGCAGGTCATCCTGGGCGGCGTCGCTGACCAGAGCTTTTCAATAAAGGCAAGGCAAGGCGGCGTCACCGGCGTCACCGGCTTCGGTTTCAGCTTCCCCAACACTCTTTGCAATCCACACTTGAGATCACAAATGGCCCAGAACCACCCCCCCCCACTCCCACTCCCACCCCCACCCCGAGTCCGAAGGCTTCTGTCAAGGTGGCCTGAGCACCCCACAGGGCCGACCACTCCAGAACAAAGCAAGCACAAACTGGGCACTGAGAAGGTGGATAGAGCACAGTGCCCCTCAAATAACTTGCAAGAAGAGTGAGCTGATAAACATTTACAATACAAGAAGCTAGAGTGTCGGCCATTCAAAATAGCTTTGATAAATTCTTTAACTTTTTTTTTTTTTATTTGACAGGTACAGTTAAAATGGCCGTTACAGCCAGAGCTACGCCGATCTGAAGCCAGGAGCCAGGTGCTTCCTCCTGGTCTCCCATGGGGTGCAGGGCCCAAGCACTTGGGCCATCCTCCACTGCACTCCCGGGCCACAGCAGAGAGCTGGACTGGAAGAGGGGCAACCGGGACAGAATCCGGTGCCCTGACAGGGACTAGAACCCGGTGTGCCGGCGCCGCAAGGCAGAGGATTAGCCTAGTGAGCTGCAGCACCGGCTTCTAGTAGGATGATTTTTAAATGTCATTATTATTATTATTATTATTATTATTATTAGAAAGGTGGAGTTACAGAGAGGAAAAGGCAGAGAGAGTTCTTCCACCTGCTGGTTCACTCCCCAAATGGCCGCAAGGGCTGGAGCTGAACCTATCCATAGCCAGGAGCCTGGAGCTTCTTCCAAGTTTCCCACATGGGTGCAGGGGCCCAAAGTCTTGGGCCATCCTCTGCTTTCCCAGGCCACAACAGAGAGCTGGATCAGAAGTAGAGCAGCCAGGACTCAAACCACCACCCTTATGGGATGCCAGCACTGCAGGCAGCAGCTTTAGCCACTATGCCACAGTGCTGGCCCCTAAATGTCTTTTCATACTTGAGAATAAACTTAACAATAAAGTTGTTAAATGTAGACATTAAAGGATGTCTCTGAATAAATGGAGAGACCTAGATCTATGTTCCTGGAGAGAAAAACACAATACCGTAAAAATGTCGATTCTCCCCATATTAACCACAACTGGATTTGGAAGGAACCTGACAAATGATTCTTAGGATCATTTGGAATGAAAAGCATGCTAGTAAAGTAACAGAGGAGGATAAATTCATCTTATCAGACAATAAGCCAGACAAGAAGGCTACCATAATTAAAAGAGCCTGATGCTGCTACAGGAATAGCCACTCAGAACAATTAACTATACCACAAGTGTTCTAAGAATGCAGTAAAATCCTAAGGATGACTTCTAAAGAAACAACCTGTGGAGGGGCAGGCATAGTGGCAGAGCAGGTTAAGCTGCACTTGGGATGCCCGCATCCCATGCTGGAGTGGTTCAAGTCCTAGAGACTCCACTTGCAGCTCAGCTTCCTGCCAGTGTGCACCTGCTACCCACATGGGCAAGTCGGATGAAGTTCCAGGCTCCTGGCTTCAGCCTGGCCCAGGCCCAGCTGTTGCACGCATTTGGGAAGTGAACCAGTGGACAGAAGACATCTCTCTGTCTCTCTTCCCTGTCACTCTGCCTTTCAAATAAATAAATAAAAACTTTTTAAACATCACCTGAGGATGGAGTTCAGAACAAATAGCTACTTATTTGGAAAATATAAAATTAGATACATACCATGTGCCAAAAAATTGTTTTTCATTGACTTTCTAAATGTCAAAAAAGGAAAACTGGGGCTGGTGCTGTGGTACAGCAGGTAAAGCAACAGCCTGCAGCGCCAGCACCCCATATGGGCGCCAGTTTGAGACTGGCTGCTCCATTCCCAATCCAGCTCGCTACCAGCATGCCTGGGAAAGCAGCGGAGGGTGGCCCAAGTCCTTAGGCCCTGTCACCCCTGTGGGAGAACTGGAAGAAGTGCCAGGCTTCTGGCTTTGGCCTAGCCCAGCCATTGCAAGCATTTGGGGAGTGAACCAGCAGATGAAAGATCTCTGTCTCTCTGTTTTTGAAATAAATAAATTAAAAAAAAAAACTATAAAAGTACTGAAAGAAAACATATCAAGATGTTTATATAATCACAGGCTGTGGAAACTGTTCCTAAAAATTACTAGAATTTAATAATGTTCCTTTTCTTGTTTGTACACCTGAGAGAGAGAACAAGACAGAGAGAGAACACGTGAGCTCCCATCCACCGGTTCTTTATCCAAACACCCACCACACTCCCAGTGCACTCCCGAGCCTGCAGCCAAGAACTCAATCCAGGTCTCCCACAGTGTCAGGAACCTAATCACTCGAGTCATCACCACTGCCCCCAGGGCCTGCACTGGCAGGAAGCTGGAATCAGCTGCCAGAGGCAGGAATCAAACCCAGGCACTCGAAACGAGACATGCGGGTCTAACAAGCAGCTTAACTGTTAGGCCAGATGCTCACCCCAAAAAGTTCCATCCTCAACAGAAAAACCTCTCATATTACTTGAACAGTAAGCCCATCTTTCAACACATTTAAGTACGCAAGCTGCCAAGGACCAGAAACACACCCCCTAAGCCCAAAGTGAAACCCCGCCTCTGAGACTCACTTCCGTTATCACAGCATCAGCCTTCTGCCCGAGGCCTCCCTGGACGCACGTGTGCTGCAGGCTGCAGGCTGTAGCCCTGCACTAACACCTGGGCACGCACAGACCCCTTCCTGTGCCTGGCTCCCCTACCTGCCTGAGCAGGACCACACTGGATGTTTCTTCTGACTTCCAAAGTCTGTCCCTGAGAAGGCCTCACCAGGAAGCAGCAGGAATCCAGCCCTAGTCCCATTATTCCCACTCCAGGCTGGGTGAAAGACCGGAAAGAGAAAGCTGTCTAGGTGAGCCACTCCCAGTCTCAGCTGCTTACCATTCACACCCTTTGTGTCGATGATATTCTCTGCAGCTTTAGCTACTGCGTGGTTCAAAGACTCGTTGCCAACTCTGTTCATTCTCCTGGAATTCAGCGCTCGCTTCTGTTTGGTGGTGCCAAAGGCTTCAATGCAAGAATCCATCTGTGCAAGACATAAATCCTGGTTACTGGGAACATGCCAGGCGGGCACCACGACTCCTGTGCAACCACAGGAAACCCTCAGCCTCCCTGAGCCACCGACCCCTCGCCTATAAACCAGGCCATGCCTATACCTTGCAGGACAGTTAATGTCATCAAATGATATTCACAGACTTCATGTACTTATAAGCCAAAAGAGCTTTTTACAGAATCAACAGGGTGTCTCCACCAGTAAAACACTTGACTAGGATTAGAGTTGGAAAACCCATAATGCACGGCTTACCCTTCTCCCGTCCTGCCCCGTAACAGCCACTGCAAACGGATCCTCCCTCTTCCTCCTGAGCCAGGAGGAACCCTCACGCCCCTGCTCAGTTCAGTGCTCTGCAGCACTACACATTCAATCAATCTGTCATCACGGGGTGAGATGATTTTTATAGGGACCTTCCGCACTGAAGCTCCTAAAATTTACTTTGCTTTAATGTGGAAGTTTCTAGGCACAAACACTGTCTTCCAGAACTTGGACTAACTCCTCAACAGCAATACCATTCTACACCCATGAGCCCAGAGAACTGCCTCTGAACACTGGTACCCAGCTGCACTCAGCTGCCCCAGGTGGGAGCAGGCCTGGTCGGCCTCTGGGAGGCCAAGCAGGCCTCTGCAGGCAGAAACTGCTCAGAGGAAAACAGACTGAAGGAGCCAGGGGCAGCCAGGCAGAGCCCAGGGTTCAACAGGCTCGCTCTACGGATAGAGAAACTCAAGGCCTAGAAGGAATCTGCCTAGGGCCTCCCATCTCCGTTCCGTCACACTTACCTTTTCTCTGAAAGTTTTGTTCTGACTCTCCGGTGCCAGTTCACTCTCAACTGAATCATCTATCCAAAACACAAGACGCACACACATACACAAAAGACAGAGAGAGAAAAAATCACACTGTAAGTCCTACCAATATGAGGAGCAATCACTATCTCCTTGCCTGGCAGTTAATCTAAGGGCAGACATTTGGTGCGGTAGTTAAGTGCCTCTCGGAAGCCCGCATTCCATGTCAGACTGTTGTAGCCAACCAGGGAGGGAACCAGCAGATGGAAGATCTCGCTCTCTGGCTCTCACTCTCTCTGTATAACTCTGACTTTCAAAGAAATAAATCTTTTTTAAAAAATTAAATAAATAAAATTAATGACAAAATGTGTTTTGCAAATCAAGAACCCAAACCGATTCATCCAACACACCCAAAACCCCTGCTTCTGTGAGGGTCATGGCTGAGACCTACCTGAAAACAGGGGCTGCATGTTGAACAACTCAGCATCATACACTTCCATTTGGCCGGAGGTCTTGTTCAAAATGCCCACAAAGTGCCTGCACAAAGAAGGAATAACGCCAGTGGCAAGGGGGTCACTCAAAAGCTGTTGTTTCTACAACTTCCTTCTTCCTATTTAAAACTTCTTAACCTTCCTGCTGGCCCAGCAGCCGTGAGTCTCTGCTGTAACAAGGAACCCTCTGGGGTGTACACATCTAGAAAGACAATAGAATGCACTGTACACACACACAAATTTCGTGGTGGCAAATACAAGTGGAGTCCTGGAGAGATCATCCTGGCCCAGAGCGTCTTGCTAAGGCGATGAGGCAGTGTGGGCCGTTTAGAGCACATTTACACCAGTCTGCTTTCTATCGGGAACCCCTTCCATGCGGTCACTGCTGGGGACCACCACAGGGACCCTGCCTGCACTGTGCCGTCCCTGAGAGCTACAGACGCTCAGGCAGGACAGAGCAGAAGGCTGGGGGTCAGTGAAGGGCACAGCTGCCCAAAATCCTGCCATCAGCAAGGACTCGATGGAGACCCCAGGTTCCTCTTTCCCAGCCGACAGCCTCTGTCTCTACCAAATCCTTCTTCTGTATTTAGTGCCCAGGCCAGCATCAGGTAAGGTTCCACCCATTCTTGATCAGACATTCCAAATTAGAGAAGAGAACTGCCCTGGGGTGTGAGATGGTTACAAATGGGAGCAGTGCTGTGGCACAGTGGGTAAAGCCGCCATCCGCAGCAGCGCCATCCACATCATGCCAGTTCGAGCCCTGGCTGCTCCACTTCTGATCAAGCTCCCTGCTAATGGCCTGGGAAAGCAGTGGAGGATGGCTCAAGTGCTTGGGCCCCTGCACTCACCTGGGACACCCCAAAGAAGCGCCAGGCTCCTGGCTTTGACCTGGCCCAGCCCTGGCTGTTGAGGTCATTCAGGGAGTGAACTAGCAAATGGAAGATATCTCTCTCTCTCTCTCTCTCTCTCTTTTAAAAGATTTTATTTATTTATCTGAAAGAGTTACACAGAGAGAGGAGAGGCAGAGAGAGAGGTCTTCCATCTGATGGTTCACTCCCCAATTGGCCACAATAGCCGGAGCTGCGCTGATCGAAAGCCAGGAGTCAGGAGCTTCTTTCAGGTCTCCCATGCGGATGCAGGGCCCAAGGACTTGGGCCAACTTCTACTGCTTTCCCAGCCACAGCAGAGAGCTGGATCAGAAGTAGAGCAGCCAGGACTCGAATCGGCGCCCATATGGGATGCCAGCACTGCAGGCGGCAGCTTTACCCCCTATGCCACAAGCGCAGGCCTCTCTCCCCATCCCCTGTAATTTTGACTTTCAAATAAGTAAATGAATAAATCTTTTAAAAAAAGTTATAAATAAACAATGCGACAAATGCATATTTTAGGAAAACTCAGCAAATATAAATCATGCATTCGTTCCAAGAGAGCCCCAGGTACAAGCACACAGGCACCTGGCAAACCTCAATTTCTCCCACTGCCCCTAAAATAGACTAAAAACAGCAGTGTCAGTGCCGCACCACACCCTTCCCATCATCCTCCCCACACCATTACCTGCACAGAGTGTTACACTTGAGGGCTCCAGTCCCAAAATTGTTTCCCACGTAGGAAAGTCTCTCTGTTTCAGCTGCCTAAAACACAGGAGAAACCCCATTCATGACCAAGGCTGAGAGGCAGTGAGCATCTTGCCTCATTCTCACATCTGCCAAAGCTTTTAACCCAGAACCACAGTGGCTGAGATGATCCAGCCCCCCCGCCCCCAGCTCCAAGGTAATCTGGGGAAGTCCTGGGGAAAGGCAAGAGGGCTTTAGAAGCGGAAGCCACGGACAGCATCAGCTTCTAACGGGTATGAGACGTTCCTGGGGGCCTGCACCACAGGACAGGACGTAAGCAAGAGGCTCTAAATTTAAACTTGGCCTTCGAGCCCTGGGGAAGACACATTTGTCATGGCAGAAGAGACAGCCCATGCTCCACCTGCACCGCGCTGAGCGGGAGGAAGCCTTACGGGAAAGTTATGCGGCAGTGGCAGGACCTTCTGGCCCAGCCAGTAGGGGCTCTGGGCCAACCAGGCTCTGCATCCTCAGGGTAGCTGTCAAGAAGGGGGCGTGGTGACGGATGAGAAGGTTGCACTTGCCAGTGTGCAACCAAGCGATTCTGCAGGCTACCTCCTCGCCCAGAGTCTAAGCCCGCCTTGATCCTCTGCGCCCACCTCCCCCATGCCTGCTCTTTCTAAACCCTCAGGACCACAGCCACAGCTGACTCGCTCCCTGTAACCGCCAAGCCTTCCTGCTTCCGTTTTTGTCCTTGTTATCTGCTTCACATGGAACCCCAAATCTTGGCTGCCAAACCTTCCCTCCCCTTTCAGGGCTCAGCACTGAAGCACCCACCCCCAGAAGGGGCTTCTGGCAAGCCACTGAGCTCACTCCGCCCTGCACCCTCCCCACCGGGCCCAGAGCTCTGTCTAATGGATGCGTGTCCCGGCAGCCACTCCACACCTCTCTAGGGCACCATCCTGAGGCACAGGACTGCCAGCCACAGCCAGGCATGGCCTATCGGTGTACAGAGGCACCGAAGCCCTGCTCCACAGCACCAGTGGCGCCAGGTCGGAGGGGGCTGTTTCCCTAACTCACCGCACAGGGATGCAGTGCCTGTTCAATAACACATGCTGACAGGACACGTGAATGCACGCCCACCACGCCACCGGAAGTCCCAGAGCTGCGTGGAGCCTGTCCCCACGCCGCAAGCTGCTGGAGCCGGAGCTTTTCCAAAGGCCCCTAGCCATTTTCTCCTCTCCCATCCACCCACACCCCAGGGGCCTCCTAAGGCAGGCAGAGCGGGGCACTGGCAGCCGCAGCGCTTACCAGGATCCGCTGACTCCTCTTCCTGGGGTTTGCGGAGTCGCTGCTCTGGTACAAGGTGAAGCGCATGTTGCCCGGGTTCTGCAGCTTCCCGTTGGAGAATTGGACTGTAAGAGGACCGCCCGACAATGACCACGGTGCATGGTGGGAGGGAGCTACGGCTGGATGGGGCTGGCAAAGAAACGCGGGTAGCGTCCATCCGTCCAAGAAGAGGGGACAGGCTGGCGGGGCGAGCGGGGCGGGGGGCGGAGGCAGCTGAGACAAGAGGAAACGGCGGCGGGGATGAGGCTGACCCAGGGGCCTGGTCCAGACCTGGGGAGGGAGAATCCGCGCCCAGCGGAGAGAGGGAAAGGGGGCAGGTGGGAGACCTGGCGGGGGAGGGGAGGGCAGCGTCCCGGGCACCGCCCTGGGGAGGGGGCGATGGAGATGTCCTCATGCAGCTGGGAAGTACCGACAGAAAGGTTGCGGGATGCCCCTTGCCGAGTCCCAGGCAGCGGTGGAGACGCCAGGGGGCCCTGACGCATTGGGCGGGAAGGGAGACCTGGAGAGGTACCGAGACGGAAGGGGAGCCCCGCTCCAGCGCCGCAGTCCTCACCCAGTACAGCTTTCTGGCTCTCGTCGGGCTCCCCACAGTACAGCCACGTCGCACTCGGCAACACATCTGCGGCCATCCCGTCCGTCAGGCCGTCAAACCCAGGAGTTTCCACAACTGCCGACTCTGCAGCGACGGTCCTCACGCGGCTGCCGGGCTGAGCGGCGAACCGGAAGGGGCGTGGCCTCAGGGCACCGGCCGAGTACGCAGCCGTGCGTGGCACGCCCCCTGGAGGAGCCGCGTGAGCCCCGCCCGCCGTTAGCTCCGCCCCTTCTCATCCGTCACCACGCCCCCTTCTTGACAGCTACCCTGAGGATGCAGAGCCTGGTTGGCCCAGCGCTCCTTCTGGCTGGGCCAGAAGATCTTGCCACTGCCGCATAACTTTCCCGTAAGGCGGTGCAGGTGGAGCATGGGCTGTCTCTTCTACCATGACAAATGTGTCTTCCCCAGGGCTCGAAGGCCAAGTTTAAATTTAGAATCATCTGACAGGAATTTTTTGAGCCTCGGCTAAATGTGGCAGCTGACAGAGGGCCACCCCAACTCTGAGGTGAGGTGTCCCATACAAGACACGTGGCCGTGCAGCCCTTGAGACCAAGCATTGTCCAGAGCCCGGCAAGCATCTCGCTGCCTGGGTCTCACCTCAAAGCCAGATGTTCACCTGTGGCCTCTCAGCCTTGGGAGGATGGGCTGGGGGGAAAGGCCCACCAGGCTCAGGGCATTGGGGCAGAGGATTCTGGAGTGGTCTAGAAGGTGTAGTTTGTTTTTGTTTTTGTTTTTAAGATTTCTTATTTATTTGAAAGTCAGAGTTACACAGAGAGAGGAGAGGCAGAGAGAGGTCTTCCATCCAATGGTTCACTCCCCAGATGGCTGCAACGGAGGGAGCTGCATCAATCAGAAGCCAGGAGCTTCTTCCGGGTCTCCCATGCGGGTGCAGGGGCCCAAGGACTTGGGCCATCTTCTACTGCTTTCCCAGGCCACAGCAGAGAGCTGGATCGGAAGAGGAGCAGCCGGGACTAGAACCAGTGCCCATATGATGCTGGTGCTTCAGGCCAGGGCATTAACCTGCTGCTCCACAGCGCCGGCCCCTAGAAGGTATAGTCTTTTCTAGCTGATGAATGTGTCCCTTTGTCCCTGTGGATTCAAACCTTTAAAGTCTCCTAACTGCCTTCTTTAAAGACAGCCTCATCCTGACCATGACACCCAGAGTCCTCCAAATAATCTTTACACCTGCACCCCCTTTCCTGAGCACTCATTACATTTTTCTCATTGCCCAATCTCAAACTTACAGAAACATTGCAAGTACCGTGCAAAATACTTTCTTTGGCCCTGAGCCATTTAGAGCAAGTTGCCTGCCTGGTATCCCTCTACCCCTGAAGACTATAGTATTTCCTACAGGAAAAGGACAAGGACAAGGACAAGGTCGCTCTCTAAATAACTACAGTACAACTATCAAAATCAGGAAATGAACATTGTTATGTCCCTGCTATATAATCCGCACACCCCTTTTAAGTTCTCCAATTGTCTTAATGCTGTGTTTGCTTTTATTAGGAAGGAACAGAGAAACAGAGACAGAGAGAATCTCCCATATTGGAATGCTTTGCCCAAATGCTTTGCAATATCTAGCTAGGAGCTGGAAAAACAATCCAGGTCTCTCATGTGGTAAGGACCCAAGTACTTGAACCATTACCTACTGCATCCCAGGATGAGCAATAGCAGGAAGCTGGATTCAGAAGCAGAGCCAGGACTCAAACCCAGGCACTCCTATGTGGGATACACGCATCCTAGGCAGAGTCTTAAACACTAGTCCCCTCCTCTGTCTTAATTTTTTTTTTAAGATTTATTTACTTATTTGAAAGGTAGAGTTATTGAGCGAGAAAGAGACACAGAGAGAATGAGCTTCCATCGACTGGTTCACTCCCCAAATGGCTGCAACAAACAGGACTGAGCCAGGACAAAGCCAAGAGCCAGAAGCTTCTTCCAGGTCTCCCACATGGCTGCATCTTGGACCATCCCCTTAGCAGGAGCTGGATCGGAAGTAGAACAGTTGGAACTTGAACCAGCACCTGTATGGGATGCCAGTGTCACAGGCGGTGGCTTTACCTACTACGCCACAGTGCGAGCCTCAGACTGATTCTCTTTTAAGGCACATCTCTGCCAGTCAGACAAATCTGTTGGGAGTCCTCAGGATGGGCTGCTATGCGGCTGGGCAGAGGAGTCAGAGTCGCACATGTCTACAAAATGCAGACACTGCCAGAATTCCCACAAGCAAGAGTGCAATGTCATGGAGATTGTAACTGGGGAAGGAAAGTGTTAATAGTAGGGCAGCTGGCACCCACATGGGAGACCTGGATGGATGGAGCTCCAGGCTCCTGGCTTCTGCCTGGCTTGGTCCTGGCCATTGCAGCCATTTGGCAGCAGATGGAAGGTGTGTGTGCGTGTAATTCTGCCTTTCAAATAAATAAATCTTCAAAAAAAAAAAAATAGAGCAGCTGAGAATGTGGTATACTCCTATGTTGCTTAATTATTACAGTGGTTCAAAACACATACATACACATACTACACACACACACACACACACACACACACACATTATATCACTGGGATGGGGCAGGCCAGGGGAGCCTTATGTAGGCAGCAACCAATGCCAGCATCCACAGTGGCTTCTTCTAGATTGGAGGCTGAGTTGGACACAGGCAGAATTCATCGCAGCGTGCTTGTTTGGGAGTTCATTTGGGAAGGCAGAGACATCTGCAGTACTCTGTTGGCAGTGATCGTTGAAGCGGGAGAGAAAAAGGCCAAGTAGCCTCTTCCTGGGTGAGATCCCCATCTGCTGGTGTTGCAGGATATCGCCAACGAGGACCCGACCGAGTCAGATCCCAGGAGCGTGTTTGCCATGGCTCAGTCTGCACTCAAAGCTGCCTCTCCGGCCTCGCCTCCACTCTCCTTTCCTGGGCCTCTGTCTTGTACCTCCCCTTCTCCCTGCTATGTTTCTTGTTCTCTCTTGTTCTCCGTCTATCATTCCCTTCCTCTTCCTCCCCGTCCCCGGTGCACACACTGCTTGCTGACCTGCAGCTAGGGAAGACTCACTCCTTATAAAGCAGACTTTCTCCGTGGGCAAGTTTTTCTCTTCCATGGAACTGATCTGCCTTCTGAAGCTTCCCCCACAGCTTCAGATCCACTCTCCAGGGTCTGCGAACACAAACAACGCCTCTGCTCTGAGCCCTTCAAAAGCCTGTCCCCCGGCCATTTGTCCACTCCTCTCGGCTGCAGCAACTCTTTCAGCCCTCAGGCACTTCTCCCACGGCAGTGTCTCTGGATGCCTCTTTGTCCTGCTCACTCAGTTGGATGCTGGCTAGCATCTCCGGATCTCCCGCATCAGCCACTACTCCAGCCCTGAACCAACCAGCACAGAGCAGGCAGGATCTGCGACCTCCCTTGTTCTCCAGTTTATGCGTTATGTCTATGCAACTATACAAGTCAGTTAATTTCTTTGGGGGCTAACAATAAAGAAACGTTCTTGACTTTGCTTCTCCTAAGTTACATTATCTCTGCTATTTTTTTCCCACTTTATTTGAAAGAGAAATAGAGAGAAAGGTCTTTGATCCTTTGACTCACTCCCCAAATGACCACCAACAGCCAGGGCCAGGCCAGGCCAAAGCCAGGAGCCTGGACCTCCAGCCTGGTCTCCCATGTGGGTGGTAGGAACTCAAGTACTTAAACCATTATCTGCTGCCTCTCAGGATACACATTAGCCAGGAGCTGGATTGGGAAGCATAGTAGCCAGGACTCCAATCAGGCACTCTGATATGGGATGCCAGCATCCCAAAGGCAACGTAACCACTTCACTAGACACCTCCCCACCTAATGCAATAAAAAAAAATAATAATAAAAAAAAAAAACAAGAAACAAAGAAACACCTCCCTATGCACTGCAGTATTTATAAAAAAAACAAAGATTCAGTGACAGATGTTTAAGTGCTGGCTAAGACACTAACAGCCCACTTGAAGCTTGGCTTTGATACCTGTCTTTGGCTCCTGACTCCTGCTTTTATTAATGTGCACTGTGGGTGTCAGTGATGGCTCAAGTAATTGGGTTCCTGCCCCCACCAAGGGAGACCTGGGTTGGGTTTCCAGCTCCTGGTGTTGGCCCTGCCAAACTCCAGCTGTTGCAGGCATTTGGGGAGTGAAGTGAAGGATGAGTTCTCTCCCCCTCTCTCTCTCAAGTCAGATAAACTTTTAAAAATATTTATTTTTAAAAGATTTTAATCTATTTATTTTAAGGATGTATTTATTTATTTGAAAGGCAGAGTATACAGAGAGAGAGGGAAAGACAGAGAGAAAGAGAGAGATCTTCTATCCAGTGATTCATTCCCCAAACGGCTGAAATGGCCAGAGCAAGGTCAGGCAAAGCCAAGAGCTTCTTCCTGGTCTCCCACATGGGTGGCAGGGTACCAGCTACTTGGCCATACTCTGGGGCTTTTTCAGGCCATTAGCAGGGAGCTGGATTGGAAATGGAGCAGCCAGGATATAAACGAGCACTCATATGGTATGCCGGCCTCACAGGTGGCAGCTTTATTTATTATGCCACAACACTAGCTTCTTATTTATTTGAAAGGCAGAGTGACAGATCGGGGCGGGGGAGATCTTTCATCTGCTGGTCACTCCCCAAATGGCCACAACAGTCAGCTCTGGGCCAAGCCAAAGCCAGGAGCCAAGAAATTCATTCAGGTCTCCCACAGGGGTGGCATGAGTCCCAGCACTCAGCCATCATTCCCTGCCTTCCCAGATCCATTATCAGGAAGCAGGGTCAGAAGCAGAGCAGACAGGACTCAAAATGGCACTTTGATAGGGGGGCTGGCATTGCAATGGGCAGCTTAACCCACTGCAGATTCTACCAATTTCTATCACCACTGGACTGATTATACCCAAACTGTTGCTAACATGGTGTGTTATTATTTATTTTTTCCCCATCTGGATGCTTGAAAAATGATACTTTATTGTATTATGTTTTGCATTTCTTTTGCATAAGGAAGATTGAGACTCTTTTCATAGATTCATGAGATATCTGCATGTCCCTTTCTGTGAATTACCTCTTTGTATCCTTTGCTCATTTTTTAAAGATTTGTTTATTTGACAGGTAGAGGTAGGGAGAAATAGAGAGATCCATCTGCTGGTTCACTTCCCAGATGACACCAACATCCAAGGATGGGCCAGGCTGAAGTCAGGAGCCAGGAGCCTCTTCCAGGTCTTCCACGTGGGTGCAGGGCCCAAGGACTTGGGCCATCTTCCACTGTTTTTCCAGATGCATTAGCAGGGAGCTGAACTTAGAAGTGGAGCAGCTGGGACTGGAACCAGCATCCACATGCCAGCACGTAACCCGTTTAGCCACGACGCCAGCCCATCATCCCAGGATCTTATCAGCGGTGTTACTGGCCCTAACAGCCTCCTGGGGGCAGAGCAGGGGAAGTCCTCTGAGCTTCCCCGGGGAAGAGGGCTGAACCCCCAGCTAACAGTGACAGAACAAGAGCAGTGACTCCAGGGGTACTTGCTGTTCTATTTTCAGGACTTGTTCCCTCGTTCCACTGCACAAAAATTCATTTTCCTTAAAAAATCATTTTCTCTGGCCCCCTTTACACACATAGGCTAATCCCTTCCTTGCTACCTTAACACTGCTGCTTCCCAGGCACATTAACAAGAAGCTGGATAGGAAGTGGAGTAGCGGGGACTCAAACTAAGCTCTCTGATTAGGGATCCGGAGCTCACTACGCCTGCTCCTGTTGTTTTCGGTTTGTGTGTGAATGGATCGAGAGCGATGGAAGCGCCATAACATGCATATATCAATTTGGGGTGCGGCGGGGTGGGGGGAGCCTCTGTGGATCGCACGTGCGCCCCTCCCACCCCGGCCCCGCCTGTGGCTGTAGAGCGACTCCAGGTGGCGGCACCGGGATGGAGCCCTCTCCCCCGCCTGGCTGAGGCGGCACTCGCGCCGCCTTCACCGCCCGCCGCCGGTCCGCCCAGCCCACCATCTGACCCAGGTGCTAACGCCACAGACCCCAAGAGCTACACTTCCAACCCGTAGCGTCCGAGGGCGCGGAAGCCGCTGCAAGGCGCTTTGGGCGGTGAACTCGGAAGAGGCACGAGTCCTATTTTTTATTTTTTCCCCGTAAAGGGCTTTCTTCTTTCTTCCACACCGAGCAGGAGGGGCTTCTTCCCCGGGCCCAGCGCCAGGCGTCCTCCCTGGGCGCGCACCTGCGAGGCGGGCGCCGTCCCGGGGCTTGCTTTTTCCTGACGGGGTCCACAAGCCCGCCACCCTCCCACGTCTGGGAAGGTGCTGGGGAGCGCGGCGCTTCCAAGGCCGGCTTTTGGGGCGCTGTGTGGCTGTAACCTCGGTTCTGGAAACCGCCGGCTTACTCGACCCGCGGCACGCAAAGCGGAGTCAGCGCGACTCCTCAGGCGCTGGCGTTCGCGGCGCGCGGCCACCCGGACTGGACGCGGGCCGGGCTCTCTCCTCGCCGCCTCAGATGGACGGTATTTTTTTTTAATTCAGTGCTTTTGGTCTAGATTTTAGATTAATTCCATGTAACGGGATTCTTGGAACTTCATCTTTCTCAACGTCTGAGGGGAGAACCTCTGGGTCGGTGTCAGCGCGGGTTCCGTC